>NW_023270503.1:15780417-16067317 GCF_011800145.1 Mirounga leonina | reverse complement strand
AGGAAGGAAGGAAGGAAGGAAGGAAGGAAGGAAGGAAGGAAGGAAGGGAAGCCATATTCACTCTTGACAGCCTGAAGTCCCTGACTCATTTCTAAGCCACGCTGTATAACAGCCATTCATTGACTTCTCTGTGTCTGCTACCAACTCTGAGCAGAATTCCAGGCAACAGTCTCTGCAGCTTGCCTGGTCCCCGGTACGTAATACTCAAAGGAGTAGTTACTGTTTGTTGAGTATGATTATAAGTGCCTTACTAGGAATTCCTTTACTTCATCCTTATAAAGTAGTTATTTTATGTTATTATTCAGAATAATAACATTATAAGAATGTAAGCAATATTCATTGTTACCCCATCTTATAGACAAGACTCCAGAGGTACAGGAACATGAGGAGTGGCACCCAAGTTCACACGGGTAGAAAAGGGGGAGCCTCGCCCACACAGTCTGACCCAGGGCCAGCACTCTTCTGCACTGTGCAATACCGCTTCTTTTTTTTCTTTTTTTTTTTTTTAAGATTTTATTTATTTATTCATGAGAGACAGAGAGAGAGAGAGAGGCAGAGGGAGAAGCAGGCTCCCAAGGAGCAGGGAGCCCGATGCGGGGCTCGATCCCAGGACCCTGGGATCATGACCTGAGCTGAAGGCAGACGCTCAACCATCTGAGCCACCCAAGCGCCCCTTTTTTCTATTTAATACTGCATCTGAATAAGAGACTTTTATATGAGCTGATCCTGGTAAAAATACCAGGGATACCAGTACTCCTGCCCCAGGATGGGGAGACAAGCCAGGCCAGGGCCAGCAGGGTCTGACTGCACCCACCACAAGTCACAAAGTGAAGGCAGGGACGGTGTCCTGGTTCAGAAAGACGAGGCAGATGGACACCATAGACCCAGAGGGCAGGCCTGAGGCTAAAGACCGAAATCAGCGGCGCGAGGTGAGGGCAGAACCCCACAGGCAGCAGGGCAGAGGGTCTGCCTGTCCAGACAGAGCTCGGTTGGCTGAGGATGCTGGTCTGGCTTGCTGGTCACCCAGGAGAAGGGGGGAAGATGCGGTCGGCACCAGCTACAACACACAGCTCCCTAGCATCCCGTTCAGGGGTGACATCCCGCAGCCCAAGGGAGATCCTGGGACTCTGGCCATCAGCCCCACTGTGTGCATTGTAAATACTGTGTGCAGAGCAGGCAAGCGGGGCTGGCCCCTCTGGAGGAGAAAAGGCATGAGGAAAAGGTTGAGCTCCCCATGAGCAGGGCAGCGATGGCCCCTTCCCTGCAAGTAACGGGACACCTGCACTCACCCGCATGGGCTCGTCAGGGAAGCCGGGTTTGCTGGGCCTGTCCTGGCGTCGGGACCTGAGGAGCTGCTTGGCCTGCTTTTCCGTCAGAATCGGGGAGGACCCTGAAAAAGCCAGGAAGGGGCCTGAGGGACTCTCGGCACACCTGCGCATGCTCCAGCTCACAGGCCAAGACCAAGGATTTGCAAGTTCAATTTCGGTCAAACACAAAAGTTCTTTCACAGGGACCTGTCCCAAAGGACATGGCATTCCAGAGGGCTCCGGGAAGAATTCTGAATTGTTCCTGACATGGGAAACCGAGAACAAAAGCTGCACAACTTAGACTTAACCTATTGCAATGGTGCGTTTCTTAAAAAGTGGGAGCTAATTTAATGAATATGGGGGTTTTCTTTTCCTTCTTTTTTAAGTCATCTCTCTACCCAACGTGGGGCTTGAACTCATGACGCTGAGACCAAGAGTCCCACACTCTACCAACTAAGCCAGCCAGATGCCCCTGGATAAGTTTTTTAAAACATATTTTCCTCAGTTCCCTGGTCAATATGTTTCTTGTCCCTTAAGTTTGCTTTGATGGGTTTTTTTCTTTAAATCCCCAAAACACTAAATCAACTAAAACTTGTTATTGGAAGATTCTCCATGAGAACAAGATTGTGTTAAACTTGATAATCACACGGGATCCCTCAAAGAAGATATTATGATAATAAAATTATATTGTTTATAATCAAACATAAACTCCAAATGATATCATCACATAAAAGTCTGTGAAGTCTTGATGATCTCATATGAACTCTAAAAGATGATACAGTTGGGGCGCCTGGGTGGCTCAGTCAGTCAACCGTCTGCCTTTGGCTCAGGTCATGATCCCAGGGTCCTGGGATCGAGCCCCGCATCAGGCTCCCTGCTTAGTGGGGAGTCTGCTTCTCCCTCTGCCCTTCCCCTCTGCTCGTGCTCTCTCTCTGGCTCTCTCTGACTTTCTCTCAGATAAATAAATAAATAAAATCTCTAAAAAATAATAAAATAAAATAAAAGATGGTATAGTTAAAGATTTATCAGCATTTCTGAGAATTAATATTCAAGCACATTTAAAGATTTTAAAAAATAATCTATCTCTAACGATAGCAATTCTGGGAGTCTGCTCTTGGCAGGGGGAGCATTGAATTATCATATATTACCTATTCTTTGACATGAAAAAAAATTTTAAACATAAAATAGACTTACTCCAGTTTATCATGTCAGCAGAGAAACAGGCCATTTTCAGAGTGGATACTCACCTGTGAAGCAAGTCAGTAAGGTAAGGAAGAGGACGAGCACAAAAAGCTTCTCCATCCTGCCTTGGTTCCTGTCTCAGCCTCTTGCAGAATGAATGCCCCCGCCCCCGCCGCCCCAATGGGCCAGCCTACTTGGAGGAAGCCATGTCCAGCCCCAGGCTTGTTTACACTGTGACTAACTACATTTACGGTATGATGCTAAGTGCATCTGACTCTGAGTTTTTAGTATGACCACTAAACTATTTTCCTCTGAATCCCTGTCAATTTTCATCCTGAGCAAGGAAATTACCCCTCTGTGATGTGAATTTCAGTGCATGAATTTGAGAAAGCAACACTGATACTCGCTTCATTTAAACAGACACAGCTGGGGTGCCTGGGTGGCTCAGTCGTTAAGCGTCTGCCTTCGGCTCAGGTCATGATCCCAATGATCCCAGGGTCCTGGGATCGAGCCCCGCATCAGGCTCCCTGCTCCGCGGGAAGCCTGCTTCTCCCTCTCCCATTCCCCCTGCTTGTATTCCCTCTTTCGCTGTGTCTCTCTCTGTCAAATAAATAAATAAAATCTTTAAAAAAATAAAAAATAAAATAAAAAAATAAACAGACACAGCTACATCATACAGGAGTTTGTGAGAGTCTGTAGCTTCCGAGTATGCTCCTACTGTTTGCATCTCTTTCATTAATCACCTCTTACATTTGTCCATTGTATGGCATTTCTCCAAAGTCGGTTCACCAATTTGATTTGACCTTCCTGAGAGTTTTAAAGGTAGGCGGGGAAATTGGCAAGGGGCACAGCAAAGGGGAAATTTTTTTTCAGCTGACAGTGGAGCCAGAAAGACCAGGGTTCATGTCCTGGCTTCACCTCTTTCTAGCAACGTAACCTTCAGTAAATCCTTACCCTTCCTGAAACTCGGTTTCCTCCCTATCTTGTGGGTGTGATTAAAGATGAGGGATAAGCGGCAGCCAGCACCAGTAAGGACGTGAGGTTTGGAAAGACGGAACCATGATCAAGTTCACACATTATGGATGCTGAAGTCAAGCCAAACTCTTCAGTCTTTAAAGGCCACTGCTCTTCCCATTATGCCCAAAACGGCCTCCCACAACAGGCCCTCAGTAAGGGGGGTAAGCAGTCCCCACTCCGGACTTAAGGTTATTTTTGTAAAGACAATAAAATCTCAGTAAGCTGACACCCTTTTGAGTTCAAATCATCTATAAATATTACATAAAGAAATGATCAAATATGTTTTTGGTTTTTTTTTAAAGAGTTTATTTGACAGAGAGAGACATAGCGAGAGCAGGAACACAAGCAGGGGGAGTGGGAGAGGGAGAAGCAGGCCTCCCGCTGAGCAGGGAGCCCAATGCAGGGCTCGATCCCAGGACCCCGGGATCATGACCTGGGCCAAAGGCAGACGCTTAACTGACTGAGCCACCCAGGCGCCCCAAATATGTTCTTAAAATATGTCTGGAAGGTATGTGGCATTTATGGGGATGATATCCTCAATTCAGAGAAACGATCCGCTGTTTCTGGGATCACTTGGCCAGCTCAAAGGAAAATAATGCCCCCTCTGTAGTTGTCCGAATTAATGCTAATGTTGCGTAACTGATATTGAACCTAAATGCTCTGCCTACTCTGTTGGTATAAAGACAGCTTGAACAAACTGTAAACAAGGGGGGAAAATCATGCATTGTCAGCAAAGTTGCTCAGAGTTAGATCTTTGGTTTTATGCTCTCTGTCCCTATTAACCATCCTTCTATTTTTATATAGTTTTCAGTAACTGAGGAATTTTAGGAACATTATTTTAGGAATAGATATTTGTCATATTAAACATCTTGGGGTTTTTTATGTGCATTGTCAAATTTTTCATTGCTTTTGCTCTTTGTGGTTGGAATTGAACACTAACTGTATTGTTTTGTTATATCAAATAAATACCTTCAGTGGACCAGAAAAAGAAAATTTATACCTAGTCAGAGATTTCTAATGTGTCCAATGTAAATTTGCTAGAAAAGTATTTTTTAAATTCAGTAATTTTTGTCCATATCAGCAGTGTTCAAAAAAAACATAATGCGAGCTACAGGTACAAGCCACATACATAATTTAAATTTTTCTAGTAGCCACATTTTTTAAAGTAAGAAACAGGTGAAATTTTTTTATATTCTATTTTATGTATCATGAAATGTCCAAAATATTATTATGTCGATATGTAAGGAAGCTAAGCAAATTATTAATGAGATATTTTGTTAGTTGTTTTATACCAAGCCTTCAAAACCTGGTATGTGTTTTTACACTCATGCATTTCAAGTGCTCAGTAGCCACATGTGGCCGGTGGCTACCATATTGGACAGCATGGGTCTAAATCCTTCTGTCTCTACGGCCACCACCTGATCTAGGCTCCTGTTACTCCTCACCCCGCTTCCAGCACCAGGCTCCCAACTGGTCTCCCAACTTCCCTTCCTGTTCACTTCCATCCATTCTGCATGCAGCAGCAATGGTGACCTACTTAAAACAGAAAATGGACCTCATCACTTCCCTAATTAAGAATCCTTTCTTGGGGGCGCCTGGGTGGCGCAGTCGTTAAGCGTCTGCCTTCGGCTCAGGCCACGATCCCAGGGTCCTGGGATCCAGCCCCGCGTCGGGCTCCCTGCTCCGCAGGAGGCCTGCTTCTCCCTCTCCCTCTCCTCCTGCTTGTGTTCCCTCTCTCACTGTGTCTCTCTCTGTCAAATAAAATCTTTAAAAAAAAAGAATCCTTTCTTGGGGCGTCCAGGTGGCGCTGTCAGTTAAGCGTCTGCCTTTGGCTCAGGTTGTGATCCCAGTGTCCTGGGATCGAACCCCATGTCATCATCATGGGGCTCCCTGCTCAGCGGGGAGCCTGCTTCTCCCTCTCCCTCGACCCCTCCCCTTACCCATGCTCTTTCTCTCTCTCTCAAATAAATAAATAAAATCTTAAAAAAAAAAAAAAAGAATCCTTTCTTCTCACTGGACTCAGAATAAAATCAGAATCCTTCCCATGCACCACAGGACCCTGTTACCTGCTGCCCTTTCCAGCCCCACTCCGACCACTCCCCTCTAGCTCACTGCAATCTAGCCACACTCAGTTATTTTCAACTTAACAAACTCTTTCCCACCTCAGCACCTTCACATATGCTCTTCCTCGCTCTTTTAATGGCCAGGTCCTTCTCATCCTTCAGGTTTTGATTTGAAAGCTCTCTTGCTCAGGCAAGCCTGCCTTTACCAACCTAATAAAGGTTCCCTGCCCCACCCCCCACCATTCCACTCCTTTCATAGCACTCACCATAATGTGTAAATACTGGTTTTGTTTACTTTTTAAAATCTGTCTCTTCCACTGGACTATAAGCTCTAAGGAACCGTGTATTACTTTTGTAATAAAAAAAAAAAAAGAGAGAGAGAAAAGGAACCCCTGGTGGACTGGAGAGGTGCTACTGGAGACAGTCAGGTGTCTGTATCCCACTGTGGGATGCTGGCTCGTCTCAGGGCAAGGGGCAGAGGGCTCTTCAGGTGTGATGGCTGGGCCATTTTTTTTTAAAGATTTTATTTCTTTATTTGAAAGAGAGAATGAGAGAGAGAGCATGAGAGGGGGGAGGATCAGAGGGAAAAGCAGACTCCCCGCTGAGCAGGGAGCCAGACGCAGGACTCGATCCTGGGACTCCAGGATCTTGACCTGAGCCAAAGGCAGTCACTTAACCAACTGAGCCATCCAGGCGCCCCTGGCTGGGCCATTCAAATGTCCCTCTGTCAATATTGTCCGAAAGGGGTAACTATAGGAAAACTGAAAGAGCAAGGTCACTTTGTAATGAGTGTCACTCAGGTGAGGAGAATTCTTTTCTACCCCCTACCCCTGATTCTCAGGGAAAGCATCAGACAGATCAATTAGGTGAATCTGCAGGACGCCCAGTTGAAGATGCAATTCCCAAAAACTCCACAAGGTGGCAGCCTAGAGAACAGAACCAGGGACAACCAAGGTCAGGGGGAAAAAACCTCAAGGCCACCAAGGTTAACTATTCTAGAAGTTGCCAGGAGTACCAGGGAATCCACTGGAGATGGAGAGATGGCACTGCTGTGCCTCGGACTGTTTTCCTAGGATTTTAATCAATCTCAAGGTCTTCATTAGATGCTGAGGCCTAGGAAAGCTGCCTTACCAATTCCCAGCAGAAAGAATGCTACCACCCATGTTCTCGGCATCCTAACATAACTGATATTTCCATTTGTGTGGGTTTCCCATCTCTTTGTAAAAGGAATTCTTGGGGTGCCTAGCTGGCTCAGTCAGCAGAGCATGCAACTCTTGTTCTCAGGGTTGTGAGTTTGAGCTCCACGTTGGGTGTAGAGATTACTTAAAAATAAAATCTTTAAAAAATAAAAAATAAATAAAAGGAATTCTCAAATTATACTGATGTTTAAGGATCGATGATAAACCTGACACCATCAAGCTCCTGACATCATCACACCAGATACTTTCTTAAAAGGAGAAGACAGTGGGGGCACCTGGGTGGCTCAGCCAGTTAAGCATCTGCCTTCAGTTCCTGTCATGATCCCAGGGTCCTGGGGTCGGGCTCCCTGCTCAGCGGGGAGTCTGCTTCTCCCTCTCCTTCTTCCCCTCCCCCTCATGCTCTCTTTGTCTCTCAAATAAATAAAGAAAATCTTTAAAAAAAAAAAGGATAAGATAGTGATTTCTTTATTTTAAGATTTATTTATTTATTGGAGAGTGTGTGTGAGCAGGGGAAGGGGCAGAGGGAGAGAATATCCAAGCAGACTCCCACTGAGCATGGAGCCCGACAAGGGGCTCAATCCTATGAGCCATGAGATCAGGACCCAAGCCGAAACCAAGAGTCAGATGCCCAACCGACTGAGGCACCCATGTGCCCCAAGACAGTGATTTCTAATTCTGTCAGCCAAAGAAACTTCAGAGACAAGGGAAACATCTTTAAAAACAAAAATAGAAACAAAAAAAAATTTATAGAAAGGTGCTGAATCTGTCCCAAGAGAATTATACTGTGTCCACTATCTTTAGGCCCAGAGTCAATTAAATAACTTCTAATATTCCTTTTTGTAGTTGTTTTCATTTTTTTTACTATCTACCTTCCCCACTAGACTACAAACTCTGTATTTTTACAGTATACATATAATTCTCTTATAATTTTTGTAATTGTCCCTCCATAAGCTGCACATGGACCCTACACATGTTCCTTTACAGGCATGTTATGCCCGCAGGTGTCAGGTGTGGGCAGGTACGGTGGGTGAGATCGTCCCCATCGACTCGTCACCACCACCACCACATATGTGTGCTCTTTGCCATATGACTTTGCAGTCCTGCCCTTTGACCTTGGGCTCAACCAAGGGACTTGCTTCAGACAATGGGGTGGTATCAGACACAGCACAAACAAGGGTACATGCCATGTGTTTGTGCACCTAGGTGCACCCTCTTGCATTTCTGTCATTGCTCCAAAAAGAGCTTCCCCCAGACCCCACTCTACCCCGCTTCAAGCTGAATCTCAGAATTAACTCAGATGGAAAGGAATCTGAGCAAGGAGTTCAGCCTACCTAGCAGTGGACCCACTCAACCCAGCCCCACTCAGCTCACCTGGCCTCCAGCCACCACAGCATGAAGCGCAGCCACCCATAACCTGCAGATCCTTAAGATTACATGTTGTTATTTTAAGCCACAGAGTCTAGGAGTGGTTTGTTACACAGCCTCACTCTGACAACAGCTAACCAATACAGGGGGTTCTTATGAGATGGGTAGTGTGTCCAAACCTGGGTGCTCTTGTGTCTAAGTGATTTATAGGGTCCTGACAGAAGCTTCACTCAAGAGTGAATGAAAATCTACTGTGTAGGCCATGTGGAATCATGGCCAAGATTGTGGAGCACAGAGTCATCAATGAATCCTGGCTCCGAAACTTAGTACCTGGGTTATAGTGAAGCTGTAATTGGGCAGACTTCTTGACTCTACAAATTACTGTGTATTCGTTTATAAGAAAAGAATAATAATTATAATATGACTTGCCTCTCAAGGTGTTTTGAGAACTTAAAAAAAGAAAATTAAAAATAATAATAAATAGAAAAGTTAATTTTAAAAATAAACTAATAAAAAAAGAGAAAGTTGGGCGCCTGGGTGGCTCAGTCAGCTAAGCGTCTGCCTTCGGCTCAGGTCATGATCCCAAGGTCCTGGGATTGAGCCCCGCATCGGGCTCCCTGCTCGGCGGGAAGCCTGCTTCTCCCTCTCCCACTCCCCCTGCTGGTGTTCCCTCTCTCGCTGTGTCTCTCTCTGTCAAATAAATAAATAAAATCTTAAAAAAAAAAAAAAAAAAGAGAGAAAGTATATGTAAAGTACTTGACAGATACAGGAAGGATCTAATCGTTGGAAACCCCTGTTATTATTGTTATTAGTAGCATGATTATTACTATTCCCCCTTCTCTTTGTGAAATCACCTTTGTTTATATTAGCACACCCATCCCATTCTAAGACACGTGATAGAAGGTCTATAAAACTGTTTTCAATGACCAAATGATACAAAGATTAATCAAACACATATTAAGATACATAATTCTATATATTGTTGAAATAAAAATCCATCTTTATTAGAAAAGAAAATATGGCCCCTTTTCAGTAGGAATTGATATCCCAGCTCTGTCTCCACACCCCATGCCCTTGGCTTCCCTTTTCATATCCTTGGTACTTCTACACAAATGCGCATCTTCCTGTTTGGAGTAGTAATACAATGGTAAGATGGTTTGGCCTTGGACAGGAGCCTTGCTGGCCTGTTGCATGCTGCCACAAGCGGGCTATAATTTCTGCTCTGGGTCCAGGACATTGGCCCCGACTTACGTCTGCCCAACAAGTAAGGACAGACAAGGTCAGCGTCGGATTCCCGATGGCCAGTGCCAGGCTGCCCTCCAACCTAAACAGGAACGACAGGGGCACTGGCAAAGTGTAAGAACGTACGGTGGTACAAATAAACACACTAGGGGAGGGGAGCATTGACCGAATAATTTGTGAAACCACTTCTAAGACTGCTGTCATATTACACTTCATTCAAGAAAGGGCTTCAGCTGGGAGAGAAAAACTCAATTCTTCTGGGGAAAAGATACTGAAGCTTGTGTTTTTCTCTGTGGGATCTCAGTTGGGACCATCAGCTTCAGAGAAATGAAGAGACACTCTGGCAGTGGTTCTCTAAACTTAAGCTACGTTAGAATCATCCGGAGGTTCATGAGACATCTGTGAAAGCAACTCACATGGAAGATGAAGACAAAGGAAACCAAAGGGAAAAGCAACGTGCAGCAATCAGAAACCATGCGAGGAGAGAAGGAGGGAAAAACTATCCAACACTATCCTCTGAGAGGCAAGAGAACGTTTCTGCTCCCATGAAACGTGAACAGGATGCTGTAAAAAAAAAAAAAAAAAGGAATATTCCAAAATCAAATCAACAAAAGTTCTTAGAAATTAAAAAATCAATAAAAAGGTCCAAAGACAGAGCTATGGAAATATTTTAGAAAAATAGAGCAAAATTGAGAGAGAGAGAATGAGAGAGAGAAAGGGGGATGGGAGAGGGCTTTAAAAAAAAAGCAAGAAAGAAAAAATATATATATATTTTTTCAAAATAGACTTTTTTTTAAAATATTTTATTTATTTATTCATAAGAGACAGACAGAGACAGAGAGGCAGGCTCCCCGCTGAGCAGGGAGCCCGATGCGGGACTCGATCCCAGGACCCCGGGATCACGACCTGAGCCGAAGGCAGACACTTAACAACTGAGCCACCCAGGCACCCAAAAATATATATATATTTTTTAAGATTTTATTTATTTATTCATGAGAGACAGAGAGAGAGAGAGAGAAGCAGAGGGAGAAGCAGGCTCCCAAGGAGCAGGGAGCCCGATGTGGGACTCGATCCCAGGACCCTGGGATCATGACCTGAGCGGAAGGCAAACGCTTAACCGTCTGAGCCGCCCAGGTGCCGGAAAAAATATTTTTAAAGAGAGGACATTTCTCCAGGTGAGTTGAAAACTTATGTCCATACAAAAACCTGCACACAGATGTCTATAGTTGCTTTATTCATAATGGCCAAATCTTGGAAACAAACAAGATGTCCTTCGATATGTAAATGGATCGTCGATAAACTGTGATAAATAATATTCCAGACAATGGAATAGTATTCAGCACTAAAAAGAAATGGGCTATTGGGGCGCCTGGGTGGCTCAGTCGGTTAAACATCCAATTCTTGGTTTAGGGCCAGGTAATGATCTCGGGGTCCTGAGGCGGAGCCCCATGTTGGGCTCTGCGATCAGCAGGGAGTCTGAGATTCTTTCCCCTCCTTCTCCCTCTGCCTCTCCTCCCCCACTCATGGGCGCACATGCTCTCTCTTTCTCTCTCAAATACATAAATAAAAAATCTTAAAAAAAAAAAAAGAGTGTCTTCTTCAGACGTGGTAATCTCTATTAATCTGCCCTCACACAGATAAATTTCCCAGATGATTTTCACTTAGGAAAGAAAGACTATAATTGTTTAAAAAAGAAACTTCCTTAAGCCTTAAACTGTTCATATTCTTTACCTAAATGTGAGAATCTGAGGAGATAAACCTAAACAGAGGAATTATATATCATAGCAAAATATTAGAAACAAAGAGCCAAAAACAGAGGTAAGGTTGCAACTGTGAACTGTCTTCATAGAATGGAATATTATGCAACTATTAAATACAAATTCATAAAAACGTTAAAAGTTATTGTGTAAATGAAAAAATAGCCAGACAGACAATATATCTACCATATAATCAAAATTACGTATAGAAAAAAGTAAACCACAGTTTCCATAGAAATTAATGAAAAAATGTGCCAAGATTTGCAAACACAGGTTGTCTTTGGGGTGAGAGATGGATGATTCTTCTTCCTTTTTTCTTTTCTACATTTTCCAAATGTTCTATAATGGGAATTTTTTTTTTAATCCCTCAATTTTTAAAAGCATATTCTTTGTTATGTTTTCAAATCGAAACTAAATTAAGGGCTCTGCCTCAGCTAGGAGCCACAGATGTGTACGGCCAGGATCAATCTTCTCCAAGCCTCACGATGCCTTACACGGGTCCCACGTTCACCACAGCCAGCCCCCAATCTTCACAATCCAGATGGTTAAATATTTTTGCTGACTACTCAAAATGTGTCCCGGGAACCCTCAACATCAGCATCGCTGGACCGTGTGTCAGAAATGCAGACCCTTAGGCCTCTTCCCCAAGAAAGGGAAATAGAATCTGCCTTTTAACAAGATCCCCAGGGGCAAGGTTCTTTGAAATAAGAGACACTCTGATGGTTTGATTTGGATTGAAGCTAACTTGGGATGACCAACTTAAAACAAAAGGATCTCAGTCCCAACATTGGCTTTGGGGCATCAAGCATGTTTCTCTACCGGTCTATGCCTTAGTTTTCCTCATCTGGAAAATGGGGATGATAAACTCAGCCTGGTGTCTAGCAAGGGCAGAGATGGAAGCTGGGATGCAGTAAGCCATTATTAATAGGTCTAAATAAATGCTTTTTATCAGGCTGCGAGAGCTGGGACTCCTGGCACAGTGCGTGGACCACAGTAAGCCAGCGTGTGTTTAATAAACTGGCAAGCACTCAGGTGACATCTATCAATTTTTGACCTGGATTGTCCCATTCTTTTAGTATGTAACACTCAAAACTGCCAGCTTTCTCCCTTCCATCATTCAAAACGTGCCAGCTCCCATCTCGGCCAGACAGTGAGGGAGGTGGGGGAAGTTGAAGGTCACAGATAAGCTTACTGTAAATCACTCATACTAGAACTTCCTATGGCTACACACGGGCGCGGCTCAACCTCGCATCCTCTCTACCGCCCCCACCTTACTGTTACTCCGCCCACTGTTCTCCCTAAGCCACGCCCACGGCCCAGCCCCTTCCTCTGGCCCCACCCTTACCCAAGGCCCGTCCCCCCAGGCCCGTCGGCCTCCGCGTCCCTCCTCACACCTCCGCCCCGCCCCGGGGCTCGCGCCGGAGGCCCCGCCCCCGCCCCGCCCCCGCCCGCGGCCGCGCCGCCCGGCTCGGCGTGCGTACGGCTCGCGGGGCCCTTCGGCGGCGTCGGCGCCTGGGCGGGCTGCGGAGGCGGGCTCGTGCGGGCGGCGGCGCGAGGGCCGCCCCAGCCCTGGGTCCCGGGGCCGCGCCCCCGCCCCCGCGAGGTAGGGCCCGAGGGGTGGGCGGGGGCCGGTCGCGAGGCCTCGGGAGAGGGGTGAGCGGGTGGGGGCCTGCGGGAGGCCGCGCTCGGCCCGAGTGGCTGCGCCCGGGAGCGGAGTGCGGGCCCCGAGCTAACGGTCACGGATGCTGCCGGCGCCGCGCGGCCCACGTGCGCCACGGCGCCCAGAGCTCCGGGCGCCCAGCACCGCGGCCGCCTCGCCGCCGAGGGCAGCCTGTCCGTTTCTCCGGTGCCCGACGCGGGGAGGCTGCCGGGTCGGGCCGCCGGGAAGACGCGGCGCGTGCGCCTCCTTGGAGACGGCGGGGCCCCCTGGGCGGACGGCGCCCTCGGGGTCCCCTGAAAGGCGGGGGGCGGGCGGGGACCGCGAGCCCCGGGTGGACGCCGCCTGTTTGTCTCTCAGTTAGAAATCGGCCTTGGACAAGATGGAAGGGGAGAAGCGGCCGGCGCCCTACGAGGGCCTCTTTGCCGACGGGCACCTGGTCCTCTGGACGCTGTGCTCGGTGCTGCTGCCCGTGTTCATCACCTTCTGGTGCAGCCTCCAGCGGTCGCGCCGCCAGCTGCACCGCAGGGACATCTTCCGCAAGAGCAAGCACGGTTGGCGCGACACGGACCTGTTCAGCCAGCCCACCTACTGCTGCGTGTGCGCGCAGCACATTCTGCGGGGCGCCTTCTGCGACTGCTGCGGGCTGCGCGTGGACGAGGGCTGCCTCAAGAAGGCCGACAAGCGCTTCCCGTGCAAGGAGATCATGCTCAAGAGTGACGGCAGGGCCCTGGACGCCATGCCCCACCACTGGATCCGGGGCAACGTGCCCCTGTGCAGCTCCTGTGTGGTCTGCAAGCAGCAGTGCGGCAGCCAGCCCAAGCTCTGCGATTACCGGTAAGGACTTCGTGCCCCAGAATGCGGCGTCGGCGTCAGGATTTCACGCAGTGGGCGGAGAGGCCTACCTTGATCTCGGCAAATGGCCTAAACTGCCCACTTCGAGGAAACAAGCTCATAAACGTCCCCGGAATTGGACAGGCAGGGCAGCTTTGCAGTAGTCATTTGCCCAGATGATACATCCCCAGCCCCCACTCCTCAGCCAGCCTGCCCTTTCGGGTAATGAAACTTGGCACTTAACTTGGATCCAGAGGTCTCTGAGTGCTGCAGACTTCATAGCCACAGTGTGTTGTATTTTAGCTTTTGTTCCTATTGATTATCTCCATTTTAAGCAGGGAGAATCCAAATATGGACAAACTAGCTTTTCCCTAGACTCACCAAACTGATCCTTCTTCTTGGGGTATTATGAATGGGGAAATGAGTGAAAACGAGTGTCATTCCATGGCAGCGTCGGAAGCATCTTTTTCAAATCTAGATACCGGTGCTGTCCTGAAAGATAGCCCTTAGAGGGACACTACTTCTGCCAAATGGCCTTCCAGGACATGTAGCATCTCAGACAAGAGTCTTTGGTTAAGCCAAGAATATTTTAGCAGCTTCTGAATACACGCACGGGACAACACGTTAATGTTCTTAAATGCTGTCTGAAAATAGGGAAGACACTCTTTGCCTTTGTTAGAGGTTGGTAAGAAGGAAGGCTGCTTCCACAGATCATCTGCTCTCATTTTACAGTTGAAAGAACTTTACTCGGTGGTAAAATAGACCTCTGGATTTCTAGTAAAATAGACCTGGGATTTCTAACCCCCAGATTAGGATTAGGCACTCCTAGCCTTGGCTCAGCGTTAGGTCTGGACATTTTCATTGTCATGAGTTTAATTTCTGACAAGTGGAAAGGGCCCTAAAAGTGTTTAGGAGCTAGATTCGAAAGCTGACACTGGATGTCAAGTTACTTTTTTTTTTTTTTAAGATTTTATTTATTTATTTGAGACAGAGAGAATGAGAAAGAGAGCACATGGGAGGGGGGAGGGTCCGAGGGAGAAGCAGACTCCCTGCCGAGCAGGGAGCCCGATGCGGGACTCGATCCTGGGACTCCAGGATCATGACCTGAGCCGAAGGCAGTCGCCCAACCAACTGAGCCACCCAGGCGCCCCGTCAAGTTACTTTTTAATTTTTGTCTTTATTTTTTATTTTACTTGAAAATCCCCCCCCTTTTTTTTTAACTTAGCATGAGCACTGTTAGGTCAACACCTATTTTTAAATCTTATTTTTAACAATTTTACACGTCAGCTTTAGACTTCAGAAAGATTTTCAAAAACGTATTTTAAACAACTACTGGGTTTTATAACCATTGATTTTTATTTGGTATCTTTCAAATTTAGATATTGTTCTTTTGGCATCTGTGAGAGCTAGGTTACCAGCATCTTTAAGTAAATTTCATAATTCTCTCTATAGGTAAGCTTTAGTTTTCAAAACCTAGGATTAGTTGGAAAGATGACATGACTTGCATCTTATTCCCTTCCCTTCTTTGTGTCTGTGCAGAATTAGATAAAAATGGCTTCCATAAATATCTCAACTGTGCTTCCCATACTCCTTAACGAATAATCCTAGTAAACCCTTTCAGATGCTCCCATCACTTACCCTGATGGTCTTTCAGTGTAAACTTCCAGTGCTTACCATGGTACCCTCTGGACCCCGCTTGCTCTTCCAGGGTTACCTTCTACCATCTGCATTAAACTTGATGCACCAGCAATCCCGAGCTGGCTGTGCCTTACTTCAAATATCAGGCTTTTTTGTTCTGCCCTTCTCTTTCTTTCTCAAGGCTTTCCTCCCCTGGCTAGTTTCTAGGCATCCTTAGAGACTCATCTCATGCCCTTTCCTCCAGGAACCCTTACCTGATCTTCTACTCACCCCCAGGTACCAATCTTTCCTTCTCGATGATGACATAACATCCTATATTTTAGTGGTTCTCAAAGTAGGTTTCCCGGACCAGCAGCATTAGCATCATTTGGAAACTTGTTAGAAATGCACCTTCTGGTGTTGCCAGATTTAGCAAACAAAACATTTGCAATATTTGGGGTAGACTTATACCAAAAAAACGGTTTATCTGAAATTGAAATTTAACCAAGCGTCTTCTATTTTCCTGGCAACCCTACTTTCACCCCAGACCCACTGAATCAGAAATTTGGCCTGGAG
The DNA here is from genome assembly GCF_011800145.1 of Mirounga leonina. Taxonomy (NCBI): domain Eukaryota; kingdom Metazoa; phylum Chordata; class Mammalia; order Carnivora; family Phocidae; genus Mirounga; species Mirounga leonina. The sequence goes on along the minus strand of NW_023270503.1, from coordinate 16,051,501 downwards.
ACCAGCAATCTTTGCTCTAGCAGGCCCTGCAGGTAATTCTAAAGTTGTAGGACCACTGCTATATTTATGTACCTTTTACAACATCAGCCTCTGTCCTTAATGAGTATCCTTCCCTTTGTGCACAGTGAACGTGATGATTTTTTCCTCACGAGCTTGTTCTTACCAGTTACTGAGCAGTCTTTTCCCAGCATGCTAGAACCCCTCAACCATGGTAGAAATTATCTCTGTATAATTTAGGAAGTGTTTACTATTCCCAGGAGAAAAGAGCACAGTGTCCTGAATGTTCCACAGTGTTCTGATTTATTTTAGCCAATAATGTTACGCAGGATTACTGTCTGCTATGACCTTCAGTAGGAATTAGATATTTCTGAAAAATAAACAAAAGAAATATCTATTCAGAACCTTTGAACACAAGCCACACTGTCCCTCTGGATTTTATCCAGCCCTGGCAAGGGCTCCTTCCATGTCTGTATCACAATCTAAGTACGAGACTTAAGGGAACTATAAAGACTCAGGTAATAACTAATTTTAAAGCCTGCAGCCCACTTCAGCTCTGCAGAATAAGTGACACAGACCCTTTAATTTATACTCATTCAGTCATTATTTAATTTTCACATCGCGAGCATCTATTTTGTGCCAGGCACTGTGCCAGATTCTACTTTCCCTATAAATTTTTTCTCTTCTGTGTGTATTCCCTCATCTACCCCCCAATCACTAGAATGTGTTTCTGCACCTAGTATCTTAGGCCCCTTTCCTGGTCTTTTCTTCTTCCCACCTCTCTTCTGACTAAAATAGGGAATTTTGTTAAGAGTATTTGTTACATTTTTTAAATAAACCTTTCTTCCTCATAGTATTCCATCTCTTGTTAAGAAAACTTAAGGTGCCTTTTTATTGATAAGACCTTTTCTTCATTACATCCTATCCCTCCCCACCACACACACACACACACACACACACACACACATACACACACTGATTAATGAAACAAAGCTTCTGACTTTGAGTAGGTAATTACATTGGCCACTTTAGTCTCGGCTTTGATCTTTTTTTTTTTTTTTTAAAGATTTTATTTATTTATTTGACAGAGAGAGACACAGCGAGAGAGGGGACACAAGCAGAGGGAGTGGGAGAGGGAGAAGCAGGCTTCCCACGGAGCAGGGAGCCCTATGTGGGGCTCGATCCCAGGACCCTGGGATCACAACCTGAGCCAAAGGCAGACCCTTAATGACTGAGCCACCCAGGCACCCCTCAGCTTTGATATTTCTATGGTCTCGTGGTATGTATTTATTTATTTCACTCATTATCTGAAACGGTGAAAGATACCAGATCATCTTCTAGAGCAGAGGTAGGCAAACTTTCTATAAAGAGCCAACACTAAGTATTTTAGGCTTTGCGGACACTTAACCCACTGTCCATCATAGTACAAAACCAGCCCTAGACAGTACATAAGTGAAAGGGGATAGCTGTGCTTCAGTAAAACTTTATTCACAAAATCAGGTGGCAGACGCATTCATAGTTGGCCAACCCCTGTTGTCATGGGAATATCATACACGAACATCTCAACGTGACGGGTAGTTCTGCCGCCTCTTCCAGCAAACTAAAGAAGAGAGCCATCATCAACAGGTAGCTTTACGGAAAATATTAAGCACTGTTGCCAACAGTTTCTTTTTTCCCCTTGTAAAGCTTCTTTTTTTCTTTTTTAATTTTTTTTTAAGATTTTATTTATTTATTTGAGAGAGACAGAGAGAGTGACAGAGATAGAGCACAAACAGGGAGGAGAGGGAGAAGCAGACTCCCCGCTGAGCAGGGAGCTGACACGGGGCTCGATCCCAGGACCCCGGGATCAGAACCTGAGCCGAAGGCAGAAGCTTAACCAGCTGAGCCACCCAGGCGCCCCTGTAAAGCTTCTTTTTAAAAAAAATAAAGCAGGGGCGCCTGGGTGGCTCAGTTGGTTAAGCGACTGCCTTCGGCTCAGGTCATGATCCTGGAGTCCCGGGATCAAGTCCCACGTCGGGCTCCCTGCTCATCAGGGAGTCTGCTTCTCCCTCTGACCCTCCCCCACTCCTGCTCTTTCTATCTCATTCTCTCTCTCAAATAAATAAATAAAATCTTAAAAAATAATAATAAAAATAAAAATAAAGCAGTCATACTCTAGCACAAGAATGGCACATAGGGTGACGTTCTATGTCTTGATAAAGGTTTTAGTTACATGAAAATGTTCATTTGTCAAAACTCAGCAAATGTACTAATTTGTACATTTCATCACATGTAAATTTTACATCAAAAGAAAAAACCTATAAATAAATGATGAACTCTAGGTAATGATATGCCTGCTTGGTGAGGCATTTAGGAGGTGTCCTGATCTACACTTTACTTGAAATGCACCAAAAATTAGGTGGATTAATGGATGGATAGAAATGTAACAAAGTAATTACAGTAAGATATTAATGCTGAAATGTAGGTGGTGGGCTTATCTATGTTTACTGTAAGAAAAAAATTCTAATGCGAAACATTTTAAAAAGACTATCCATGTATTTTGGAAATACTTGTTGAAATAGTGAAAGGTAAAATCTCATAATGTCTGTAATACTTTCAAATGATTCAGGAATGTATGAGTTCATGAAAGAGATGAAGCAACTGTGGGAAAAAAATATTAAGAATCAGAGTAAAGGGTTGGCTTACGGTCATTTTGCTATACTTTTGACTTCTGTGTATGTTAAAATTTTCAAAGTAAATAAGCAATTAGTCAATGACATGATTGCTGAAACTAAAATATCAAGACATTATTAGTAATGTCTTATTTTCCCATCAGGTTTGAAGTCTAGATCAATTTAAACACTAATTCCAAAATACATAAAGAGACCAGTCCCACTTTTGAATATGGTATTTGTAAGGAAAAGTAGAATGTTGCATAGCTAGCAAGCCTTTGGTTCTACCTTTACAGAGCAAAGGCTGATAATAGGCATCGTTTTAGGTACAAGAATCTTCTGTGAAATTGATGAGAATGTCGTAAATGATAAAGGTGTCCCAAATCAGTAGGGATAGAAAAGATTATTTTATGAATTGTGCTAGGACAGGTACTCCTTGGGGGGAAAAGCAAGATCTTCATATCACACTATCTACCAAAATAAACACCAGATGGATTAAAGCAGGGGCGCTTAGTTCACAGATGGCTAAGATTCCAAGAAATCCGGATACTTTCGAGATTCTCAGTGGAACCTGTAGCCCCAGAAGCAGCACTGAATTAAAGACAGAGATATGAAAACTGAATTGAGGGGATGGGGAGCCAGGGAGATAAGCGAGTGTCTAGTTTGGAAATGGTAAAGGACTTCAGAGCATAAAAGCATTTAAATAAATCACAAAGGGAAATAGAGATCTATCAAAAAATAAACTGATGTACATGAAACAAGTTTGCAGTAAACGTGACAGAAAAGAGGTTGATATCCTACATCAATAAAAAGTGCATGAAATTATTAAAAGCTAGTACAAGATGGGCGCCTGGGTGGCCCAGTCGTTAAGCGTCTGCCTTCCACTCGGGTCATGATCCCAGGGTCCTGGGATCGAGCCCCGCATCGGGCTCCCTGCTCTGCGGGAAGCTTGCTTCTCCCTCTCCCACACCCCCTGCTTGTGTTCCCTCTGTTGCTGTCTCTCTCTCTCTCTCTCTGTCAAAATAAATAAATAAAATCTTTTAAAAAATAAAAAACTTAATGGCATAGAACAACATTCATGAGAACATGGAAAGAAAAGTACTGTCCGGATATATATATACACACATCATATCCGTCCTGAAAAACAAGCATATATGCACAGTAAAACTGAGAAGTACATCAAAAAGTTAAGAGGAACTGTCTCTGGATGATTTTTATTTTCTGTCTTTCTGATACACTGATATTATTTAAAATATAATTTTAAAAGTTTATAAAGGGAGTTCATGAATATATTCTAGTTTTTAGAAACTCAAGCAGTACAGCAATACGGAAGAATATAGAGTAAAAGGGGAGCATTCTTCTCATCCCTCAGTCCCACTTTTCTTCCCAGAGGACAGCAATGTGAAATAATTCAGGGGGACCCTTTCAGGTTATTCTCAGTAACAGTACCCTATTTGAAAGTGACTGGCACACACAGTAGGTGGGGTTGGTGGACTTGGGCTGCAGTAAGCAATCTCTTGTGGTTTCTCAGGCTTAGTTTGAAAGTGAGTACTAACAAAACATATGCAAGTTGTTTTACAGTTTTCTTTCTAACAGATCCTGCAGATAACACTTCTTTCAGCAGTAAATAGGACTCCTGAGTAAATAGCAGTAATCACTTGGCAAATCTGAACATCCATCGGAAAAAAACAACCTTAAAATAGAAGTCCCAAAGGCTTGACCTTGGGCGAAAGACTTTTATCCTCTTTTTTTTTTTTTTAATTCATTTAATTATAACCATTATTTTCTGTGGGCCTGCTTTTGTACGGTCAGCTCTGCCTTGTCTGTAAGTGGATTAAATTCTTAGCAGATTAATAATGGAAACCTAGGACCTTTTCCAGCGCTATTCTCTGCTTGTTCCTCACACCCATTCTGAGAGGCAAATCTGAATGTAAATGTCTTTTGTCTGTATTTCACATGCAAGTGTATAGACTAGTTTTGTGTTAACTGCCAACAAGAAATTGACTATTGTGCTATATTTACTAGTGTTCACAGATGGTCATAAGTTAAGAGGTTTTCAAACTGGACAAACTAGACTGAGGAACACTCCAAAGCCCAGGCCAGGGGGCATTTAATTAAGATTCAGAACCACTGTTCTAGACCCACTTTTGTTCATGTAGATTATGTCTACTGGCATTTACCATGTTACACATTAAAACTGAGAAACTATTTAAATATTCATTTTTTAAGTAATGTAACAAAATATTTTAATGAAAATTCAGTGAGAAGAGCGACACTGTTTTTACTTTTTTGGTACACTTTTTGGTTTAGAGGCCACTTAGATTCTCCTGTCTGCTTCTGCATTGGGTCTGTACACTCTTGAGAGAAGGAAGATAGAATAACAGCTTGGTATTATTATTAAAGGGATTTTTTTTTTTTAGTAGGCTCCACGTCCAGCGCAGAGCCCAATGTGGGACTTGAACTCATGACCCCGAGGTCAAGACCTGAGCTAAGATCAAGAGTCGGACACCTTGGGACACTTGGGTGGCTCAATCAGTTAAGCATCTGCCTTTGGCTCAGGTCACGATCTCAGGGTCCTGGGATCAAGCTCCCCATTGGGTTCCCTGCTCAGCAGAGAGTCGGGAATCTGCTTCTCCCTCTGCCTCTATCGCTCCCCCTGCTTGTGCACGCACTCTCGCGCTCTCTCTCTCTCTGACAAATAAATAAAATCTTAAAAAAAAAAAAGAAGGGACATTTAACTGACTCAGCCATCGAGGCGCCCCTTATTATTAAAGTGATTTTGACCTCAGAGTCGTCCTGAAAGGATTTTGGGGGGCCCCAGACCACACTTTAAAAACCACTATTAGATTACACTGCCAAGTATGTTCAAACTTGATTGCCCATTTTCACTATGTAGAGAGTTATAAATCTTTTATTTGCTTGATTTTATGTCTAATAGTGATGAGATTACTATTAATTTTTTTGACAGAATGATCGGTTTACACATCATTAAAATTATGGTTTAAAATTAGTTATTGTCTTTGTTTCTTCCTTCCCTCAGGTGCATTTGGTGTCAGAAAACAGTACACGATGAGTGCATGAAAAATAGCTTGAAGAATGAAAAATGTGATTTTGGAGAATTCAGAAACCTCATCATCCCCCCAAGTTATTTGACTTCTATTAATCAGATGCGTAAAGACAAAAAAACGGATTATGCAGTGGTAATCAGAGTTCATTTTTCCTTATGTAATTGATTTTCATAAAGCCGCTGAAGTCCCGAGTGTGCAACAGGTACAGAGTGCAGAGGGAAGAATCCTTATAGCGGGCCAGAGAGCCCTGCCCCATGTTCAGGGAGGTGCCTCAGAGTTTGGCTCTAGAGTCCTTTCATGTCTAAAGGGAAATTGGAAATGTTCTCTTACTGGTTTCTCAGTCACTGCCTGCATCTGAGTCACTTGGGGAGCTTTTTGAGAATGCAGATTCCTGAGTGCGCCTCCCTCACCAGGTTTGATTTAGTGGGCCTAGGACAGGTCCCAGGAATCTCTATTCCTTTAAGGTCCTCAGCTTTGAAATTCATTATTACTATCCATGAAAAGAAAACATGGATTTTCCTCACACATTGTTCTAACAGAATTTTTCTACTTAGAACTTTATGTAGGCTGCCTAGAGATAAGTTTACTTTACACATTAGGTGTTCCTTACAAATAATTTGAACATTAAAGCTGTCAGTGACGCTTTGCAGTATGTATGTGTATGGAAACTGATAGAAATATCTCTCTCAGTCTGTATGTAGTTCTTAAGGGATAACTATAAAAATTTGCATTTATTTCCTACTTGAATATGCCAAAATAATGGAACTATTTTTTCTAAAGATTTTATTTATTTGAGAGAACACACGAGCAAGTGGAGGGGCAGAGGCAAAGGGAGAGGACGAAGGAGACTCCCCGCTGAACAGGGACCCTGGGATCATGACCTGAGCTGAAGGCAGGCGCTTAACCGACTGAACCACCCAGGTGCCCCAATTAAACTATTTTATTTCAAAATTAAATTATGTGTCTTTTCCAGTTACGATTTTATATCTTAAATGTCATCTTTATCGGTATTCCTGCCAAAGGAAAAGGCATTTTAAAATTTAAAAACATTGGGGCATCTGGGTGACTCAGTCAGTTGAGTGTCTGAGTCTTGATTTTGGCTTAGGTCGTGATCTCAGGGTCCTGAGATCGAGCCCAGGCTCCTCACTCAGCATGGAGTCTGCTTGTCCCTCTCCCTCTGCCCTGCCCCAGCTCACGCATGCTCATTCTCTCTCTAAAATAAATAAAAATCTTAAAAAAAATTTTAATATTATGATACATATTTTTTAAACATACAATCCCCTAATGTATCTAAATTCAGTCTGAGATCCTGAGGGATGAGAATCGCTATGTAAGACTGTGGAACATCCCCATTCATGTTTACATCCACAAGGAGAAGGGGAGAAGAAAGAAATGGAAAGGTTAGAGGAACATGAATTTCATTTGACTTTGGCCTTTGTGCAAATCTGGATTCTTGAATCTAATTCTGAGTACCTGGTTTTTAATTTTTTTTTTTAATTTAAAAAAAAAAAACAACTTGCAAACTAAAATACATTAGAATACATCCAGAGAAGGACAGTCAAGGTAAGAGCAGAGAAAATCTGTGTCCATTCTGTGAACAGTTGAAAGAATCTAAAATGGATCACCTAGGAGACAAGACTGATAAAAGATCTAATGCTTCAGGTGTTTGAGCACAAGTTCAGTGGAAGAACAAATAAAATTATTTCTTGTAGCTTTAGGAAGCAAAATTAGAACGATGAAAGTTATTGAAAGACAGATTTTTAACTCTGTTTAAGTCAAAACTTGCTAACAATTTGAGTTAGTAGTGGAATGGGCTGCCTTGTTAGTTCCTTCCTCCATGAGTATCCAGGCATCACCAGGTGACTTATCTAGAATAACGGAGAAGAGAATTAGTACAGTAAGTGCGAGTTAAATTATTCATCTGAGTTCACTTTCCATTCCTAGAATTCTTTGATTTATATATTGTATTCATTGTACTGAGATAGTTCTTCTCCCAGCAAATTTACAGCACTATTGTTACTGAGAAATGAACATTTTATTGCTCGCCATCTTTGAGGTATTAAACCCTTTCCACTGGCATTAATTTTTTTAGCTAGGCTCTAAGCTGGGAAAGCAGTGGACCCCGTTAATAATCCTGGCCAACTCTCGGAGTGGGACGAACATGGGAGAAGGGCTGCTGGGAGAATTTCGGATTCTCCTAAACCCAGTCCAGGTAACTAAAGAGAAAATTTCCTTCTGTGTTAATCTTGTCATGTTTAGCTTTTCATTTTCCATCGTTGTAATGGTGGTTAATGCTTTAAAACAGTCATCACTCAATTATAGAAAGAATTTTAAAAGTATCAAGCCATTCAAATACATGGAGAAAGAGGTGCTTTCATGGTGGGGATGTAAAATGGTGTAGCCACTTTAGAAAACAGTGCAGCAGTTTCTTGAAAAGTTGAACATAAATTCACCATACCACCTACCAATCCCATTTCTAGCAACCGACCCAAGGGAAATGGAAGCATGTGTCCCGCAAACATTCATAGCAGCGATATCCATAATAGCCAAAAAGTGGAGACAACCCAGCTGTCCATCAGCCGGCAAATTGATAAAACCAAATTTGTTCCCACCCAAGGGAATGTAACTCCATGAGAAGCAGGGACGAAGTACTCATGCGTACATGTTACCAAGGGTGAGCCTCAAAAACATGCTGAGTGAAGGAGGCCAGGTGCAAGGGCCCAGAGAGAGTGGCTCCACTTACAGGGCTTGTCCGGAAAAGGCAGGTGCACAGAGATAGGAGACGAGCGGCCGCCCAAGGCCAGGGCTATAGATGGGGAGTGACTGCACCCAGACCCTGAGGGTTCTTCTCAGAGCAATGATAATGTTCTAACCTGGATGGTGGTGGTGGTTGCACAACTCGATAAACGTACTAAAAATCATTTAATTCACTTTAAGTGAGCATTTTGTTACATGCGCATTATACCTCAATTTAAAAAATAAGAATTAAAGGATCACACCATTGAGTTTACATGGTAGTAGCTTGTACTTTGAAAAACATTAATAACCCATGCAACGATCAGAAATGCAGTAATTTTTTTCCTTCCAATTTGTATTTTTCCCCTTCAACATTGTACAACTTAAGGAAACTATAAAAATGATAAAAACAAAAGAAAATCACCTGCAGTTTCCCCACATGAATACATCTGTTGTTTTCATTTGTCCATGTTCTTTCCATGAATTGTCTGTGCATCTCCCTATTAACATTATAGTAACAGTAATTTAGATTTAAAATTTGTATTGTTTTAATTACTTAATATTTGTCCATGGTGTGATATAGTCTTCATAATTAGACATGTAATGATGAAGATAATTAATTGAATGGATGTATCATGTTCATCCAGTCTCCTGCTGTTGGAGGTTGAGTTTGTCTCTAAGATTATACAACTGTAAATAATGCCACACTGAATACTTTTATAAACAGGCATTTTTGGTTTTTGAAATATTTTCTTAGATCATTTACAAAATTACAGATATCAAGGATCCTTGCATCTTTCTGTCATTTTATGCATATAGCAAAACTTTTCCAGAAACGTGCTCTGACGTGCACTAGTAATGGATGTGAAGAATCCAGGATGAAGTATGAAGTACTGGTTAAAGATAAACTTAGCACATTCTGGTTTCTTGTGAACAGGAAGGAGGCAGTGTTGTATCATGGACACACCATAGGATTGAATCTATATGTCAGCACGTAATTATTGGGGAATCACGGGCAAGTTATTCAACTTTCCTGCGCCTCAGCTTCCTGGTCAACAGAATGAGGCTCACTCATCGTTAAGTAGGGTCAGTGTCGGGATGTGCCGCAAGGAACATCAAGAATCTGGCATATTGTTAGACACATCGTAGCCAGGACTGTTCTTCAACCATATCCGTACTCATCTGGAGGGACAGCATCCTCACAAATGGAGGATGGTGTTGGATAAAAGTAATTTTTCCTTTTCTTTCATTTCTAGGTTTTTGATGTAACTAAAACTCCCCCCATCAAAGCCCTGCAGCTTTGTACTCTTCTTCCCTATCGCTCAGCCCGAGTGCTTGTCTGTGGAGGGGACGGCACTGTGGGCTGGGTCCTGGATGCGGTGGATGAAATGAAGATTAAGGTATCCGTCTGCAAGACCTATGTGCCTTTCACAGCAGTAGCTCAGCCGCTCCGAGACCGCGAGGCGCTCTTCGGGTTCTGTTTTGTATGATGCCGAGGAATGTTAGAAGACGTTGGCAATTTTGAATTTCGTGACTAAGCAGTTCTATAACCTTCAGCAAAACAACAGACAGTTGTTACGTTGTGTCTTTCTTGCTTCGGTCTGTGAGTTTTTACCAAATACTATGAGCCTACAAGTGGTCTGAAGAGAAAAATCTAACCTGTACCTCCCGTTTTCTAGGGACAAGAAAAGTACATTCCCCAGGTCGCGGTCTTGCCTCTGGGAACAGGCAACGATCTGTCCAACACCTTGGGCTGGGGCACGGGGTACGCCGGGGAGGTCCCGGTCGCGCAGGTCTTGAGAAACGTGATGGAGGCGGATGCGATTAAACTGGACAGGTGAGCTGTGCTTCCCCCAAAAGGTGGACTTCTGGAGCTTCGGGGATATCGTTTGGTTTAAGAATGAAGACTTACGGGGCGCCTGGGTGGCTCAGTTGGTTAAGTGACTGCCCTCGGCTCAGGTCATGATCCTGGAGTCCCGGGATCGAGTCCCGCATCGGGCTCCCTGCTCGGCGGGGAGTCTGCTTCTCCCTCTGACCCTCACCCCTCTCATTCTCCCTCTCTGTAATTCTCTCTCAAAAATAAATTTAAAAAATTTAAAAAAAAAAAGAATGCAGACTTACGTAGCTCCAGTGTAATTGAAACATAAGACTGTGTTAGCTGCACTCATCCACAGGTGCTGGGCATTTCTTTTGTTGCTGCCTATTGTGTTGTCATAGAAGGACTGGAGTCACGTGAGGCTGAGGACTTACCTCGTAATTTGTGTCGTTGCTTTGATGTGCTCATTTCTTCAAATGCTGTTTTCATCATTTCCAGGCATCCAGAGTTGACTGGTAATAATTATAGTTAACTGGCGGTTAATTTGGTAATAACTACCTTTTTTTTTTTAATTTCTGTTTTTTAGGTGGAAGGTTCAAGTAACAAGTAAAGGGTACTACAACTTAAGAAAGCCCAAGGTATGTGTCTGGGGCCTCCGCTGCAACGGTTTCCGCAGCCGTGAGGCAGTGGCCCCTGTATGGACGTGGCACGGTGCTGGGGTGCAGAGCCGTGGTGCTCACTGCCGCCGGGGGCCGCTCGCGGAGCAGAAGAGAAACCCACATGCTCAGCCCCCACGTCGGACTCAAAAGAGGGCCATGGGGGAAAAAACAGCAAGGGCACTCAGTGCCTCCCCAGCAGATCAGGCAGGAGAGATTTCAGGGGAAGTGACTTGTGAGGCGGTCCTTACAAGGTAAACACAATTTAGAGCAACAGGAAAAGGAACAGAAGACTCTCCAGGCAGAGGAAGTAGATCCTGGAGGATGCAAATGCTGGGTAGCAACTACTGCGGAGAGAGCAGCTCTGTATTTTCTAGCAGATACTCTGGGGATGGAGCGAAAATAGCCTGGAAACTTGCACGAGGGCAGAACAAGGGGCCTCTCAGCAGGAAATCGGAAGACATTCTAGAGACGGAATTAAGGGAGACCTGGCAGCTGATCGGTACTAGGGGAGGAGAGAAGATACTCATTATACCGCATTTCTGGTTGTTACGGCTGGATGTATGGAAATGACATTAACCAAGATACGAAAAAGAGTTTCAAGTTTGAGTAAGAGGAAAAGGAGTTAGATTTGGGGCCCCTCAACCTCGAGGCTGTGGCACATTGGACAGGAGTTGGAGATGCAGGCTTAGTGCTCAGGAGCAAGACAGAGCTGGAGATGGAGACGGGTCCATGCGGGGTGGGAAATAGATGAAGTGGGGACCCTGCAAGTTGCCATGACAGTAAAAAGCACATGTGATGGGAACACAGGCGGGGAGAGCCTGGATGCAAAGTAGAGCCGGGCTGGACGGTAAGATCTGATGCGCGTAGCTTATTAACCAGAACAGCAAAGGGAAATTCATATGGATTGTTATCGGCCTTTGAACTGAAGCTTTAGTTCTAGAAACTTCACTGGATAGTATCAGCTCTAAGTGAAAAGTAAATGCAGAAAGTATAAAATTTTCACAAAGAACATAAAGACGAAGATTTACATATTTAACATATGTCACAGGCTTAGACTAAGCATAATCTGTCACTTCCTCTTACCCCCTCCCACAGGAATTCACAATGAACAACTATTTTTCCATTGGACCTGATGCTCTCATGGCTCTCCATTTTCATGCTCACCGTGAGAAGGCGCCATCTCTGTTTTCTAGCAGAATTCTTAATAAGGTGTGTTGGATAAAATAACATTGCCTGCTTATCACCGAAGGTACAGTAAAAATCAATAGTTTAATTCTATCTAGCATCCTTTCAAGTAGATTCAGCTAGAACTTACTTATGGAAACATTTACCTGTTCTGTTTTTGTGTAAGACTGTCAAATTAGATCCTTAAATGTATTTTATCAAAGTATTTTATAATTCTGACACACTTTTTATAATTCAGAGAACGTTTTACAGCACATTTTGTTTAGGTAGCAACTAGATGGAAAGATACATGATCGCTTATCTTATTTAAATGGCAACTAAAACTGGAAAGAAATTTTAGGCAGGAGAAAGTTTTGGTGAAATCATAGTAGAAAAAGAGATTCCTTTAGCTTCAAAAAACTGCAAAATGCAGATGAAGTAAGAGAAGGAGCAATTTGTTAACCACAGCTTTTAACTATGATCATCACTCTGATTTCTAGTACAAGTGATTTCCTTTGGTGGAAGTTTGATTTTGGAATTTTTTTTTTCAAAGATTTTATTTATTCATTTGAGAGAGAGACAGAGCACAAGCAGGAGGAGAATCAGAGGGAGGAGGGAGAAGCAGGCTTCCCACTGAGCTGGGAGCCGAACATGCAGCTCGATTGCAGGACCTGGAGATCATGACCTGAGCCAAAGGCAGACGCTTAACCATCTGAACCACCCAGACGCCCCTGGAATTTTTTTTTTTTTTAATGACTTTTGGTGATTGAGCAACAGGATGTGAAAATTAAATGCAAAAAGTTTTCCTCCTGGTTTTGTTTCACAGATATTTCAAATTAACAGAGTCTCCTCTTATTCATATAGTTACTAAGGCAGTAAGTGTTGCTGTTTGTATGATTAGTAATTCACATCTCAGTGCTTTTATCAACCTTTCTATATTCAAAAGTGATTATAAAATGTTCACTAGATTGATCTGTATTCCTTTCAGTAAGTAATCTGAAGTATTAGGAAAAGATAGAATTTTCTAATTTTAATATAGTATTTCTTTATAAAATGCAGCTTTTTGGATAAACTGGGAGAAAACACCATTTAGGCACGAACTACACCTATTTTACATTCCCTGTGAAAAATGGGCTAATTCAGCTCAAAAGTAACGGTGCCCATTCTTCCCATGAGAATCGGGCCCACTCTAAGGAAACATGGCTCAGCGGTCGTGTCAGGAAACTTTGCTACAGTGTCTTTGTCTTGCTTACAGAGTTTGTTAGGTTGCTTTAATATCCCCTTTTCTATCCATTTCTCACAGGCTGTTTACTTATTCTATGGAACCAAAGACTGTCTAGTGCAAGAATGTAAAGATTTGAATAAAAAAGTTGAGGTAAGCTTTTAAAGTTTTAGGTGATTATAAACTTTTTTAACAAAAATGCTGAATTTTCTGTTAACATATTTTGCTAACATACATGGAGTATTTATTGTGTGCCAGGCACTTTATTAAGTGCTTTGTACACATTATTCCCCTAAATGGTCACCACAACCGTATGAGGCAGGTACCATTATATTCCCATTATGCAGAGGAGAAAACTGTGGAATTAAGTAATTTGCCCAAATTCACACAGTCCCCAAATACACATAGAACCAGGATTCGAACCCAGGTTTATCCACCTCCAGTCAGTTGAACTGATGCTGAAGAGCTTCCATTTGTACTTGATGGCGCAGGCGAAGCAGTCTCACGCAGCGCCTGACTCGTCGGGGACTCTAGGGGAAGTGTAAACGCACGGTGTAATTTATACTATGGCTGAGGTGTCTGTCTTATATACTAAAGCAGAGTAAAGATGTATGAGCAGTAAAAGTAGGATATTAACGAGGGCTTATTGCTACAGTATCCGATATGGCAAAGTCTTGTATATATTCCTTGCTTGCTTCCAGAAAGAATCTAATGGGTGACCACACTGACAAAGACATTAATACAGAGAAACCTAGAACTAGTAAAGTAAGTCAAAGGGGAAGAGTCAGGCAGATAGCTTGGGAAAAAAGAGAACAAGGAGCAGGGGACGAGAGGAGCCTGATGATACGTAGGCCAGGGCGGGAAGAGGCCATCAGGCTGACACTGAGCTCACAGACTCTGCAGCTGAGGCACGGGACGAATGGCAAGGTTTGCCATAAAAACAGTTCCCTTCCGCTTTATCATATTTCCTTTGTCCTGGACTCTGATAGCATCGGTAGAGTGAAGCAGACATGGTAACGCTTTATTTTTGTGTGTGTCTGATATTTTATTTATACAAATAGTATTTGTGAAGCCACCTACCAAAGGCCAGGCACTGTCCTAGGGACTGGGGGTACCGTGGTACATCCCTGGCTCTCCCTGAGTGTACGGTGTAGAGTGAAGGAAGACATCTAAGCCACATGGCAGTATGAGGGGTGACATGAGAAGGAAGGTATTCGGTCTGATGAGAATAAGTAAGAGCGACTGTCTAGGGAAAGTGACTGAAACCAGTCTCTCTGGAAGAAGTGCAAAAGGAGGTGAAAATTGTTCAAGGCTGGGCAACCCTCTTGGGTCCCCTCTCTGAGAGCTTTTTACTCTGTCATTCAATAAGCTTTACTATCGCTCAGTAAACCTTGCTTTGCTGCCCCATCCCCAAAGAAGAAAATTGTTCTCAGCTAAGAAGAGCACGTGCAGACATCCAGAAGTAAGAGAGAACATGGTGTATTTGCGTGAGTTCAAGCTGGAGGACGGCTTGCGGGAGGGAAAGTGGCGAGAGCTGAGGCCAAATCTCAGAGGGGCCATGTTGGCCTTTTAAAGAACTTGGATTTCATCCCAAGCATGAGTCAAGCCCTGAAGGGCTGTCATCAGGGGATGGCATGTTTGCATTTTGTAAGCGCCCATCGCACCGCTCTGAGAGAGATGAGGGCAGACAGAGCCCGTAGGAACACATTAGGGGAGAGCTGAGGGTGTTCTGGACTCGGAGTGATGGAAACGGTAGGTTCTTGGAAGTGGAGGGTAAAGGCGAAGAAGGCAAAGATGACCCCCAGCTTCCTGGTGTAGGCACCTGGGGCCGGGGGTGCTCTTCCCTGGGAAGTCGGTGGTAGGGTCCGCAGAGAAGATGCTCCACGTTAGCTCAGTGCCGCGCGTAGGAGCTTCAGGGCCTGTGGTCAGTGGGTCACACGGGTCTGGCCCGGGTCCTCTCCCGGACCAGCAGGCTGGAGCTGTCAGCACTGAGGTGGCAGTTACGGCAGTTAATGACATGGCACTGGCTGAGCTTTTCCTCCGGAGTCTGCAGCCTGAGGAGGGCGAGGAGCCCAGGAGGAGCTAGTGTGAGGCAGGGCTGGGGCTCTCGGTAGTGCTGAGGACGAGTTCCCAGGAAAGGAGAGTCCGGCTGCCAGAAACCAAGGAAGGGGTAGTTCTGGAAGAGTGTCGGGTGCTTCCGGGACAGCACGTTAGATAAGGCTGGAAAAGGATACTGAGACCTAACAAAAACTGTGCCATTTTACCTTAGTAAGAAAGAATGCTGTAATTAACCCAGTAAGCACTGAAGAGGAAGGCAGAGTCGTTGGGGGGGCGCTGGGTAGGCCGTAGTCTCTTACCCGCGCGGATGGAAATGGCCGTAAATCCTGAGCGGCTGTGCCCCGTGGTAACGAACCGCTCGGATTTCTTTAAAGCTAGAGCTGGACGGCGAGCGAGTCGAACTGCCCAACCTGGAAGGCATCATAGTTCTGAACATCGGCTACTGGGGCGGCGGCTGCAGACTGTGGGAAGGGATGGGAGACGAGACGTACCCTCTCGCCAGGTGGGTGCACGGGTGGCCGCTGTGGGGTGCCGTGTTTCCTTTAAAGCAGCTCGTCCCGTGCTCTCTGTAGGCTCTTCGTATTTTCTCTAAAGGTTTTTCTGGTTTGCCTACCTCATTAATAGGAATATTTAACCAGTTGGTTGTCCACCTCCGTGAAAACGCAGTTGTCCTCACGGGGCTGATTCTCCGCCATTGCCTCACGTAGTCCGTGTTTCCTCTGCCCACCCGCAGGCATGATGACGGTGTGCTGGAGGTCGTCGGCGTGTACGGCTCTTTCCACTGTGCTCAGATCCAAGTGAAACTGGCAAACCCCTTTCGAATAGGACAGGCACACACCGTGCGGGTAGGTGGCATGTTGCTCTGTGCTTCATAGGCGCGGAGACTACTTGTCCGAGTCCGTTTCTGTTTTTTTTTTTTTTTAAGATTTTATTTATTTGTTTGACAGAGAGAGACACAGCGAGAGAGGGAACACAAGCAGGGGGAGTGGGAGAGGGAGAAGCAGGCTTCCCGCCGAGCAGGGAGCCCGATGCGGGGCTCGATCCCAGGACCCTGGGATCATGACCTGAGCCGAAGGCAGACGCTTAACCGACTGAGCCACCCAGGCGCCCCTTCCGAGTCCGTTTCTAAGCCACTGCTCCCTAGAAAAAGACCTGCCCACTACAGCTTCCCTAGCACAGTGCTTTACAGTCTCACTGCTGCTCAGCGTCCGCCAAGGCTTGGGCGTGATGGGGAGGGGACAGGACGTATGGGAGAAGCAGAGCTTTCCGTGGGAAGGGATCCCTTAAACAGTTGATGAGTAAAGGTGTGTTCAGATTAGTTCTCTGAGAACGAAGTGCAAAGACTTGTCCCTAAGAGGGGTTAAGGGACTGTGGATGATAGTACTAAGGAAGACCTTTCTGAACTTCAGGGGACTGACTTTCCTCTCATTATTTGTTCCCTAATACCAGCTGATTTTGAAGTGCTCCATGATGCCAATGCAGGTGGATGGGGAGCCGTGGGCCCAGGGGCCCTGCACTGTCACCATAACTCACAAGACACACGCACTGATGTTGTATTTCTCTGGAGAACAGACGGATGAGGACATCTCCAGTACTTCAGATCAAGAGGACTTAAAGGAAACCGAGTTGACGGATGAGGAAATGCAAGTTTAGAGGAGAATCCTCACACACACGTAGATACATGGTCATCCAAAAGTTAGAAATTCCCTATCAACTATTTAGTCTTAATTTCACCAGTAGTGTAATGGGGATACGTTTATGTAAATAGCATTCCAGAAACAGCCAAATTTCCAGTTATTTACAGACACCTGTTCCTTTTTCAGCAAAACACCCCAGTCGTATTGAACTAACTTTAAAAAGTCACAGAACGTTAATTACTCAAAGGTGAGATTTCTCGGGGCTTTTTGTTTGAGAGTAGGACTCGCTCTGAGCCATGCGCCCTCATTCCTTATTCCCGAATACACACGTGATGGACACACTACACGTCCAGCAAGATGTAGGTGGAAAAATCGTTGCCATCTTAATTCTTAACGTGGTGACACCATAACATTTTAAAAACGAACCTGCTTTTTTGTAAGGAGATGATTCGTGTCAAACCAGCACGGATAATGCGGGCCCTCCTCCTGCAGCTTGTCTCCGAAGACTTCCTGCAGCCCAGCACCGAGTGGATCCATAAGGATCTATTTCTAGGAAACCTACAAGGAGAAGTGTTAAAGAAAGACAATACTTAAATTTTCTGTTATAATTTTTATCTTGAGAGCATTTTCAGACCCCCAAATGTTGCTTGCTTAACCCCGTTAATGACCACATTGAGGTGGAATTCAGCATCTCATTTATGACCCTGTGTAGCCAGGAGACAACTACCTAGGTGAATTGGTAAAGATTAACATTCAGAGCACTTTGGATTGAAAGTTAGGGTTTCTGAACTGGACAGTTTACCAGTTTCTTCTGAGTAAAAGACAGCATCCACAATTCAAAAAAGTACTACAGAAAATTTATTAGTCATAGTAATTGCTCAAAAAAAGTTCAGTAATGATTGGTAACTTCTAAAAGTTCAGTGGTCTTGTAGTATTTTGAAGTATAGTAGTCTTTTATATCCAGAGTACTTAACAGAAATCCTCTTGGGAAAGCGGACAGAATCCTGTGTTAAAATGTTTATATCATATTTATTTTATAATGAGAGAGATTTTTTTTATTTATTTTCTTCATTGTGGTATACTTGTGTTTAGTGTTTACAATATATGGCTTTATTTAATAAGTTAAATTTATCACATAAATTCAGGGGTGCCTGGGTGGCTTAGTCGTTAAGTGTCTGCCTTCAGCTCAGGTCATGATCCCCAGGGTTCTGGGATCAAGCCCAGCATCGGGCTCCCTGCTCAGCGGGAAGCTTGCTTCTCCCTCTCCCGCTCCCCCTGCTTGTGTTTCCCTCTCTCATTGTGTCTCTCTCCGTCAAATAAATAAATAAAATGTTTAAAAAAAAAAATTTATCACATAAATTCAGCTAGTCGCAATCAGAAATATAGCCTGTTGACTAATTAACACCCATAATTTAATTCTCCTGACATATATGTTATCCAGATATTCTCATTCTTCAGAAATATTACCTAATATTTTTTAAAAAGAGGGGAATGAAAGCCCTGGCAAACAACTTTTGCGTAACTGGAAGTTTCATTCTTTTATCTGACCCTCATTTACCAAGAACTTATTGAAGGGCTAGTCTCATGGTTCCCCATTAGAGGGCGCTCTTCTGGTGTGAACCAGCCTGCGCCCTCAGGCCCGTGAGGCAGACCCATTGGGCCTCCAGCCTGGTGTTTTCCTAACAAATGGCCCATTCTGTGGGCTTGGTGGTCTTTCATGACGTTAATCTCTGAAAGACTAGAATGTATCCCCCAAAACACCATTAGCTTCCTTTAAGGATCTGTTATGGATCTGTCATCCATGAATTGCCATAAACTGAGGCTGAGGCCATGTCTTGAAGGAAAAACTTAGTTGTGATACAGTA
Organism: Mirounga leonina; assembly: GCF_011800145.1. Lineage (NCBI taxonomy): Eukaryota > Metazoa > Chordata > Mammalia > Carnivora > Phocidae > Mirounga > Mirounga leonina. The sequence goes on along the minus strand of NW_023270503.1, from coordinate 16,032,628 downwards.
GCCAGTGCATTATATATATATAAAATACTTTTTTTCTGCTTAAATTAACCTCTTCCAGATCTCAACAGGAGATGCTAAATTCTAGTATTGAAAGATTTTGTGAGCAAATCTCTTTTCACCTTTTTCGTACAGCTTCGTCAAGGTTGATGGGAGAGTTTTACAGATTTTTCTTTTACAGACTGATCATGTTTTGAGTATAATGAATTTTATTCCTTAACTCATGGTCAGCATTGTTACAGATGTCACATTTTATAAATATACTGTTAAATTCACTTTGCTTTAGACTGTAATTTATCTATAATATAATTCTGTAGTACTAATTGTAGAATCAAAGTAGATAGTTTGGGATATCAGAATTAAAATAATCAAAATAACTATTTTTTTGGTTAAAACCATACTCTAACCATAATGTTACATTGGATTTAGAACAGATCTATATATAACACCCTCGTGTATTTAAACAAATTGTTTTTTCAATTTTCATAATCCAGTGAGGTTTTTTCACCTACTGACTGTTCATGAAGGTTTTTCTCTTGCTTTATTCAGTCATTCAGACTTCATTTTCATTTGGGAAAGTTATTTCTGAATACCGTAACAAAATACCATTTTAGCAAAGTCCATTTACTTTTTAGGCACATGTACCCAGCATTTCAAATAAATGGGTAGGCATAGGTCTTGTTTTAAATGAGATCAGTTTACAAGGCTCCTGTTGGCAAGTTACACATTAGAGTAGCAGACGTCGACATCACCAGGGATTCTGTGCTTTGCAAAAATAATTTGCCATAATATTTTCCTGTTCCATTTTAAATCGTCCTGACTTAAACACAATAACAAATTCTACATTCTCAGGAAGGAATATATGAAATAAAGCATATCTCCATGTCTGTCTTTAGATTTCTCTCATCCTCTGCTGTCCTGGTGCATTCCCAACTCCTTCAGCTTAGTGGCTTAAACACAAAGTACCTGGCAGCTCGTATGGATCCCATAAGTAGATGGTGATAATTTCAGTGCTTGGTTATGTTCAGTAGAAATCAAACTGACTTGTGTTTTAAAATACAGGTTGTCTGATAGATTACATGATCTTAAATGAGTTTTAGGTTTTCTGCAACAATTAGCTGTGAACCCTTAATGTAGCTAATGTTTATAAAAATTTTAGGTAGTCAGAATTACTTATTTTTATTTTTGTAGGGTGTGTCAAAACATGTAGTATTTGCTTTTTGAAATATGTTTGCCTACTTAGAGTTGTAAAATATTCTGTGACTCAGAAATTGTAAAGTCCTTTGACATACTACCAGCATGTCAAAAGAAAAATAGTTTGCATTTGTAATATAAAGCAAAATTGTATTTACTGTATATTATGGAATTTTAAATTTGCACTAACTAGAATACTTTAAAGGTTTATTAATTTACAGATTCATGTGGATCCGAATATATAATCTTTACTTGTTCGGCCAAAAAGGTCAATAGAATAGGTGATAGTTTTGCGTGGTTTTTCCTTGAAATGATAATATTGAAGCAAGTACCAGCACTTTATATTCGGAGGTTTTTTTAATTCTACCTAATTTGGGACGATGGAATATAAGTAGATTTATTTTAAAAATTATCTAGGAATTTAAAAAGAAAAAAGAGTGTTGTTACTCTGTCCCAGTCTGAATGAAGGTATGTTCTCAGCGACAAGACAGAGGCAGTGGTTTTGGTTTTGCTTTTAAAATATGCCCCTGCCTTTCTCAAATTTTCCCTTTAAGGCCTGTCTCCTGTTTCTCAAAGTGTGATCTGCACGTTGCCTGCAGCCTCAGAAACCCCTGGGCGCTGACAGCCTCTGATGCCGAAGCCCAGCCCCTGACTTGAGGAATCAGTGTCTCCGGAGATGGGACAGAGACCTCTCCGGTTTTATTCACAGGCATCTCGGGTGCTCGTGATGCACACTGACATTTTTCAAGCGACTGGTCCGTACCTCGCGTTCACCCAGGGCTTTTGCTGGATGGATACCTGGTAGAAAAATTGAATTGGGTGTTCTTCAAGTTGTTTTTCCTTCACTCCACTGGAGTTCTTCCCCCCCCAAATCATTCTTCTAGAGGAATTCTATGAACAGTTTGTTCCTGTCCTCTCCAAATTCATGTATCCGTCTAGACTCAATTACATAAAAATTGGTAGCCTCAGATCCTTCCGTGGAAACAGGTTTTGAACTGTGATCCATGGAGTCTCAGAGAACAAGCAGTGCTGGGGGCCAGTGGAATGGACCCCCCAGGGGCTCCTGCTTTCTCACTTCACTCAGTGCAGGCCCCTGCTGGACGCTGCTTCAGATAAGATTTCGGTAGATAAAATTCTTCCTCTTTTTGAAGGAATAAAAAAAAAGGATTCCACTGTTTTTTTTAAGGGTTTGGAAGCCACTATTCTAATGACTTTTGTCAGCTGGTTCATTTTCTGCTGATTTGTACATATTCAGAAACCTCATGTGTTTTGGTGAAAAATACTTCAGTGGTCTCGGTTACTGCTTGGAATGTGACTGTTGGGCTATTTCTCAAGTTTTAAAGGCATTTTGTTGAATAGTAAAGCACTGGCTTAACCTCTGTTTCTCCTGTTTCTAATTTTAGTGTAGAAATGGTCTGAGTATTTAGTTAATGTCAGTTCTGTAAATATACACACGCGTTTACCCCCACAGCCCTGCCTGTAGTCATGCATGAGGCTTGCAGGGATCCAAAAGGGACATGCCAAGGATCTGGAGGACGAATCCAAAAATGTCCCTCTCTCATACAGAAGTTCACAAAACTTAAATGATTGAACCTAGTCACCTGCAGAAACGTCAGAAGCCGTAGATACGAGTGCATTGCTGATGCTAGACACCCCCTCTCTGCAGCTCACTTCCTGGGCTGCCTCACCACGAAAGGGAAGTGTCCACGCAGGACGCCCTGCGCAGGATCAACCGTAGGAAATTTCCACTGTGTGGTGCTTTTTGGTGACCGATGTGGGAAGGTGGAAAGGAGAGCTGGGAAGTTAGGTTGCTGCCCTTGTTCCCCTCACACTGTCCAGGCGACAGGGCATCCGTCACGTGCACAGACTCTGCCACGTGTGAGAACATTCCTGCCGGAATGGGCACTGTGACTCGTAATTCTGTTTTCTACACGTTTAGAGCAGCCTGGATCCTTGGCCTCGATCACTCGCAGGTGAGCTGGCTGAACTGGCTCTCTGAGCCCCCAGTGTCAGCACTTGGGATGGCTCCAGCCACGCACGCCAACTGGCCTTTGCACTTTCTCCCCAGCCCTGGCCACAGTGCCACGTACCTACTGCTTAAGTACCCTGCGTTACTTGCTTTGTTGTGTTTGCTCTGTATTGTGGTCGATGCCTACAGACAGAGAAATGTGAATTAAAGCATTTGATATGTTGGAAACGTTTGTTTTTTAATAAAATTTAAAGTGCAGCACTCCAAAAAGTATGAACCTGTGTTGTTTTTTGACACAACAGTGAGATAAAATAACAGCTTTGAGTTAGTTTCACAGATGATGGTCCTTGGTCTACGGAAAGCAGAATAGAAGATTCCTACCACATGGTTTTGGTAGCCTGGGGCAGAGTGTACAAACTTGAATGCACATTCATTCTTGTCTTTACCCAAAAGTCCATTTTTACAAATTTTTTGAAATAAAAATTCAGGACTCCTGGGTGGCTCAGTCATTGAGCGTCTGCCTTCGGCTCAGGTCATGACCCCAGAGTTCTGGGATCGAGCCCCGCGTTGGGCTCCCTGCTCGGCAGGGAGCCTGCTTCTCCCTCTCCCTCTCCCTGCTTGTGTTCCCTCTCTCGCTGTGCCTCTCTCTGTGAAATAAATAAAATCTTTAAAAACAGGGGAAAAAAACTTAAAATTCACTGTTCACTTGCCTACTTTTTATTTTTTTTTTAAGGATTTCTTTTTTTTTTTATTCATTTGAGACAGAGAGCAAGGAGCAGTGGGGAGAGGAAGAGGGAGAAGCAGACTCCCTACTGAGCAGAGAGCCCATGTGGGACTCGATCCCAGGACCTGGAGATCATGACCTGAGCCAAAGGCAGAGACCTAACCATCTGAGCCACCCAGGCGCCCCTACTTTTTATTTTAAACAGACACTGCCAAGCCTGGTGTACCTTTTCTTGATCAGTTTAAACATGAATTACCCACTGAAGTTCACAAGGAAGACTATTAACTGAAGAACCCTGGACAAGTCTGTTTTGACTTCTTACGCAGTTTTTTTTTTTTAAGATTTTATTTATTTATTTGACAGAGAGACACAGTGAGAGAGGGAACACAAGCAGGGGGAGGGGGAGAGGGAGAAGCAGATTCCCCGCCGAGCAGGGAGCCCGATGGGGGACTCGATCCCGGGACTCCAGGATCATGACCTGAGCCGAAGGCAGTCGCCCAACCAACTGAGCCACCCAGGCGCCCCTTCTTATGCAGTTTTAACACACTTATTGGCCATTTGGGTGCTCTGCCAGATGTTTCTACTTACTTTCATCTTGTTATAATCGGCAGTGCTCAAGTAGACCTTATCAAGTCCATATTCCAGGTTGGTAACTCAGAGCTTGATGATGCCCAGCGCTCATCCCCACTGCTTTCTCATCCTCAACACCCCTCACCACCACCAATGTACTGTACAGAAAGCAATGTGAGGTGTGGGCAGACATGTCATGGTGCCGGGCACTGGGAATGCTAGGGTTTGTGATAAACCCTCCTAGGGACTCCCCACACAAGGAAACTGATCCGCATACATTTTATTTTTTTTTTAATGTTTTATTTATTTATTCATGAGAGTCAGAGAGAGAGAGGCAGTGGGAGAAGCAGGCTCCCCGCCGAGCAGGGAGCCCGATGTGGGACTCGATCCCGGGACCCCGGGATCATGACCTGAGCCGAAGGCAGTCGCTTAACCATCTGAGCCACCCAGGCGCCTGATCCACATACATTTTAAAGATGAATTACTTGTGGAAGGAGTTCAGAGATTTTAACGAGCTGAAAGCATTACACGTTGGCCATAAGAACTGAATTTTTTCAGTAGGGTTTTGGAACTAGGAAATAGAAACAACATTAATTAGTCTGTGAGAAAGCTGTGTATACTCTGAGCTCTTGAGGGCAGGGAGCTTATCTTGTTCATCTCTGCATTCAAATTAATGAGCATGTGCACATAGTTTGTGAAGATTCTGTTCTATGTGTTCTAGAACACTTGCTCTCAACCTCCAATTGCCAGCATAGTCTACAAACAAATGAAGTTTCTGGGGCAGCCCAGGCAAACGGCATACCCGCATGTATCTCACACCCCATTCTCTGGGAAGTGCCCCCAACCAAAGACTCTGCCAAAGGACCATGTAATCATTTCCCGCTTGCGGCTGATCGGACCCAGGAGCCCATCAGTTGACCAGTAACCAGATTCTCAGAGGGGCTTTGTTTTCACGTACCCTCTAAAGCCATATGACTCAAAGTATGGCCCACAGATTGTTTGCTTCCAATCCATCAGGAAGTTAGTGCAGAAATTGAGTAAGCGTTTAGAAATTTTTACGGCTTGGAGTGCCTGGGTGGCTCTGTCGGTTAAGCATCTGCCTTCGGCTGAGGTCATGATCCCAGCGTCCTGGGATCGAGCCCCGCATCAGGCTCCCGGGTCAGCAGGAAGCCTGCTTCTCCCTCTCCAGCTCCCCCTGCTTGTGTTCCCCCTCTCGCTGTGTCTCTGTCAAATAAAAATCTTTTTTAAAAAATAAACATTAAAAAAAAGATGTATTAGAAATTTTAAAAAATAAGAACAACAACCAAAAACACCTGCCTGGTCCCACCACAGTGAGTTTTGAGAAGCCCTGCTTTAAATCCTTCCTTCCGTAGAGGAGGGGGGCCAGTTGCAGTGAGTTTCCTTATAAATAAGCTCTGACTGAAATACTGCAGGAGGCTTGGTTTAATTTGATGATAGGAGTAGTAACCTTTGGTGTCCTACCAAAGCTTGTGACCATGATTCAGGTAATGACAATGGACTCTGAACGAAGGAAACACTCAGATCACAGGAGAGAGGGGGAGAGAGGACCAATAAGGACTTGTCAACTATATTTCAAATAAAAAAGACTGGTAAGAACCTGTTATCTCAAGATAGGTAAGAAATTGTGTAAACTGGAACTTACCTATAAACAGAACCATATGGTTTGGAATTAAGTGGTATAATCACTTATGTTTACAGAGCATTTGACCATTTATGAAGCAATTTCACATATTTTACTTATTCCTCACAAAAACCCAACTGAGCAGGGAGAGGAGATACCGTTCGTTTTCCAAACGAGTCCACTGTGATTCGGGAAGGTTAGTGACATGCCAGGGTCTCACGGAGCTGGAGTCTTGTGATTCCAAAATCTAATGGGCTTGTTGTTGCTTTGTCTCTAAGTTATGCCGGGTTCTGTCTCGGTCAGGGGCTCTCAGCCTTTACTGGGTCAGAAGCAGACTTCTGTAAGAAGCTGGTTATAGTTACGGACACACACACACACACACACACACACGGTGTTATAATGTTGCTATACACGTACAGCAGAATTTTAAAACCAACTTCAGGGGCCTCCTTAGACTCCACTTAACAACTTCTGAGCCAAGAACACCAGTCCAGCTGGAGTGTCTCAGACATTTAGTACCAACTGGCTATGAATTTGCTCTGTCTGGTTATCCTCCACCGTCTCTAGTCATTTTCTTTTTTTTTTTTTTAAGATTTTATTTATTTAACAGAGAGAGAGCACAAGCAGGGGGAAAAGCAGAGGGAGAATCAGGCTTCCCGCAGAGCAGGAAGCCCGATCCCAAGACCCTGAGATCATGACCCGAGCCGAAGGCAGATGCTTAACCGACTGAGCCACCTGGGCGCCCCTCTAGTCATTTTCTTTTCGGACTCATCCACAAGACCACGTGGTACTACAGGGAACTCAGTGACACACGGGTTCGGGAGAGCCAGTGGTAGAGAAAGGCTTCAGGAAGGAAGAAAGTGGCACTTAGCCTGAACTACAGGAGACGCCATCTGGCGTATTCAAAGAACATTGTGTTGGCCAAGTTGGTGAGGAGAAAAGGTTAGTGTGGAGGATTCATGGAAAAGGAATTTGGAGATACAGCAAAAACCGGAGAGCCTTGAACAAGAAGCTAAAGCATAGCGACTTTAAGCCTGTAAACTTCGGGGTGCTACCTACGAAATGTCATCTTGACATCACCCGGGCAGTGCCGTGGAAGATGAGTTACAAGGAGAAGGGTTAGAAACAGGAAGCCTAGTTCAGGGATTTTACTACAACGTAGGAGTGAGCAGACGAGGCTTTGAATTCAGGTGGAGACAAGAGATGGGAGTAGAGGCAGAAATGAGAACATTTATAGGGGAAGAATGACAGTTCTGGATGGAGGATACCTCGAGGAAAGGGTTAAGTTGCCTCAAGATTTCCAGCCGTGGAAGAATGAATTTGTTCAATATTGATTGTGACTCCATCAACGATAGGAATGGGGACGTGCAGGGTTTCAAGCTCGCCTGAAAGGCCAAGGCCTGACTGATTCAACCAGTGAAGTTACAAGGAGCCACTTTTATTTATTTATTTATTTTTAATATTTTATTTATTTGACAGAGAGACACAGCGAGAGAAGGAACACAAGCAGGGGGAGTGGGAGAGGGAGAAGCAGGCTTCCCGCGGAGCAGGGAGCCCGACGCGGGGCTCGATCCCAGGACCCTGGGATCATGACCTGAGCCGAAGGCAGACGCTTAACCATCTGAGCCACCCAGGCGTCCCCGCTTCCAGGGTTCTAATGTGTTCTCCTGAGCCCATCTCTTGAGATGAGTGTTCCTCAGCTATAATAAAAAAAAAAAAAAAAAAATGGAGAATAGAATCCGCTTCTCAGGGTTGCTTGGAAGACGTAATAAGGTAAGACGTGTTATGGTCCGCAGTGTCCTGACCCCATGGAAATGCCTACAACCATTGCAGTCGTTCTCTGACCAGGAGGTGAGCAAACCTGCAGACCAAGCCAATAGGCCAGGAATGGCAGTGTGGAAGGAAGGGAAGACCCATTGAGGAAAACACTGATGCACCGAGTCAGTCAATGCTGGAACTGCCCTACCTTGGGACTACGTGGTGTGTGAGATGAAAAATTTCCCAATTTTTTTAAGTTGGGTTTTCTGTTCATTGGCATCAAAAGCAGCGTCCTCACTAATATGTATGCAGAGTCTGGTACGTTACCGGGAACATAATAGGTAGGAACTAACAGTATACTGACTAGTTATGTACTAGTTATGTACTAGTACTAGTAGTACTGACTAGTACTACTGACTAACCAACTACGTTGGTTAGTTATGATGATGATGATGGTGGTGGTGGTGATGATAGTGGGTGGGTTCCTGGAGGGCAGAATGCCAAGCTAAGAACAGCGGGGACCCTGGACACTCAACTTTAAGGGGGAGTGGACAAGTAGAATCAACAGAGGATGAAATGACAACCAGGAAAGAAAAGGGGAAGAGTGAAGTATGATGCAAGCCAAGGAGATGAGAAATATCCGTATACGAGGGAAGGCTCTACCATGTAGAATGCTGCAGAGTGAATGTTCTTCCCCTCATCTTAGTGGACCTCAAAGGGGCCCAAACTGGACACACAAAAGCCCAGATGGATGTATTTATTGATGCCCCCTGAGATGTTCTTCTAGACTAGTGATTCTCAAAGCACGGTCCCCAGATCTGCAGCACCAGCAACACCTGAGAACTTGCTAGAAATGTTAAGTCCCAAGACCTACTGAATCCGAAACTCTGGGGATAGAGCCCAGGAATCTGTTTTAACAAGTCCTTCAGGTGATTGAAATGCCTCTAATATCTGAGAATCACCCAGACTAAATACCTAGGTGCTAGGGAATTTGCTCCTGAGGATGTTGTGTCCTATGAAGAAAGGGAGAAATGGAGAGAACTAAATCCCAGGGCAAAATCAGTCCCTTTGAGGGGTTGACGAGGGGTATGGAGGTTTTCTCTGTGCAAGGTTGAAGAAAGGACTCTCTCCTCCCAGGAAAATCAGATGGACCCCGACGAGAAAAGATAGGCTAAACTCCAGAGTGCTTCGAGAGGATGCCTGTTGAGGATTTAACTTTTGCATTTTTCTTTTTTCCTAGGACTCTGGAAATAGTCGTGTTTAGCATCAGGTGTTAAATATTACTTTTTTGCTCTGTTATAAATTCCTCTGTCTGACCCCAAACATAGAACAGTCTTTTATGCACGTTGGAGCTTGTATTCGCAATGTTCATTCACAGATTTGATGAACATTTCTTGTGCATCTACTACGTCCCAGGCACTTTGCTGCTGTTTACGAAATAGCCGAGAACAAGAGAGACAAAAACTCCTGTTCTCTTGGGGCACCTGGGTGGCTCAGTCATTAAGCATCTGCCTTCGGCTCAGGTCATGATCCCGGGGTCCTGGGATCGAGTTCCACATCGGGCTCCCTGCTCAGCAGGAAGCCTGCTTCTCCCTCTCCCACTCCCCCTGCTTGTGTTCCCTCTCTGTGTCTCTCTCAAATAAATAAAATCTTAAAAAAAAAAACAAAAAAAAAAACCTCCTACTCTCAGGGAGCTTTCTGGAGGGAAATGAGAGAGGAGGACTAAAGGGGAGTGTGGCCTTCCTCACATTACCTTACACTTGAAATAAAATACAAAACTCTGCCACAATGTCCTCCAGATGACAGACACGTTCCTGCCACAGGGCCTTTGCTCTTCTCCCCAAGCTTAGCTTCACGTGGTCTGACCCTCTATGTCACTTCATTCTGGATGTTGATCAGATGTCCCCCCATCAGAGGGGTCTTCCCTGAACATCTTATCTGGCTCACCACATACACACATAAATCTATCACACTATGTCCTAACCTTGCTTTATTTTAGCGAACTTTTTCCCTAACATTTACCTGTGTTGTCTGTTCCCTCTACTAGAACGTAGACTCCATGAAGGCAGGGATTTGGGGTTTTTTTTTTCCACTGCTGTATCCCCAGCGTGAGAACAATACCTGGCATATAGTAAGAATTCCCAAAAGTATTCCCGGAATGAACAAGCCACCCCTCCACGAGGCTTTCTGTGTTTCTGATGATGACCATTCTCACAGGCATGAGGTGATAGCTCATTGTGGTTTGATTTGCATTTCCCTGATGATGAGTAACGTTGAGCATCCTTTCATGTGTCCACTGACCATCTGATGTCTGCTTCAGAAAAATGTCTGTTCAGATATTCTACCCATTTTTCAATTGGATTAATTGTTGTTTCAGGTGAAGTTGCCATTGATTTCATGACACTTTTCCCAGTTTCCCATGATGTAAGCAAGTTTTCCCTCCACTGAATCACTCTAGTTCTCTCTTTCTGCCTGGCATATATTTATTTGATTTTTCTGTAAGTTTATAAGCTCTTTGTCGTTACATCCTATATCTGATTTATTCCATAATCTTCAGTCTTTGGTCCACTGTTTGGCATATAGAACACTCAAAACAACTGTTTGTCAAATAATAGGATTAACTAATAAATAACTGAATGAATGTGGAAGGAAAAAAAAAATAATACTGTGGTAACAGTATTATTGCAGGGAGGGATCTGGAGTCAGAGTTCCACGCAAAGAGCCACTCTAATGACCCACAGAGGCTTATCTGGGGCAGGGGCGGGACGACAGTCCTAAATAGAGCAACAGAAGATGACCTATGACCCAGGGAGGCACGCCCTTGGGCTCCACCAGATTTGCCAAATTGGTGGCTTTTCACTGTTGTTGCTTTGTTAAGGAACACAGGGCCTACCGGGCAGCACAGGGGAGAGGAACTACCTCATGGAGGGAAAGAGACTGATCAAAAATACAACAGAGAAGAGACCACTGTGGGATACAATTCCAGCATCTTCTAGTCTCCACCTTGCCGTAAGCTGGGAGGGGGGTGGATTATCACTTCCAGAATTCTCTCCTTTTCCCCATGGCAAAGCCTGCTGTTCCCTAAGTGTCCAACAGCACCTAATACTGCTGTACTTAGTTTCTGGTTATTGGCCACCTTCCAGAGAGGTGACAAATGAAAGGTCACTTACGTGTCACTGTTCAAATGTGCTAAAGGAATATCGAACTGTTAGACATCAAGGGTAATGTCTCATTATGAGTCATCAAGGAATGCAAAAGCTGAACAGAAACCACCCCACCTCACAGGCAGGACTCCTGGGAATAGAACGGAGGTCTACCCGTAGAACAGGACAAAATTGCACAGCCATCCCACGAGAGGGAAATAAATGCAGAAGCTTTTTTGTTTACATTTCATAGGATTCTGTTTCTGACTAAAGATAGTTGGCACTTCTGATATCATTAGCAAATTTCCGATTTGTGTTTTTAAAAATAACTTTCATAAACAGCAGCAGAGCACAGACTAAATTCAGCCTTTTCTTTTTTTTTTAAAGATTTTTATTTATTTGAGAGAGAGAGCACATGAGAGGGGGGAGGGTCCGAGGGAGAAGCAGGTTCCCCGCCGAGCAGGGAGCCCGATGCGGGACTCGATCCTGGGACTCCGGGATCATGACCTGAGCCGAAGGCAGTCGCTTAACCAACTGAGCCACCCAGGCGCCCCAATTCAGCCTTTTCTCCAGGGGTTGCATCAAGAGGTGTCATTCCTTTCTAAGTGAGTGTTTTATAAAGTGGGAATGCATTTCAGAGCCTTTTCTTTTTTAAAAGAAGCAACTTCTGTTAACGAAGCATTGATTTGGTTTGGCGTTTTAAGAATTTAGTTTCTGGGGGTGTCAGTTGGTGGAGCGTCTGACTCCCGATCTCAGGGTTGTGAGTCTGAGCCCCATGTTGGGTGTAGAGATGACTTACAAATAAAATAAATTTAAACAAAGAATTTAGTTTCTGTGCAACCGAACAGGTGACGCTACTCTTTGTGTCATTTCAAGAGTTATTGTATTTGGTAGTTCCAGGGGCAGCAGGGGAATAATCCAATATTATTAATGGATATTGGTAGTGAGGTTCAAATGCTATTGTGTGTGTGTGTAAATCTTTTACATAGAGAAGATGAATGTAAAATTGCAAGCTGAGTAGTTTTTCCATATGAACATTTCCCTGCCCTCAAGAGTAGAAGAACAGTAACTGCACAGAACAAAAAATCAATTAACATAGATGCCAGCCAAGCTGAAACTGGTCTGTAAGTGTTCAAGGAGAAAAAAAAAAAAAAAAGGAGAGCATTATGGCAGTTGTTGTTTTTTTTCCAAAGATGACCACAGCATTATTTCCCATTCTACACGCTTAGTTACATTCAGTGTATGTGGTCTAAACACATCAGTTAAAAACAGAGATTGTCAGATTGCAAAAAGAAGCAAGAACCAAATATATGCTGTCTTATAAGAAATACACTTCAAACATGACATAGGTTAAAAGCAAAAGGATGGAAAAAAGATATGCCATGCTAACATTAAGCAAAAGAAAGCTAGAGTGTCTGTATTAATATCAGACAAGCGGTTTTCAGAGCACAGAATTTTAGCAGGGATGTAAAGGGTTGCTTCGTAAGGATAAAAGGACATAAAAATCCTAAATAGTTAGGTGCTTAATAAGGAAGCTTCAAATTTCATAAAACAAAGACTGATAAAAAAAGAAAGTAGATACACCCACGGTTTTAGTCAAAGATTATAAAACCCTTCTCCCAATAACTGATACAACAAGTAAGCATAAATCAGTAAGGATATAAATAAAGGACTTGAACATTATCAACTTGACCGAGTGACATGTATAGAACAGTCCACCCAGCAACAGCCGTATACACAATCTTTTGAGATGCACATGAACATTTTCCAAGTTAGATCATATTCTGAGTCATGAATCAAAACTTGCTAACTTTCCAACAATTCAAACAATGCAAAGTATATGTCAGACCACAATGGAATTAAATTAAAAGCCAATAGCAGAAAGATATCTGGAAAACCCCCCAGATATGTAAAAAAACACACTTCTAAATAACTGATGGGTCAAAGAAGAAATAAGGGAAACCAAAAGTATTTTGAACTGAATAAAAATGAAAGCATGGACGTCCACATATACGAAGCTTGGAAGTTGCAATTCCCTCCTAACAGTAAGTACAAAGCTGACAGATTGAATGATCAGCCACTCTTCTTGGACCCATACGAGACGGGAGTACGCAGGGCCGACTGCTGTCCCCAAGATTGGAGACACAGACGGCAAACAAGGAATCATGACTTCTGAAGGCTGAGACTCACCAATGGAACCACTGCTGGAGTAGAAACACCCGGAGTGTAACTGATGAACTGCTGGCGACTTGGGTGGACGACTCCGAAGGTTAAAAACTCCAAGGGGCCCAGTCATAGGGGGACTCCCACCGTATTGTGAGATTTACCTCCAAGAGCTCAATCAGGTTCCCACAGTAAATACCGGAGAAAAATCCTCTTGAGCTTCCAGGAGGTAGGGGAAGAGGGACCATTCTGAAATACAGCAGAGCACTCTGCTCTTCTTAACAAGGCCTGTCCTCAGGAGAACCTATTTCACCACAGCCTACCCTGCTGGGCTTTTATCAGAGCCTAGCAGATCTGGGGGCAGAGAAGTAGCCCATTGCAGCCCCCTCTAGCCATCCTGTCCTACTTGGGGGGAGGAGAAGAAGACTGAGAAATACTTGTGAAGCTCACAGCCCAGAAGCATAGGCTCACCCAGGTCTGAGACCTCATCACAGGACTACGGAACACGTGCCGTCCGCCCACCCAAAGGCCTGTCCACAGCCACGCCTCTCACCTTCGCCGAGTACACCGCGTGTGGCTAGGCAGAAGAGGTTACAGAGCAGGCCAGAAGGCAAACACCACAATCCGAAGAGGTACAGCAGACATGGTAGGGATGCTGGAACGATCAGGCTGGGAATTTAACACAACTATAATTAATTAGCTAAGGGCTTTGATAGATAAAGTAGATGGCATACAGGGACGATGGGCACTGTAAACAGAGAGATGGAATTCCTTATAAAGAACCAAAAAGATGGGACACTTGGGTGGCTCAGTCGGTTAAGCGTCTGCCTGCCAGGGTCCTGGGATCGAGCCCCGCATCGGGCTCCCTGCTCCGCGGGGAGCCTGCTTCTCCCTCTCCCTTTGCCTGCCGCCGCTCTGCCTGGGTGTGCTCTCTCTGTCAAATAAATAAATACAATCTTAAAAAAAAAACAACAAAGTTTGCAATCCCGCCACCTCTGTGCTCACAGCACATGGTGCACGGTGACACAATTCTGCTAACAGCCCGCAGTTTGGATTCTACAGGCTGGGGGACACTGTCCCAACAGGACTGCCCTTGCTTCAGACAGCAGCCACACTTCGGGGGTCCCCAGGCCGCCGACACTTCTGACTGGCAAATCCAGAAGGTAATGCTAACCTTGAAAATGAAAGTTGTATTTCCAGCAAAAATAGATTTATTCAGGAATAGCAGAGAATTGCAACTCGGGACATGCAAGTCACGGCAAAACTACACACAAGTCCTGAGAACAAAAGGGAGGAACATTCTTTGACAGAGGAAAGAGGGCGGGCGGTTTCTGGAGGGTTCTCAACAGAAGTCCGTTGGCATAAACTGGGAGTTGCAAGAGTGATGGCTTTTCACCAGCTGAGTTGTAAAGGTCTCTCATTGGCTGGGCTGTTGCCGGGGCAGGAGAAAATCTCTCTCCCTCCTGCTGGGGTAGTAAAGTGTAGGCTTCTTCCTGCTGCGAATGCAAGGTATTCTCTTCCCCCTGGGTCTGCAGAGGGCTGCAAGGAGTGGTACAGCATGAGAGCTCCCCCTTCCAGCCTCCTGACTCCATTTTTTTTTAAAAAAAAAGCCTTATTTATGAGAGAAAGACAGAAGGAGCACAAACAGGGGAAGGGGCAGAGGGAGAGGGACACGCAGACTCCGTGCTGAGCGTGGGGCCCGAGGTGGGGCTCAATCCCACAACCCTGAGATCGTGACCTGAGCTGAAACCAAGTGTTGGACGCTTAACCAACTGAGCCACCCAGGTGCCTCCCAACTGCATTTCAAATGAGGCTTCCTTTATTCAGCTGTGCAGCTCCCGCGTGTCTTAGGCTGAGATGCTGTGACAAAAGTACCAGAAACTGGGTGACTTCAATCGCAAACATTTATTTCTCACAGCTCTGAAGGCTGGAAGATCCAGCCAAGATCCAGGGCTGGTTGATTCAAAGCCTGGTGAGGAACAGCTTCCTGGTTCAGACAGCTGTCTTCCTGCTATGTCCCCACATGGCAGAAGGGGTGAGGGAGCTCTACGGGGGTCTCTTTATAGGGGCACTGATCTCATTCACGAGGGCTCTGCTTTTATGACCTAATCCCCCCACCCCTCCCATCGCACTGGGGGTTAGGTTTCAACACATGATTGTTGAAGCAAGAGAAACATCCAGCACCTCACTCGGGCTCAAGAATTCACGAAAACAAAACAAAACAAAAACAAAATTCACGAGAACTCCCAGAACTCAGAAAGTGCTATACTTTTCAGTGTGTGTAGACGATGCATACGATGTCTGGGCTGCAAGAAAAAGTGCCAGATACTGCTTTGTTACATTCACAGGTTCTAAGGCAGGTCAACCAGCCTTGGCCCTAGTAGTTCTCATGGGTTTCAAAAGATCGGTGCCTACGGCCCTAATTGTCTCCTGAAGAGTCGACCCCTTAAAAAAATCAGCTCGTGAAATAATAGCTCAAATACTCTGAATTAACTAAAGTCAATAGTGGGGGGAGGCGGGATAAAGAAATGATGTCCCAGTATTAGTTCCAGGTCACAGATCCATTTCAGAGTAATGAAGCCAGAGGCACCGACCGGTCTTGAATAATACAAACACCCGACCCTGACCTGCTCATGCCAGAGTGACTGCGTCGGTCCCTGACGCCTGCGTCTGGGGTCGTAGTTTTATGTTTGTGTTTCTGGGGATTTCTGACTCTTCCCCAGGGTGCCGGGGGGCATCTAGGTGGCATCTCCTCCATGACGGGATGGCAAGAGTAGTGAGCAGAGGAATCCAATACCTCCTCATCTGACTGACTTTGCAAAACGAGAAGTCAGATGAATGCAAAGTTGCCCCAACCTTGAGGACTGTGCCCTGGGCAGTGGCGAGGGAACTTACGTCTCACCGCTGCACACAGGATGGCTCAGGACAGCAAGGGTTTCCATCTCCAGAGCCCCTTGCACAGAGCTCAGCGCGGGCTACCCACTTGCCTCTCTCACACACAGAGGGAAGTATCTGCCCCGTCCCGAGGCTGGGACAACGCGCGGGGGAGGCGCGCTCTGTTGCTCTGAGGTCCACAGAAGAGAGCCACAGCAGGACCCACGGACTCCCCGCCAGCATTCTCCTCCCCTCAGCCCAGCTGTCTCCCAAGCCAAATTGGCTTCAGACAAGGCTTTTGTTTCAGAGGATCAATGAAGATGCTTTTGACCTGGGCCAACAGCAGAGAAGAATCACCAAAGAACTCTTCTTCCCAGAATCAAAGGAAGAAAACTTTAAAAAAAACTACATCTCGGCTACTGCAGGGATCTCTTCCCTACAAAGATGATCTCCCTCCCAAGGAAGTGGAAGTCCTTGCCAGGGGAGGACACAGATCAACACACCCATCAGGAATTTCCAGTGCTCGGGGCTCGATGGGAGTGCCCTGGAATTCCAGCTCGAGGCCAGAGATGTGTTACATTCTCAAATACTCATAGAAGAGGTCTGGGGTCCCCACGTCCCCAATGGTGACCTCTTTTTTATACCACAAAGAGCCTAATCTGACCTCCCCCTCTTAGGAAAGTCCAGAGCAGGATTCATCTCACCAACAGGAGGTTAAATTCCTCCCACTTTTGGATTGGGAATTTATATCCTGACAACATCAGGATATAAGGAGCTTGGGAAATTCTGGCAATCCATTCCTTCCTTCCCCTTCATGGACTGGGATCATTTTCACTGCACAGAAGCACTGCAGGAAAGTTAGCCCCTTGTGCTTCGGCCCTGTAGTGCATTCTCTCCCTGGCCCTTAAAGTCTCTGGCTCCCCTAGCCTGGTCAACCCCCATCTGGAATTAGCTCAAAGGAGGCAAAGAGAAGGGGCTAGAGCCAGCGGCAGGCATCTGACTCCCGTGAGGGCCAGCCCCGGGGGGTGCAGCCTGTGGCCAGGGATAAACAGGAATGCTGATGTTTCCCAGGACCTGCCAGAAGATGCTTTGGGCCACAGGTAGTCACCCCAGCAGGTGAGCTAGCGTGGTCCGGGAGGCAGCCCCGCATGACCTGTCCATGCGATTACAGGCTACGGATAGCAAGCCTAGCTGTCCACTCGACTGTGCTGGCCACCGTGGGATCTCCACCAGCCAGTCCAGGATCTCACAGTCCTGGGGAGGAGAGGCTACCACGGAGCCCAGTTATCAGTAAGAAGGCAAGACGACACTCTACTAAGAGCAAAACCACCACGCTCTGTCAACCCAGAGCAGGGTCGCTCTTGCCCAGGGGAGTTCCTTGCCCCAAAGCCTAAGCTATGGGAAGAAGGCCTCCCCAAGGCTCTGTGGGTACAGCCAAAGAATGTCAGCCAAGAGTGGGAAATGGGAGGGGTTTCCATCTGTGGGACCTGGGTCACCTTCACCTTGAATCACAAATTCCACAAAGGCTGATTCAGATCGTGGTTCGAAACCTTAGCCTGAAAAGTTTCCTGTTGCATTAAACATTTGAAAGCCATCGATGGGGTGTGAGGTACGAGGAGAGGAAGGGGGGCAGGCCTATTTGCCAGTGGAGGGATCTCTTCCCTACAAAGAAACTCTGATCTGGGTGGAGACCCGACATGTGTAGTTTCTCTTAAGGACAGAAAATAACCAGGGTCTGAGCATACACCCGAATGCCCGCAGGTGGGCAGGGGGAGGGGCGGGGGGTGAATAACTGAAATTCAATTACTCTGGAATTTTTAAACAATCTATTGCGTTGAATAGCCCTATAGGGAGGAATCAAAATGCTAAGAACCGAAGGCTGATCCAGAGAGCAAAGGGGCTCACGCCACGTCGCCTGAGGAGCGCACGGTGGCTACAGACTCCCTCCAAGAGGAAAGGGCGCTAACGATTTTACCCCCCAAAGCCCCGCCCCACTGCCCGCAGCCACAGACCTACCAGAACAAGGGGAGGAGGTCACCCTGCCCTAATGGGCACCAGGAGGTGGCAATGCTTCCTGGCCCAGCACGCGATCACCCCCACCCCTTCCCCTGGCCAGATCTCTCCTCTTACCCCATCCCCCGGCCCCCGCCTCCCACCAGGTCCCCTCCCACACTCTCAACCCCTGGTCCCTCAGAGGTCCCCCTGCAGCTCTGCCCCCCACAGTCTGGGGCCCGCAGAGGCCCGCGTCCGGGGCCTGCCTACTTGGAGCAGATGGAGAGCATGGCACCAGCAGAGAACACCCAGAAGGCCGGGTACAGGGCTTCAGTGAAGTCCACCTTGAACTTATACATCAGGTGGACCCTGTCGGCGACGGCAAAGAAGATGACGAAGCCATGGTCACAGTTGAGAAGCACACCGACCCGCGTGGCCTTGGTGGAGGGCAGCGTCTTCTCCACGTTGTTGTGCCACGCAGAGATCTTGGTGTTGAACCACTCCACGCACCACGAGGCGCTGTTGCGGCCGAGCCGGCTCTCGGGGCCCTGGCGTGGCATGCTGCCGTAGCAGACGCCCACCCCACAGAAGTGGCTCTTCTGCAGCTCCACCTCCCAGTAGTGGATCCCTTTCTTGTAGCAGTGCAGGCCCAGCACCTGAGAGCAGTACATGAACCTCTTGGGATGCGGCTGGTAGTTCAGGGGTGAGTCGGCCACAGAGGCGACACTGTAGTTCTCCGACAGCGCCACCTTGTTGTGGGCGGTGTTGTAGTCCAGGCTGAATTTAACGGCATCTAAGAAAGCATTACCCAGGGGATCGATTACAAGGAGCCCAAAGTGCTCTCATGTTTAAACCTTTCCCCCTTGGGACGCCTGGGTGGCTCAGTCGTTAAACCTTTCCCCAACTGGTAGTACTTATTTATTTTATCCATCCATCTATCCACCCATCCACCCATATATCCATCTCTCCATCCATCCATCTATCCATCCATCTACCCATATATCCATACCTCCACCCATCTATCCCATCCATCTACCTACCCATCCACCCATATATCCATATCTCCACCCATCCATCCATCTATCCATCCATCTACCCATATATCCATATCTCCACCCATCTATCCATCCATCTATCTACCCATCCACCCATATATCCATATCTCCACCCATCCATCCATCTATCCATCCATCTACCCATATATCCATATCTCCACCCATCTATCCATCCATCTACCCATGCATCCACCCATATATCCATATCTCCACCCATCCATCTACCTATATATCCATATCTCCATCCATCCACCCACCCACCCATCCACCCATATATCCATATCTCCACCCACCCATCCACCCATATATCTGTATCTCCACCCATCTACCCACCCATCCACCCATATATCCGTATCTCCACCCATCTATCCATCCACCTACCCACCCACCCACCCATATATCCATATCTCCATCCATCCATCTACCCACCCACCCATCCACTCCATCTGTCCATCATCCATACACACATCCATCCATCCATCCTATCCAGCCAGCCTGACATGTGTCCATCTGTCTATCCATCAATCCAGCCAACTCTCCATCTATCTGTCACCCATCTGTCTATTCATTCACCCAAAGCCATTTACTGAGCACCTGATTCTGGGCAAGACACACAACTCTGACCAGACATGGTACCCAACCTCATGGCAAGGCAAGCCCATCAGTGACCACACCGTGAGGCCGCACTCTGCTAACCAGGTGGTGCACTGCTCTAGGGGCAAAGTGACTCTACTTGAAGGGTGGGGAGAGCACAGGGGAACATTTCGCAAGTGGGCTGGAATCTGAGCTGAGCAACAGGAAGCTGAGAAAAATTAAACAGAAGCAAGCAGAGTGGGGTGAAGCTAATCTGGGCAAAGGGGACAGCAAAAGCAAAGCCTGGAGTCACAAGGATGGTGGCATGTACTGGGACCAGAAAAGGCTGGGCAGCTGGGAGAGAGGTCCTAGCAGGAGAAGGGAGACAGGTCGGGGCCACAGGGCAGAGAGCTAAAGGATCTAGACTTTACTTGGTGGGCAGCAGGGAGCCAAACACAGCAATTACCTGAATATTCCTGGTCGGGACACTCGCATGGCCTCCCTACCCTTCCTGCCACACTTCCAATCAGCTCCAGGAGATCTGAAGACTGAGCTCAGCTGCATGTTGTCCCCATGCTCAACCTCCTTCCTGGGACACACTCATCTCTGCCCCTCCCCTCCCAGGAGACCCTGGACCGTGGGAGAGAGGTCCCAGGGCAGAGGGGAAATCCCTAGCTTGGGAACTTGGAAACCAAGAGACCCGGGTTTTTGCCACCGCCTGCCATTCCCTTGCTAGATGGCTCAGGGCAGGATGCTTTCCACGGAGGCCTGAGGTTCCCCCCCCCCCACCCCGCCAACCCGAGGCAAGATGAACAGAGGAGGGAAAATGTTCTCCAAGGTCCTGCGTTGCTACAACTCCCTTTCTCTGCCCACGCGGCTGATCTCAAGCAGCCCAGGGCTCCAGAAACACGTGGCTCAGTGCGTCACCTCACCAGCAGCTCTGTGGCAGTTAGCTCTGGCCCCAGGCCAGGCCTGGGTCTTGCGGGGGGCAGGGGAGGAACCGCAGGAAGCTCTGGGGACACAGGCCCTGAGGAAGCTGGCCCCTGCCGTAGACGGCCCGGGCTGACTGCAAAGGTACCTATGAAGGAGCGACCAGAGGTGCGGGTGGTGCCCAGGGCAGCACAGCGACTCTGCAGACGCAGGGGGTGTTCCTTCTAGAAGGACGAATGCCCCCAGAGGGCCAGCCAACTGAAGGCTGGAAGGCGTCCTTGACGTTCAGCTGCACGGGGGCTGCCACTACCCCCAGCCAGAGCGGGCCTGCCGCAGGGCAGGGACAGAGGCCCGACTCGCGGCTCTCGCCCCCCGCGGCCCCGGGGGGCTTTCGGCAACACGGACACTTGCAGCTCTGGCAGCAGCGGGACGGGGTCCAGCTCCCCGGGGGTTCTGACCCTTGGCCACAGCAATGCAGCTGTAGTTTTCCAACTTCCCTCCAAAGATCACAGAGGAAATGAGACTACCACCCAGCTTTCTGTGCTGGTCCCCTGCAGCCGGATCTTGCAGCACTGGCCTGGGCCCAGAAATCTGTATTTTTCACCCGTATTCAGGCGAGAGGGAGGCTGTCTGCATTCGCCGCTTTTGTGTTCCTCTGTTGGCTTTGCTTTTGCTTTTGGGATGAGGGGAACTGAAACATCTGCGGAGGGACAGGCCCCAGGAGAGCCGGTGAGGGTGACCAGGTGCAGGAGTGCAGACAGAGCAGGAGGAGGTGGACTGGCTGGGGAGGGGGGCAGCCGGGGAGGGGGCGGGAGGGGGCAGGTGGCGATGCACGAGAGATGGCAATAACAAGGGGACAAGGGGCCCCTCTTCTCTGTGAAGTGGAGGAGGGCGGGTGGGACAGGGAGAAGACTGGTTATGGCAAGTGGGAAGGTTCTGGAATGGCAGGGGAGCCGAGGAGAAGACTGGAGCCGGGGTGCTGGCAGTGGGCCCCCAGCAATGCCTGAGGCATGGCGGTGGGCAGCAGGTGCGGGTCCAGAGAAAGGGGCGAGCTGGGCTCACGCAGGGCTGGGGGTTCAAAGCACCACCGTGGCATCGGTGTTGGCGGGGGAGGGGCGGGGGGGGACGGAAGGGGAGCGAGGAGGGCTGCGGCCAAGTGCAGGACAGGCCGGTGGCGCACAAGAGGAAGGGGAGCCGAGCTGGACCTCCAGACAGAGGCGAGGGCGAAGCCGTGAGCAGAGCTGCACAGGAGAGCCCAAGAGCCAGTGGGGCCGCTCCCCAGAGCCGACGCTACTCACACTCCAAGAGCTCGGGCCTGGACTTGGCTAAGAAGGTCTCCAGCACCTTGGCCTTGAGGGCCGCCGCATTCAGCGGCGCGGTGGTGGCTTTGCCTACACCTGGGAGAGGACACAGAGAGCCGTTTTCAGCACAAACTCAGAGTGGACACCCCACACTACCCCCTGCCCACAATAACTCACTCTCCAGGCCAGCCTGCTTTAGTTCCAGTAACTCTTCCGGGACTCCAAAGGTGGGCATCTTGGTGGCTGAGGCAGAGGCAGAGGCAGAGGCAGAGGCAGGGGCTGGCGATAAGGAGGAGAAACATGAACTGGACCCATGACACAGTGACCAGATGGCCTGTCGTCCCTTCCACACTGATCGGCAAGCGCTACTTCTGCAAACACACCCCTGGACAGCCGGAAGGATACAGCTGAGTCCAGACAGGGCTACGCTCCTTGTCCGTCTCACTCCATGCACTCGCGCTCACCCCCAACCTCAGGCCCGCCTGCCACGACAGAACCTAAGCACAGAACTCGGGCCCCATCACAGAACCCCGACCAGAGAGGCCAGGCTCTGCTGCCAGCATTTAGTTCCACACCTGGGCAATCTCAAGAAACAAACGGGGGCCCAGATGCATAACTTACGAGGTTTCTTGGATCTCTTTTCTTCTTCTGAAAAAGAAAATTTTCAGAATTAAGATGAAGCACAGCATGATGACACTTTCAAAACACCATAATAGGGGCACCTGGGTGCCTTGGTTAAGCGTCTGCCCTCGGCTCAGGTCATGATCTCAGGGTCCTGGGACTGGGCTCCCTGCTCGGCGGGGAGACTGCTTCTCTGGCTCCCTCTGCCCCTCCCCCTGCTCATGCTCTTGCACTCTCTCACTCTCTCTCTCTCAAATAAATAAATAAAATCTTTCTTAAAAACCACCATAATAATAATTTGCATGAATGTGACCCATACAAATAAAGTGAGGATGTTGTCCCTGGAAACAAGCAAATGAATCTATGGTGACAGCAAACTGCATAGTGGTTTTGGGGGTTGGGACTGATAATGAGGAGCATGAAAGACTTTTCTGGGGTAATTCTTTAACTTGATTTGGTAACACACACATACACGCTTGTCAAAATTAATCTAACTGCACATTTAAGATCTGCACATTTTACTATAGGTAAATTTTCTCTCTATAAAAGAAAAAGTACAAAAAACAAAAAGGGAGTCAACAAAAAACTGTGCTTGCTGAGTATCACAATAGTCTTTAAAAACTATCTGGAGTGTGTGCCTATGAAAACTGAGTTTACCTAAAGCAATGAGCCTCCAACCAGCAGCATCAGCATTGCTGGGGAATCTGTAGGAAATGCAAACTCTTGGATCCCACCCAAGACCCTGCTGACTCTGACAGTCCAGGGGTGGGGCCCAGCGACCTGTGTTTTATACACCCCTGGTGAGTCTGAAACATGCTCAAGTCTACGTGAGCTAGAAGATTTCGGGTTCCCTCCGCCACCTTCCCCACCACCGGAATGAAAAGGGGTGTTGTGGATCTTTTTTTTTTTTTTTTTTTTAAGATTTTATTTATTTATTTATTTGACAGAGAGACACAGCGAGAGAGGGAACACAAGCAGGGGGAGTGGGAGAGGGAGAAGCAGGCTCCCCGCAGAGCAGGGAGCCCGATGCGGGACTCGATCCCAGGACCCTGGGATCATGACCTGGGCTGAAGGCAGTCGCTTAACCAACTGAGCCACCCAGGCGCCCGGTGTTGTGGATCTTATCCCTGCCCGCAGACAAACCCTGCTCTCCTATCATCCTCTACTTCCCCACCAGCCCCCACTCAGCCCCACATGACCCCCTTGCTCCCCATTCCTCCCACTTCCGAGTCTATGTCCAGACGCTGTCTTCACTCTGGCCCCATCTCCTCCTCACCTGCCCACTCACACAGGACCAGCCACTTGGGAGGACCCCAGGCTGTGCCGCCGGCCTAGGGCATGGGCCCCCTCCCTGGTCCTCACAGCCATTCTGAGTCTCATCTGCACTGTGACTGGTCCACTCCTTCCCACCATCTGCAGCTCACTCGGGCTAAGAGCCGCACTTGTGATCTGGGCCGGCGGTGAGGATGCTCTCGGGGAAGTGTGGTTGGAGGACAGGTGCATAGTGCTTGTTCACCAATTTTTCCCTTCCCTGGTCACACCAGGGGCCCTTCCACATCTGCCGGCTGGCTGGGGGCTCCCTGCTCCATCCACACCAGGCACCCCGGCTCCTGGCTCTCTACTCCATTTGGAGACCCAATACCACACATCTGTCTGCCAAAGACAGCCTAGACTCTAAAACCAAGCAACAATAGCATGGACCCAGAGTTCCCACATCCCCCAGGGGCAGCACTCCTCGGGGCACGCTGACTTTTCAGAGAAGTGATAACAGCCACAGGTCAGGGGCATATTTATGGGCTTTAAGGAGCTTCACAATGATCAGTGTCCCGTGGAAACCTCAGTCATAAGAATCCCATGAGGTCATCGTCGTTATGGTCCAAGTTTGACAGATGAGGAAACTGAGGACCATTCGTCTCCCTGACCCCCACCTCAACAGCATATGCCTTCTCACCGTGTGGGTGGTATGCCCCCCTCAAGGGGGCAAAAATGGATTCTTGGTGGAAGAGGGTGAAAAAAATCTTACTCTTTACATGTATGAAAGCATAATCTATAGAGAGACATACTGCATATGTGTAGTATTAGAATTTCACAGGTGGGGGCAATTAGGAAAACACGGTCTTCAGTGGCTGGGGGGGCGGGTAAGAGAAGGACAGTCATGGGAAGGAGGTCGGGAAGTGCTCGGACAGAAGCACAGGATGACTCAAGACGGAACAGCTCTGAGCCGCTCCTCCAGGGGGCGCTCTGCCCAAGTGCCAAAACTTGGGTGTCAGCAAGTATTTCTCAAGACAAGCGGGTGTTGGTAACCTTGCTGGCCCAGGCCGGCCGCACAAGCACAACCCGCGCAAGCACAACCCGTGCTGAAGGGAAGGTCCTGCCAAGCACCCCAGGGGAGCCCTGCGGCAGCCCCTCCAGCCTCCACTCGGTGGCACTGTGGCCAGACTCGTCTGTAGAGGTACTTGCCCCCCTCCCCCCCAACCACGGCCATTTGGGACGGGCTGGCAAGAGCCCCAGGAACAGCAGCAAGGTTACTTACTCGGGAACTTTTTTGCAAAGTGTATGGGTTTGGGCGTAGATGCTGGGCCATGCTCTCCGGGGTTCCCTGTGCCAAAGAAGAAGGGGTTACTTTATGCAGCTCTTCCAAAGCAACCCCGGGGGCCAGCTTTGCCAGGGGCAGGTGGAGAGAGGGTCTACAAAGGTGATTTCCACGGACTTTCCCTACCCAATCCTTTACAGGAGCTAGAAACAAGGAGACAAAAAGACGAGTTTGGTGTGTCCCTCTTTTCTCTTAAAGTGTAGCCGGGGTCAATGTTTTCTCTGCCAGTGCCCCGCTCCATGACCTCTAAAGCCTCTCAGGTTCCGCTTCTTCCGGTGTCAACAGGAAGGGACGAGCCCTTTGCTTGTGGCGATGAGGCCAAGAGGCCTCGTTCCTCACCCTCCAGTTTTTCCATCACCCTTCCCCAGACCAGCAATCACTGATGTAGCAGGAAAACAAATATGCATGGCCAATTCGTCTACAGCTGTACCCTCTACACAGAGCATGCCACGCCTGTTCCAGAGGCCCTTCTGCAAGGACACTCAGCTAGCCCAGCTGAGACTCAAGCCCCACCCCCAGGGTTACACGGTAAGATTCACTATGTGCCATGCTCTGTGCTAGGCACTGGGGAGAGTGTTGGATGAAAAACAGACCAAGCCCCTGCCCTCACAGAGACTGCAATCTAGTGGGGGAAGAACAAAATGACATATACGCAAAGGCTCCCAAGGGATGATAAGGATCCTGGGACCTAGTCTGAGGAGTGGGAGTGGTGGTGACAGGGGAAGTTTGCTGAGAAATACAATGTTTCAACTGATCTCTGAAGGGTGAGAGGAGTGAACTGGTAAGGATGGTGGGGTCTGAGCCTTTTGGTCAGTGGGAAGGGCACATACAAAGGCCCTGTGGCAGGAAGCTTAGCATATGTGAGGAGCTGCATGCAGAAAGATGTGTGGGAGGAGGAGGCGCTTCAAGGCTGGTGAAACGGACAAGGCCTGACCAGGCAGGGGCTTGTAGAACAGTGGCAAGAGCGTGGTCTGAAATCTGAAAGCCATGGAAATTCTCTGAACAGGGTGAGGGAAGAAGGTCCCAGGAGATCAGATTCACACCCTGAAAAGCTCTCTCTGGCTGCAGCAGGAGTGGATGCAGAAGGACTAGCTAGAAAGCTGCCACAGGTGGGGGCAACAGAAAGCAGGCAGGTGATGGCTGGCGGGGGGGCGGTGGACTGAGTCAGGAGAAATTTAAGAACTAAAATCTGGTCATGGATTGAATACAGGGGGGAAGGAAAGAGGGTGTCAGAGAAGAATGCCAGGTTTCTCTGACCCCAAAACTAGCCATTCCCCACCAACTACACTGATAATTTGGTGGGGAGTCTATTCAGAAGCCACCTGAGCCAGCCTCAAGATCACACACAAGAACAGCCTGTCCAGAAAGTCCCGTCGTTAGCATCAAGGTGCCCAGAAATGTTTTCGGAAGGATGGCTACGACTCAGGAGGTTTCCCCGTGACCTCCCAGATGGAGGGCAGATATGCCTGGACCCCTGCAACTCAAGCCCCAGTGTTCTGGATCAAGACCCTACCCCCACCCCCAATGGGGGGACCCCTCCCATTTTAGGGGTCCCAGTAGGGGAGCTCGGGGTTTGCTAATGGCTACCTGAGCCGGTGGGTTCCTCGGGCTTCTTGTCCTGGGCCTGCCTGATATACCGCTTCAGCTCGTCTTTGAGGCCCGAGGTGCCCTGAGAGACACTCTTGATCAGCTCCTGATTCAGCTCCACCTTGGGGACGTAGACTGGCTTTGTGGAGACACCTTGCAGTTTTATCCCTTTCTGAAACAAGCCAGAGTGTTAGTTCAGGCAGCTCCAAGGAAGCCAGGGCCCGGGCTCAGGCCTCATGAACCCCAGGAGGAGCTTCCCTGTGCTCACGGATGCTCAGTCCGATCACAGGCCAGAGATTGCTGGGAGCTAACGTGCACTTTCGGTCACAGCTCTCTGGATCTGGAAGGGCCCTCAGAGGCCACTCACCTACCAAGGGAGAAACTGAAGTCAAGAAATAACACGTGAGAAGGAAGGGAAAGGGAAAGGGAAAGGGAAAGGGAAAGGGAAAGGAAAGGAAAGGAAAAAGGGGAGGGGAGGGGGAGGGGAGGGGAGGGGAAAAAGGAAAGGAAAGGAAAGGAAGCAAAGAAAGAAAAGAAAGAAGGGGCACCTAGGTGGCTCAGTCGTTAAGCGTCTGCCTTCGGCTCAGGTCATGATCCCAGGGTCCTGGGATTGAGCCACGCATCGGGCTCCCTGCTCGGCAGGAAACCTGCTTCTCCCTCTCCCTCTCCCTGAGCTTGTGTTCCTTCTCTCGCTATCTCTGTCAAATAAATAAATAAAATCTTTAAAAAAAAAAAAAAAAAGAAAAGAAAGAAAAGAAAAAGGAAACAACAAGCATCCTGCCAGGAACTCTGCCAACCAGTGGCAAGGACAAAGTTGGGACACAAATCTCCTGACCCCCGTGGATAATGCTCTTCTACTCCTCCCCCTGTGACTGGCCAAGCACAGGAAACCCAGGACCATCTCCAGCCCTCCAGGAACAGCTCTGAACACACGTTCGAAAACTGGACAGGGATGCCTCAAGGCACAAAGGGTTCAGCCAGGGCACATCCAGTGAAAAGGAAGAAACTGACAGAGGGTCCCACACTTTGAGATAAAATCGGGTCATACAGCATCAAGAGGCCCCAGCTAAGGACTCAGAATCCTTCTCAGAAAACTCTAGGCAGCGGGCGCCTGGGTGGCCCATTCAGTTAAGCGTCTGCCTTCGGCTCAGGTCATGATCCCAGGGTCCTGGGATCGAGCCCCGCATCAGGCTCCCTGCTCCGTGGGAAGCCTGATTCTCCCTCTGCCCCTCCCCCCACTCATGTGCACGCTCTCTCTCCCTCTCTCACAAAAATAAATAAAAATACTTTAAAAAAAAAAAAAAGAAAGAAAGCTCTAGGCAGTTACTCCAACAAACAGGAAGGAACACTGAGATGAAAGTCAGGGGTGCCCAGCCCAGGCATGGAAAGAAGTCCATTCAGGGAGAAGAGAAGGTTCCCAGTCACTCCTGTACTCTCCCCAGGACCTACACAAGGAACCTGGTCCTCTGAGCTGTCGTCGCCCCATCGATGGGGCTCACGGGAACACGGGCTGCATGCCAGGAGAAGGGAGAGGTAATAAGGGAGCAGGCGGCCTGAACACAGCCAACAACAAGCGCATGTAAAACGGCGCCACTGGGTGCGACAGCAGAGGACATGTGAGCTCCTCAATCACCAGTACTGGCAGAATAACGGGATCTGAGGAAGATGGGGGGAAGCTAGAGTGAGCCTGGAGAAAGGAGAAGATTTACCAGGCAGAGCAGGTCAGCCACGGTGTTCCCATCCAATGCCCAGGGTGTCTGGGGAATGGTGAGTGCTCTGCTGTGGTTACAGCACGGAGCATGGGCAGGGCGTGGGTGGCAAGAGAGGAGGGTGCTGGCAAAGACAGGGCCTGGTCACCCAGGGCCTTCAGAGAGACACTTCCAGGGTCCATGGGGAGGAGGGATGGAAGGAAGGGGGTGGAGGCGTTTGCAGTAGGCAACATTCTAAGATGTCCCCCAGGATGCCCACCTGGCCCAGGGGTACACACCCTGTATAATCTCCTCCCCCTGAGTATGGGCAGGACAGTGAATGTGCTAGGATAGCACTCCTGTGATTCAGTTGCCTTATATGGAAAAACTGAAGGAATATTGCAGATGTAATGAAGATCTCAAATCTGTTGGTTTTGAGTTCATCAGGAAGGTGAGTATCCTGGTGGGCCTGACTTAACCAGATAGGAGCCATTAAAAGGGACCAGGCTTATAAGAAAGAATGAAATCTTGCCATCTGCAACATGGACGGATCTGGAGAGTAGAATGCTAAGTGAAATAAGTCAGTCAGAGAAACACAAATACCACATGATTTCACACATTTGTGGCAATTTAACAAACAAAACAAACGAGCAAAGGGGAAAAAGAGAGAGAGAGAGCCAAGCAGACTCTAGAGAACAAACTGGTGGTTACCAGAGGGGCGGGGCGTGGTGGGATGGGGGAACTAGGTGATGGGGATTAAGACCACACTTATCATGATGAACACTGAGTAAGGTACAGAATTGTTGAATCTGGTGTACATGGGGAAACTAATATAACAATGTATGTTAACTAGATACTGGAATTAAAATGTTAAAAAAAAAAAGAGGGGTGCCTGGCTGGCTCAGTTGGTAGAGCATGTGACTCTTGATATTGGGGTCATGAGTTCAAGCCCCATGTTGGGCATGGAGCCTACTTAATTAAAATTTTCAAAAAAGGAGAGAGAGACCAATAATCTAAGTAATCTAAGCAGAAAAAAAAGGGACCAGGCTTTCCTGGAGGGAGAAATTCTCCACTGGCTTTGAAGAAGTACCTGGCAAGCCGAGAGAGGGCCACATGCCAAGGAACTGCAGCAGCTTCTGGGAACCGAGAGCAGACCTCAGCCGACAGCCAGCGAGAAAGGGGGCCCTCGGGCTGCACCACGGGAACTGAAGTCCGCCAACAACCACAGGAGCTTGGAAGACAAGCCGCGGCTCATCCTCAGCCGGCAAGCCCCTAAGCCATGCCCGACCCCTGAGCCACGGAAAGTGTGAGATAGCAAATAAATGCTCTTCCAAACCAGTAGGTTTGTGTAAGTTGTCCCAGGGCACAGAAAACGGACATAGCGAGTGTCTCGGGGCAACTCCCGGGGACCTCGTACAGCCCCGTCTCCCGGTGGCCTCACTGCACGAGTCGTCAACGGCATGTGGGCAGACAGAAAGTGCATTCGACCATGTCTTCGTCGAGACCTACCTCCAGAAACTCAAACTCGTCCCCCTTGGTCAGGGCAAGTTCAACTTCCTCCTTCAGAGCCTGGATCTCACTCTTCTTCTTGAGAAGGATCTGGTAAATGTTGTCAAACTTGGTATTGACCCTCTTCTCCTCTTCCTTTATCTTCCGTGTGGAGGTGGCCTCTGCGGCATCAATGAGCACCTTGATTTCCATGTATTCCTGTCTAAGCTGCTCCATCTTCCGATTTGTAGCCTCCTAACAGGGCCAAGACACAGGGGCATCCGTCAGAGAGGCAAGAAAGTTAAGGCTGTGGTACCAAGTGCTGGTGAGATGTGGAGCACGACTCTTACCTGTACTTCGCGGCGGGAAAAATGGGCACAACTGCTTTGGATGGGAATTTGGCAAAGTCTAGTGAATCTCAAGGTGCTCCTACCCAATCCGGGGAACAACCTCTAGAAAAACACTCAAGATACCTGCCCCAGAGATAGACACAAGAATGCTCCTAAGCAGCATTGTTTGAATTAGCAACCGAATGTCTATCAGTAAGACACAAATCTGCAAATTATTCATAGGATAGAATATTAAATAGTAATGAAAATTAATGAACTGGGCAACGCATGGACAAATTTCCCCAAGGGGAAAAAACAACGTGCAGAAGAAGACGTAGGGCGTGATGCTCTTTATATAAAGCTTAGGAACAAAGAGAATGGCTTCCTCTCGGTAAGAGAACACCCCTGGAGTTTGCCAGGGCACATGGCCGCCCCAGCACAGGCTACCTCCCCAGCCACCCCTGCAGCTAGACTTGGCCACGGGACTAAGGTGCTCCCGATGCAGCATGAGCAGAGCGTTCATCTTCCCCGTCCCCTCTTCTGCAGGCTAGAACAAAGACGTCATGGCAACCCAGCTTCAACCAGAGGTGAGAAACCGCCTGCAGTAGTCGGGTAGTAAGAAAAGTCTCTGAATCCTGAAGGATCATGTGGAGCAGAGACACCCCGCTAGTCTGGGCAGCTCGTATCTGGCACTGAACTGCCAAAGGGAGCAAAAGAAACTTCTATTTTATTTAAGCCTCTGAATTTGGCGGGGCAGGAGGTGCGGAGGTGGGGGGGTAATCTCTGTTAGCAGTTTAGCCCGCCCCCTCCAACCAGTACATGTACATTCCCGTAGGTGCCCTCATCTAAGCCGCACAGCCACCGTCGGGAAAACGTTGTGACTCCGTTGTGCAGCTGGGAAAACCGAGGCTCAGAGATCTGCCCACAGGAGGCAATTATCACAGGCTATTATGTAACAGAGCTGGTATTCTCAGAACTCGTCTAATTACACCACAGATACCACAATAAAACCAGACCCTACAGCTCGAGAGCAGGATATTTAAAACTCAAATCTTCTTTCATTTTTTTTTCTTAAAGATTTTATTTATTTATTTGAGAGAGAGAGAGAATGAGAGACAGAGAGCATGAGAGGGAGGAGGGTCAGAGGGAGAAGCAGACTCCCCGCTGAGCAGGGAGCCCGATGTGGGACTCGATCCCGGGACTCCAGGATCATGACCTGAGCCGAAGGCAGTCGCTTAACCAACTGAGCCACCCAGGCGCCCTCAAATCTTCTTTCAATATAAAAATCTTCTTTCAGTATATTCCTTTAGGGGCGCCCAGCTGGCTCAGTCAGAAGAGCATGCAACTCTTGATCTTGGGGTCATGAGTTCGAGGCCCACGTGGGGTATAGAGATTACTTAAATAAATAAACTTAAAATATATATACATTCTTTTATTTATAATATCAAAAACCTTATAAAACTTATAAAAACTAGACCCCCAAAAAATCTCTAATTCTACCACTCCAATGCTTGTACTACTATCCTGTTACTATACTTCCAATCTTTTTCAGTCTTTTTTCCTACACTTTCTGTAATGGGCTGAATGATGCCTTCCCTCCGCCCAAAGATATGTCCAGATTCCAGAACCCGCGAAGGTTGCATTACTTAGCAAAAGTCTTTGCAGATGGGGCGCGTGGGTGGCTCAGTCGTTAAGCGTCTGCCTTCGGCTCAGGTCATGGTCCCAGGGTCCTGGGATCAAGTCCCGCACCGGGCTCCCTGCTCTGCGGGAAGCCTGCTTCTCCCTCTTACACTCCCCCTGCTTGTGTTCCCTCTCTCACTGTCTCTCTCTTTAAAAAAAATAAATAAAATCTTTAAAAAAAAAAAACAAAACTCTTTACAGATGTAATTAAGGTAGGAATCTTGAGATGAAGTTAACCTGGATTACCCACGTGGGCCCTAAATCCAATGACAAATGTCCTTATTAAGGACAGAAGAAAAGACAGAGAGGCTGTGAAGACAGAGGCCGGGGCTAGAGTGACACCAGCCACAAGCCTAGGAACACCTGAGCCACCTGAAGCTGGAAGAGGCAAGGAAGGATTCTTCCCTAGAACCAGGAAGTGTGGCCCTGTCTTTGATTCTGAACTTCTGGCCTCCAGAACTGTGAGCGAACACACTTCTGTCCCAGTAAGCTGAGTTGGTGGTGACTGGTTACGACAGCCCTAGAAAACTAACACACTTGCTTTTTATAAATAGATGAACTCTAGTGTGTATACACTTCTGCCTCCTGTTTTTCTCCCATTTAAATCATAACCACTTTTTATGTCAGTACTTTTTTTTTTCACGATCTTTTTTTTTTCAAGTAAGCTCTACGCCCAACGTGGAGCTCAAACTCACAACCCCAAGATCAAGAGTCACATGCTCTACCAACTGAGCCAGCCAGGCGCCCCTCTATTACTACTTTATAGCCCTAATTTTTAATGATTGCCCCTGTCCTCCCCACACCAAGGTCAGGGCTTATAGATTGTCTTCAGTTTACGTCTACAAAGGATCTTTCCTGGGGACATAGCTTTCTGGATGTCTTGCAAGGTGGATGTCTATTCCCGACACCGTGCGTGAAGCCAACAGGAGCCCAGGGCCGAGCTGGCGGTGGAGAGCCTGGTCACTCACCCGCACATCCTGCTGCCTGGCTCTCACGTCCTCAAGCGCCCTCGAGGCACCGTTGACCTGGCTGTAGATGACAGTCAGCTTATGCTTCAGCTTGGTCTGCAGAGGAAACAACCAGCATGAGAACTCACCTCAGCCCAGCCCCCAACACCAGGGACTGGCCCTGGAATCTATCCCATAGGTGCTTCTGCCACTCCGAGTCTTGCCTGCCTGTAGCTTTTTGAAGCATTCGCCTATTTATTGCCTCCCTTCAAACTTCTAGAGCAACCATACAAGAAAGAAGTTACGAGCATAGGATTTGGAGACAGACCAACTAGGGTACCAGCCCCTGTTCCCAGCTGTCCGAGCACCTGTCACCTGTGTCCTCGGCCAAGAAAGAGACACAGATGTTCCCACCTCCCAGGGCCAGTAGCAACGTGAGAAGTCAGCACAGTGCCTGGATTTTAGTAAGGACAAACCAAAGGTCAGCTTGTAGGATTAGGAGCTTCTTCATTAGCCCCCATTTTACAGACGATGAAACAGAGGCCAGGCGGCCAGCAAGGGGGCCGAGAACGAGCTGGAGGGGTTGCTTCAGTGATGGCAAATGAGGTCGTTCCGAGTCAGCCCTCCCCCTGCAAACAACCACACAAGCAAACTGCTGGGAAGAAGAATCTGCTTCACGACAATGGAGAGCTAACTAAGCAGGGAAGGATGACAGCCAAGATCTGGGAGAAGGCAATCCAGAGAGGTAAGCCTGGCCTCTGGGGTTGCTCTCCCAGAACCATCTGCCGATTCCAGAAGACAGCTGGAAGAGTCACTGTCAACCTCGGGGAAGTAGGGGGACAAGAGAGTCCAAGGCTCCTTTGGCCCCACGGGTGGGGACCTCCACAGGCTACACGCTAGGAATAAGGATGAACAAGCGGTAGCCCAGCCCCCCAACAGCTCAATCCCTGAAACTGAATTAAAGTGACTCAGAATTGCTAAGTCCCTAGCAACCTCCAGGAACCAAGGCCAATTACGCACGAAGGAAGATAATACCATCCGAGGCCTCTTAGCATTTCTATAAATTTTCAGAATCAATATCGGGAGTGTCCTCCCTCCCTGCTCAGGTGAAATGCTGGGCCACAGAAATGGGGAGGGAAAAAAAACCCAGCACCAGAATAATAGCAGTTAGTGTTTCTTATATATGCACTGCAAGCCAGGCTTCACAGGTGTTAACTTACTTAAAGCGAAGAACAACACTATATAAGGTGGGAGTTACCTGTCCTTTATAAATAAGGACATCGAAGAACAGTCACATCACTGTTAACTGGTGTTACAAGGTCCCGGTGTTGGGCGCCTGGGTGGCTCAGTCGTTAAGCGTCTGCCTTCGGCTCAAGTCATGGTCCCAGGGTCCTGGGATCGAGTCCCACATCGGGCTCCCTGCTCCACGGGAAGCCTGCTTCTCCCTCTCCCACTCCCCCTGCTTCTGTTCCTGCTCTCGCTATCTCTCTCTCTGTCAAATAAATAAATAAAATCTTAAAAAAAAAAAAAAAATTTAAAAAAAAAAAAAACAAGGTCCCGGTGTTATAATTAAAGCACTGAGTACACAGGAAATGTCTAGGAAAAAATATTTACTTCCCCTAACGAGCTGGCTCAACACCCTCCAGCCTGCCCCCTCCACTTCCCTGCCTCTCCCACTCCACTAGAGATATCAGGTCTAAACTTGACCTTGAACCTGAATTTGAACAACCCAGTGACAGTCACATATAAGGGAATGGAAGCAGAGATCAAGGTCACACTAGCTTGACCCTGAAACCCCAAGTTACTGGTGATGTTTCATATTCAACCTCTGCGACAATGCCCTTCAACCTGGCCTCTTAAAAGTGGCCAAGATAAACTGTGGGCCAAAGGCAGAAGGCCAGGCCAAGGCAGATCTGGACTCACAGGCCTCAGAGCTGGAAGAGAACTCAGAACACCCGGGCACTGGGTTCCACCTCCAACAGCCACGCTCAGCAGTGCACCCCAAAACTCTGTGTTTTGGAAAGTTTTATCCACCATTAATGAAATGTATATATGACAGTCCCCTGACAGCAGAGAGAGGGGCCTATGTGGCTCCAGACAAAGGAAAGTGGCCCAGGGACTTCAAGAGAGGCAACAATCCCCTCATTGAGGGTAGAGAACTTTTTGAAGTTCTGAGGATCTGTTCACAGATTGGGGACTTGAGTCCTCCATGAGGACGTGGGAGGCACCGGAGTCCCGAGTCCACCCCGCACCACTGGCCAAGACAAGGCAGCCACCCAAGGCCGGGGCACTGCCCAGATACAGCTGGCTCTGTCCCAGTAGCGAGGGGCAGCGGGGCTAGAAAGGGAGGCTGATCGAAGGACTTGGCAAGCCAGGACAATGGTGGGGACCAGGGAGGTGGCAAGGTCAGGCCTGTTACAAGGATTACAAAGCCCAGCGTGTACAACAAACAAGTACGCTGGGTGCAGACTCCAGCTCCAGGCCCCAGGCTGGGAGCCAGGTGTAGCTCCAGGCCAGACTGAGAAGAACTCTCCGGCCCCTACTTGCCTTCTGCCTCCATGGATAAGAACTTCTAGAAGAGCCTTTTGACGGGAGCCAGCCGCCCGGTCCTCAGGGACAGGCCCAAGCACCCCGAGGCAAAGAAGATATGGGCAGCCTGACACCTCCGCCCCAGCAAGCTCTCTCCTACCCCAGCTGCTCAGAAATTACACCTGCAGTGCTTAGCACTCACCCAGCGAGGAAGCAGAGTCAGAATTCAAACCTAGGTCTCAACACCCAGGCCGAGGTCAGAGCCAACCAGCCATCTGACGCAGGGACCTGCCTATGAAGCACTTCCCACCTCATCCAAGCTCATCGCCCCGGAGCCTCCTGACCACCCTTGCAGATCAGGAGGAAATGCTATGAATCCCATTTTACAGATGAGGCAGCTGAGGCTTGGCGAACTGCAGTGACTTGGCATAAACCACAGCTGACACGGAGCCATGTTCTGGCCCGAAAGGCTTGGCAGGTTCTTTAGGGAGGCAAGTGGAGACGCAGGTGGCCGCGCCTGACATGGTTGTGCCTCAGGGGTCAACTCTCAGACACTGCCTTGAGGTCTGGCCTCTGAGACTCAGGGAAGAAGTCCTGAGGGACCCAGCTCAGATGGAGAAGCAGACGGGGCCCGGGAAGGGCTATGGCTGCTCAGGAGCAAGGCCTGCCCCCTGGCCCTGGTGCTGCCGTAAACCTCAGCCAGGCCTCCTATCTCCTCCGACAATAGAACAGTCCTTGCTCTCCACGACAGGGCCTCGAGAATTAAAGGCAATCTGGCCACACTCTGGAGCTCAGGCTGATATAAAAAAGGTGGTCCCACTACACCTTTTCGGCCTCTGCCTTGAGTCCGCGAGGGAAGTTATGATCCCCCAAACCACTAACATCATCAGAGACCTGGAAGGCCCCTTAGGGAGCCACCTGGTCCCACCGCCTCGATTTACTGATGAAGACTCGGGCCCCGGGGCCAAATGCTGTGCTCGAAGTCGCACAGCCAGGGCGGAAGTCACTATGGTGCAAGACTTTGGTTCTGCCTGCGGGTAGTAGCCAGACGTATCTGGCACTCTGCCCACCCTTCTGCTCATAACAATCCTCCCTGGTCACTAGAACTCTCTGGCTCACCAAAAGTTTTTGCTCACATGACCTCAAGCCTCCTGGAATGTCCCATGCTCCATGAACTCGGATATCAGGCTGGTCATGGGGAAAAGCAGCAAACTGTAGAGTCGAACCAGCCGGGGTCCCAATGCCTGCTTAACCACCTACTGGGTTAGCTGAGGCTAAATTAACTTCTCTGGACCTCCATTTCCTCAACTGTAAAATGGACCTAATTATATCCACCTCTTGGATGCTGCCCAGATTTAATGAGGGAACAGAGGTAACCTCCAGGGCTCCTATCTGACGCCGAAAACCCTCGACTAAACACCATCAGACAAGTACGAGGCTCAAGGCAGGCAACTTCGTCTGTCTTCAGTGGGGGAAGAGGGTGGACCACGGATGACAGAGGAGGGCTAGATGTTCTCCTCGCCCCTTTCTATTCGGACATCGGGGACGCCCCTGCCCCGGCTCTCAGGCCCAGCAAGGCCCACCCTCCTACCCCAGGTGGTCCGCGGTGGGCCACGATGCCCACGGCGGCTCCCTCCGCACCCCGCAGCCCAGACTGCCTCCCAGTGCCCGTGCCCTCGCCCGCCACCACCTACCTCCAGGTCGGCGCTGGCCTGGCTCAGGGACGCAGGCGAGCAGGCCTTGTGCTCCACCAGGCAGATGTGGCAGATGCACTCGTCATGCTGGGGGCAGAAAAATTCCCGCAGCCGGTTGTGCTGGGGGCACTTGCGGCGCATCAGGTCCCGGACGGGGGACTGCAGCTGGTGGTCCCGGAAGGCGGGGCTGTCGAAGTGCGGCTGCAGGTGCTCCTGGCAGAAGGAGGCCATGCACACCAGGCACGTCTTGACGGCGGGCTCCTTCAGGCAGTGGTCGCAGGCCACCGGGCCCGCCGGGCTGGGCGCGGCGGCGCGGGCGGGCGGCTTCCAGCCGTCGGGGGGCGGGGGCGCCGCCCGGGCCTGCTCGGCCTGCAGGAACTGCTCCACCACCGCGCACAGCACCGTGTTCTTGCGCAGCTGCGGCCGCGCGTGGTAGCCGGCGCGGCACTGCGGGCACAGATACGGCGGGCCCTGGACGGCCCACGTCTCGTCCAGGCACGAGCCGCAGAAGTTGTGGCCGCACGGGGTGGTGACCGGCACCTTGAAGGGCTCCAGGCAGATGGAGCACGACAGCTCCTCGGCCAGGGGGACCAGCTCCGCCATGGCGCTCCTGCGGGACGGGAAGGGACGCGCTGGGACGGCGGCCGCGGAAGACCAACGACCGCGCGAGGCCCGCGAGGAAACGAAACTGAGCGGCGGGCGGGGCGGGCCCCGCGGCCCTGCAGGAAGTCACGTGGGGCGGGGCGGGGCGGGCCGGGCCGCCGGGGGGTCCCGGGGCGCGGGGCGTCGGGGCGCGCGCGGAGCGGCTCGGCCCCGCCGGGTGGGCGCGGGCGCCGGGCTCGGGCCTCAGTTTGTGCCCCCAGGCCGCAGCGGTTTCTGCTCCCCCCCCCCGGCCCCGGCCCCGGCGGAGGAGGAAACCTGCGCGGCAGGTGGAGAACCCCGGCCCGGTGGCGCTTCTGCCCCGGCGCGCCCAGTGCCTTCCT
The DNA here is from genome assembly GCF_011800145.1 of Mirounga leonina. NCBI lineage: Eukaryota > Metazoa > Chordata > Mammalia > Carnivora > Phocidae > Mirounga > Mirounga leonina. The sequence goes on along the minus strand of NW_023270503.1, from coordinate 15,994,604 downwards.
GCGGAGAACCCACCCAGACCCGCGCGGCGCGGTGCGCGCCCGCCGGCGAGGCTGTCGATCCGCGCTGGCCTTAAAGACCAGCCGCCCGCTTTTTAGACCCTTCCCTCCTCCCCTCCTGGCTGGGCTCTGGCACGTCGGGGTATGGTCCTTGAAGGCCGGAGCCCCTGGGCCCACCCTCAGAAAGCTCGCCGTTTCTTTCCATACCAACCAATAGAACACGCAGTTTTGTTCTGTTTTTTTCCAGTTCTACTTTACTGGGGTTTGCAGATATCCCAGTCTTAACAAAGGTTTTCTCTCACTCACACACAATAATTTTGAAACAAATGTTTTTCTCAAAATCGTTTATTTAGATTTATTTCCTTTCATTCGTTCAGCTCTGTTCCCCTGGCCTGGGTGCGGGGAAAGTGGGTGTACAGGAGGGGGAGAAGTCATTCAAGAGAGGGGGTGGGGGACAGAAAAGAGAGGTAGGGTTTTGGGAAGAGTTAGCCAGAGTTTGCACTGGACAGGGTGAGCAGCAAAAATAAGAAAAAAAGAAATGTCTTAAACTGCTAAAAGTAAAAGCTACCGTTTATGGGGCACCTACTCTGTGCAAGACAAGTCACATACCTTATCTCTTATCCTTACAAAGGCTAGAAGACAGAATTTATAACGTCCATTTTACAGATGAGGATCACATGTTTTGTTTTGTTTTGAAGATTTTATTTATTTATTTGAGAGAGAGAGAATGAGAGACAGATAGCAAGAGAGGGAAGAGGGTCAGAGGGAGAAGCAGACCCCCCCCCTGCTCAGCAGACCCCCACCCCCACCCCCACCCCCCGCTGAGCAGGGAGCCCGATGTGGGACTGGATCCCAGGACTCCAGGATCATGACCCCAGCCGAAGGCAGTCGCTTAACCGACTGAGCCGCCCAGGTGCCCCACATATTTTGTTTTTTTAAGTAATCTCCCTGCCGAAGGTGGGGCTCAAACTCAGGACCAACAGTCTGCTGCTCAAGGACTGAGCCAGCCAGGCACACTCCCCTCACCACTTTTTTTTTTTTTTTTTTTTAAGTAATTTCTCCACCCAAGGTGGGGCCCAGAATATGGTCACATATTTCATACAAAACAAAACTGAGATTCTAACTCAGGATTGCTTTGCTTAAAATTCTGATTCCTGGGTTTCCTTTCTGTTCCTCCAAGACTCTTAACCCCATTTGTTCTCTTTTGTATTACGTTGTTGTTATTGTTTGCTTGGTGAGGAGGAAGGCAGAAGGCAAGGAGGGGTTAGGAAATCAGATTTGTACATAGTATCTCATTTAATCCTCACACTACATCTTTAAGGTAGGTATCATTATCTCATGCTACAGATGAGAAAACCAAGGCTTAGAGAAACGAAATAACTTGCCTACGATAACAGATCCTGGCATGTAGCCCATCCCATTCTAGAAGCCAAACATTTCCTACTAGAAGATGTTGCCTCCCAAGGGGAGGGATGGAGCCGTTTCCAGGAATTAAACTATGAAACACCCTATGACTTAGCTCTTGTGGGTGAGGCAGCCTGGTGACTCAGCCAGAGTATCTGTAGAATTTTCTGAGAGTTTAGAAAGGCTAGTGAATGAAGAGGACTCAGGGGAACATAGTTTATGTTTATCAAATTCCGTGCAGTAGATATTTACTAAGACCTACTGAGACAGGGAAGCTCAAGAAAGGCCCCATTTACTCACGCTGTATAATTCACCTTGCATCTAGGTAAACCCAGAGAAGCTCCTTTCCCACTCCAAGGGGGAAGCAAGGAAGTGAATTGCTCTCTGAGTCTCGTCCTGGCCCCAGAACACCTGAGAACATCTAAGAAAAACGGGATCCCAACCACGTTCCAGGACATTAGCTTCGAACAAACCTCGGCCCACACTGGCATGGATACCCCTACCTTCGGTGATTTATGGAAGAACACCTGTTGTTCAGCTGACACTCCCTGTGATTGATCCCTACCCTGGACTCCTGGAGGAACACAAACCCTGGACCCCTTTCCTAGCCCGAAGTGATGGGGAGACTCACTTTTCCTTTTCAGAGTCTCCCAGACACTCCATCTTCTAGACCCTATCACTACTCTGTAAACCCTGTGTTCTCTTCCTCCTGGCTCACGTTTGATTCCTATCCTGCCTGAAGCCAAGGGCCCTCCTGACTGGTCCTGTGAGGCCCCCCTGCGGGTCCTCAGACCAGGCCTGCCTACTCACTACTATGGTAAATTCATCCCATTGTGGTTAGAGAATAGGCTTTGGATTATTTCAATCTTTTAAAATTTAATGAAACTTGTTTTGTTTTTGTTTTGGGGGGGTTTTTTTGAAGATTTATTTATTTATTTGACACAGAAAGAGAGAGATCACAAGTAGGCAGGCAGGCAGGCAGGCAGAGGGAGAGGGAGAAGCAGGCTCCCTGCTGAGCACAGAACCCAATTTGGGGCTGGATCCTAGGACGCTGGGATCATGAGCTGAGCCGAAGGCAGATGCTTAACCGACTGAGCCACCCAGGCGCCCCTGAAACTTGTTTTATTTCCCGAATGTGGTCTTATTGTGGGTTACTGTTCACATGGTATCTCTTCTTCTGTCTTTGTACTTTCAACCTGTTTGGGTCTGAATCTAAAGTATGGCTTTTGTAGACAGCATATAGTCAGATCCTGTTTCTTGTAATGCATCCTGCCAACCTGACTTTTCATTGGAGTATTTAACTCATTTACATTAAATTAATGATAAGGTAGGATTTACATCTGCCATTTGCTATTTATTTTTATGTCATATCTTTTTTGTTCTTCTGTTTCTCCATTACTGCCTTCCTTTGTGCTAAATATTTTCTAGTGTACTATTTTTATTGCTTTGTTATTTCTTCAAATATTCTTTGTGCCCTCCCTCTCTCCCCTCTCCTCCAGGAACTCCCATTCTGTGTATGTTGTTTGCTTGTTGGTGTCCCACAGGTCTCTGAGGCTCTGTTCATTTTCCTTGATTTTTTTTCCCTTTCTGTTTCGCAGACTGGATCATCTCACTTGATCTGTATATCCAGATTCACAGATTCTTTCTTCCGCCTGCTCAAATCTGCTATTGAACTCCTCCGGTGAATTTTTCATTTCATTCTTTTGCTTTTCAACTCCAGAATTTCCATTTGGTTCTTTTAAAAAAAAAAAATTGGGGGGCGGAATCACCTGTTACAGCTGGGTTAAGTATCCAACTCATGGTTTCGGCTCAGGTCGTGATCTCAGGGTCGTGAGAATGAGCCCCACATCAGGCTCCAAGTCAGTGCAGAATGTGCTTAAGACCGTCTCTCCCTCTCCCTCTGCCCCTCCCCACCGCTCTCTCTCTCTCTCTCTCAAATAAACAATCTTTAAAAAAAATAAAAAATAAGTTTTTTTCTATCTCCTTACTATATCTCTATTGAGAGAGATATCATTTTCATACTTTTCTGTATTTCTTTAGACATGTTTTCCTAATGTTCTTTGAATATATTTAAAATAGCTGATTTAAAGCTTTTGTCTAGTAAGTCCAACATCTGCACTTCCTCAGAGACAATATCTATTGATCCTTCTTTTCTTATATGGGCCATTCTTGTTTCTTTGTATTGTGATTTTTTTTTTTTCAAAACTGGACATTTAAAATAATGCAGTATGGCACTGTGGACACTGGATTCCCCCCTGCCCAGGATTTGTTGTTATAGATGTTTGTTGCTGTTTTTCTTTAGTGACTTTCCTGAATGAATTCCATAAAGTCTATATACTGAGTCTCTGTTCAGTTGGCTTAATGATCACCTAATGACTGGACAGAGATTTCCTTAAATCCCTAGAACCAATAAGTTTTCCAGTATTTTCCAAGGGCTCAGACTGGTTTGTAGCCCGTTGGTTTTTAAAACTACCATGGAGGGGCGCCTGGGTGGCTCAGTTGGTTAAGCGACTGCCTTCGGCTCAGGTCATGATCCTGGAGTCCCGGGATCGAGTTCCGCATCGGGCTCCCTGTTCAGCAGGGAGTCTGCTTCTCCCTCTGACCCTCCCCCTCTCATGTGTTCTCTCTCTCTCTCTAAAAATAAATAAATAAAATCTTTAAAAAAAAAAAAAGTAAAACTACCATGGAGCTGGGGGTGGGGGTAATGGGAATAGAGCAAGTTAAAACACCCAAACCTTGCTGTCCTCACCGGGATTAAGCCACTTTTCTTAAATAGGCATTCCCTGAATTGTTGCAAGCTCTTCACTAATTTCCAGAGTTCTGAAAAAGTTGATCCTGACAATTTTTGTTAGTTTTCTTCTATGGAAGCAGAATTTTCAGAGGTCCTTCACAATATAATGATTTATAAGAAATATCTATTTGGCCATTTGAATGACCAAAATATATGTCTCAGATATATTTGGTCTTCACCCACAGTTCCCAAAAACACCTCAGAGCCATAAAGGTGAAATGGGTGGCTTGTTATTAATGAAAGGGACTTTTGGATCACACCCAAGATGGGGGATGGTTGCCAAGAGAACCAAATGATTAGAGGGTTCGAAATTTTAGTCCTCCCTGTCCCCAACTCCAGAGAGGAGAGAAGCCTAGAGGTTGAATCAGCCAATGGCCAATGACCTAGTCACTCATGACTGTGTAATGAAGCTCCCATAAAAATCCAAGAGAACAGCTTTTTGGTCCTTTCCAAAGAGCCTCCATGCTCAGGGAAACAACACTTTCACGTATCACTGAGCCAGGCCCCAAGCTCCAAGGGGACAGAAGTTCCTTTGTTTGGGATCTTGCCCTATGTATCTCTTCATCTGGCTATTGATTCACATTCTTTATCATATCCTTTTATAAACCAGTAGACATAAGTAAGTAATTTCCCTGAGTTCTGTGAGCTGCTCTAGCAAATTAATCAAACTTAAGGAGGCTGGCTCAGTCAGTGAAGCATGCGACTCTTGATCTTGGGGTTGTGGGTTCGAGCCCCACGTTAAGTGTAGAGATTACTTAAAAATAAAGTCTTTAAAAAAGAAAAAGAAAAGCCCCCCCCCCCTTTATCTCTCAAAATAATCTTTCTCTTAAGATCTATTCTGGGGGCACCTGGGTGGCTCAGTCGTTAAGCGTCTGCCTTCAGCTCAGGTCATGATCCCAGGGTCCTGGGATCGAGCCCCACATCAGGCTCCCTACTCTGCAGGAAGCCTACTTCTCACTCTCCCACTCCCCCTGCTTGTGTTCCCTCTCTCGCTGTCTCTCTCTCTCTGTCAAAATCTTTAAAAAAATAAAAAATAAAAAATAAAAGATCTATTCTGCTTGATAGCAGGGGTCTCACCAGCTTTATTACTTTCTTCTTTGCATGGTATATCTTTCTATCCTGTTACTTTCAACTTCTCTGTGTCTTTATGTTTAAAATGTGTCTCTTGTAGACTGAATATAGTTGGGTTTTGCTTTTTTGTCCACCCTGATAATCTCAGCCTTTTAGTTAGAGTATTTAGTCCATTTGTAATTAATGTACATATTGATTTTTAAGTTTACCAAATTGCTACTTGTTTTTTAGTTATCTCTTTGGTTTTTGTTCTTCTTTTCCAGTCTTTCTTCGCATTAATCTAATACACTATACATTTCAGGGGCATCTGGGTGGCTCAATCAGTTAAGCATCTGCCTTCAGCTCAGGTCGTGATCTCGGGGTCCTGGAATTGAGCCCCACATGAGGCTCCTTGCTCAGTGGGGAGTCTGCTTCTCCCTCTCCCTCTGCCCTTCCCTCCCCGCTTGTGCTCTCTCTCTCAAATAAACAAATAAAATCTTAAATATATACACCCTGTACATTTCATTTCTGTTTCTTCTTGTTGACCTTTTACTTATACTTTTTATTATGTTTCTAGTAGTTTTCTACGGGTTATAATATGTATCTGTAGCTTATCACAGTCTATTTAGAATTAATATTGCATTAATAATTCATACAAGATATGAGAATCTTATTACATGAAAATTTCATTCACCACCCCTTTGGCTATTGTTGCCATATATGTCACATACCCTTAAATAATAAAGCCCACAACTACTGTAAAAGTCATTTAAACAAGGAAGTCATTAGACTGGGATGACTCTGATGTTTTAACAGCCAACATTTGCAAGCCAAAACCTAAGCCAGAGTCCACTCCTATAAGTGCCTTGATGTTAAGAAAGCAAAACTAAAGAACACTGAGCTAGGCTTTCCCAAATAAGGCAACTGCTTAAGCTATAATTAAATAACACAAAGCTTTCTCCCAGCTCCTGCCAGCACAGTACACCTAATCACTTCAGGTCTGGCCCTGCCTGATACAAGTCCATGTTTGTTCAAATAAACTCTTCAAAAATGTAATGTGTCTCAGTTTCTCTTTTAACAGTATTCTATTATTACAATTACATTTACTTTAAACAGTCAACTTCCAAAAAATATAAAAAAATTAAAGAAGAAGAAAATATGGCTACTTGTAAAAAGATAACTATATTCCCCACATATTGGCCATTCCCAGTACTCTCTCTTCCTTCTGATGGATAGCAGTTTACTTCAGTATATCCTGTAGTGCAGGCCATCTGGCAAAGAATTCTTGCAGCTTTTGTTTATCTGAAAATGCCTTTATTTCATCTTAATTCCTAGTGGATAATTTCACAGGATATTTAATTCTAAGTTGACTTTCTTTCCTTTCAACTCTTTATAAAGATGTCATTCCCTGGAGAGGATTGTGTGGGTTTATAAATCTGCTTTTTATCTGAGAAAAAAATTTAAAAACAAAAAAGATGTCATTCTAGGGGTGCCTGGGTGGCTCAGTCGCTTAAGCAGCTGACTATTGATTTTGGCTCAGGTCATGATCTCAGGGTCCTGGGATCCATCAAGCCCCACATTGGGCTCCAGACTCAGTGGGGAGTCTGCTGGAGGATTCTCTCTCTCCCCCTGCCTCTCCCCCAGCTTGCGCTCTCTCTCTCAAAAATAAATCAATCTTTTTTTTTTAAAAGATGTCATTCTATTGTCCTCTGGATTCCATTTTTCTGATGAGATGTCCACTATCATTTGTACTGGTGTTTCTCTGCAGGTATTTTACCTCCTCTGGTGAGTTTTGAGATTATCTCCTTGTAATTTTCAGCATTTTAACTATGATATCCCTTGGTGACTTTTTTTTTTTTTTTTTTTAATCCTGCTTGGAGTTTGCTAGGATTCTTGGATTTGTAACTTGAAGGTTTTCTCCATTTTGGGGCAGTTTTTTGGACTTTGTTTCTTCAATGTTTTTGGCCCCATTATCTCTCTCCAGTTAAATATATGTCAGCTTACTTGATATTATCCCATAGGTTTTTGGGGTTTTTTTAAGATTTTCTTTATTTATTTGACAGAGAGAGAGACAGCAAGAGCTAGAGAGGGAGCTCAAGCAGGGGGAGTGGGAGAGGTAGAAGCAGGCTTCCCGCTGAGCAAGAAGCCCAATGTGGGGCTCGATCCCAGGACCCTGGGATCATGACCCGAGCTGAAGGCAGACGCTTAACGACTGAGCCACCCAGGCACCCCAATATTATCCCATAGGTTGCTGAGGTTTTGTTAATCTTTTTTCTTTCTATTCTTCAAATAAGATAACTCCTACTGATCTGATTTCAGGTTTATTCAGGAGTCTGCTTGGGATTCTCCTCTCTCCCTCAGCCCTTCCCTCCCCCAACTTGCTCTCTCTCTTTCTCAAAAAAGAGAGTCTTTCCTCTGAAGTCTCCAACTTGCTGTTAATATCCCACAGTTAAATTTTAATTTCAGATATTTTGCTTTTCCATTCTTGAATTTCCACTTGGGTTCTTTTTTTATGGTTTCAATTGCTTTGCTGAGATTTCCCATCCATCCACTCATTTTGACTATATTTTCCTTTAAGTCCTTAAAAATATTCATAATAGCTACTTGAACACCCTTGTTTGTTCCAACATTTGGGTTATTTTGGAATCTGTTCTATTGATTTTTTAATTTGTTTGTTTTTCTTGGATGAAGGGTCCTCTGGAATCCTCCTCCCCCCCAACACACACACCACTTCCTTTTCTTCAGTAACCTGCCTAATTTTTAATTTTTCAGTATCCCATTCACCCAATCCCTGCCCCCTCAGCTCAGCAAGACAACTTTCCACTTGTGATCAACCTCCTGTACCACAGTAGAAGTCTGGGGCAATTGTGAGGCTTACTTCACGTTTCCCTTCTCTGCAGGATCAAACTCCTACACTACTTTTTGCCCAATGCTTGAAAAATGTTGCATAACATATTTTGTCCAGTTTTGTAGTTCTTTGATTGGAGGGCAGTTCTTACACTAATGACTCTGTTGTAGCCAAAGGTGGATGTTATCTGACATCAAATTCTTTCAAAATATTTTATTTCTCATGTTTTTGATGATCATTTTCCTGGTGCCCTAAACTTGGGCTTAGTCCAGTATTTGGATAATCTAGCACCTCCCTGTCTCCTATTTCTTGTTTTTTTTCCTTCATTTTTTTCTCACTCTGTCTCCAATCTTTTTTTTTTTTTTTTTTTTTTTTTTTTTTTGAGAAAGAGAGAGAGAGTGCAAGTTGGGGGAAGGAAGGGCCGAGGGAGAGAGGAGAATCCCAAGCAGACTCCATGCTGAGTGCAGAGCCTGACATGGGGCTTGATCCCACAACACTGAGATCATGACCCAAGCCAAAATCAAGAGGCAGACATTCAACCAACTGAGTCACCCAGGTGCCCCCAGCTCTGTCTCCAATCTTAAAAATGGATTCAGATCAAGGGAATAAGAAGACAAGACACAGGGTGGGACAAAATATTTGCAAAATACATCATTGACAAAAGACTGTTATTCAAAATATACAAAAAACTCTTAAAACTTAACAAGAAAAAGAAACAACTCAAATGGAAAATGGGCTAAAGATCTGAACAGACACCTTGCCAATGAAGATAATAGATGGCAAATAAGTTTATGAACAGATGCTCCACTTTATATGTCCTCAGGGAGTTACAAATTAAAACAACAAAAAGATACCACTATATACCAGTTCGAATGGCCAAAATCTGGAACACTGAGAACACCAAATGCTGGTGAGGATGTGGAGCAACAGGGACTCTCACTTATTGTCGGAAGGAATGCAAATGGTACAACCACTTTGGAAGACAGTTTGGCAGAGTCTTACCAAACTAAATATATTCTTACTGTACAATCCAGCAATCATTCCCCTTGGTATTTACCCAAGGCAGTTGAAAACTTACCTCTGCACACAGATATTTATAGCAGTTTTATTTATAATTGCCAAATCTTGGAAACAATCAAGATGTCCTTTAGTAGCTGAATGGGCACATAAACTGTGGAACATCTGGACAATGAAATATTATTCAGTGCTAAAAATAAATTAGCCATCAAGCCACAAACAGACATGGAAGAAACTTCATATTAAGTCAAAGAAGGCTACATGTATGATTCCAACTATATGACATTCTGGATAAGGCAAAAATATGGAGACGGTAAAAAGATCAGTGGTTGCCAGGGGCTAAGGGATAGGAATGAATGAATAGGCACACAGAGAAGATTTTTAGGGCATTGAAATTATTCTGTTTAACACTATAATGGTGGATACATGTTATTACATATTTAGCAAAACCCATAGAGTGTGCAATACCAAGAGTGAACCCTAATGGAAATTTTGGGCTTTGGGTGATCATGATGTGTTAGTGTAGGTTCATCAGTTGTAACAAATGTTACCACTGTGGTATGCGATGTTGATAATGGGGGACCATTAAGGGATGTATAGGAACTCTGTACTTTCTGCTCCATTTTGCTATGAAAACTGCTCCAGAAATAAAGTCTATTTTAAAAAAATGGATTAGGAGTCACCAAACTTGGCTGTTTCCAGAAATTAAATCGATGCTTAAAAGGTGAGAATTCAAATTATCTCTTAGCTATATTTTTATTACTGTTATTGCTGTCATTATTTGACAAGGGTTCTCAAGATTGTCCCAAAAGGAGGTCCAAAGAAGGTTGGCAAACTGGCAGCATTAATGGAATAAGCGTTTAAAATTCCAAGGGTTTTTGTAAAACAGCACTTGTTGTTGTTGTTCTTTTAGATTTTATTTATTTATTTGACAGAGAGAGAGCACAAGCGGCGGGGAGGGAGAAGTAGACTCCCCATTGAGCAGGGAGCCCAACGTGGGGTTCAATTCCAGGACCCTGGGATCATGACCTGAACCAAAGGCAGATGCTTAATGGACTGAGCCACCCAGGCGCGCCAAGACAGCACTTGTTTTATAAAAATGGGACAGGGATGGGGGTGGGGTGGGGAGGATATTCTACATGTTGTTGTTAAAAATCTTAAGTGGGGGCGCCTGGGTGGCTCAGCTGTTAAGGGTCTGCCTTCTGCTCAGGTCCTGGGATGGAGCCCCGCATCAGGCTTCCTGCTCCGCGGGAAGCCTGCTTCTCCCTCTCCCACTCCCCCTGCTTGCGTTCCCTCTCTTGCTGTCAAATAAATAAATAAATCTTAAAAAATATATATTAATGTGATCAGACATGAAACAACATACATTTGAATTTATATTGAAGGAAAATAAAACTTTTAAAGTATTGCATTGTCATTATTATGAAGAAGTTAAAAAAAAAAAAACAAAAACCAAGCCCCTTATTCATGATGCACAGACAGAGCAGCTGATTCTAATTATCTGTCAGGGGGCCGAAAGCACATTCTTGAACTCATTTGTGCTTCGCTTTTTCCCTTTAACAGTGTTCGCAAGAACATATTCTTAAGGGATTCAGCTCCAAACATTTTGCTCAATTCCTAATGTGGAATTTAATATCTGTTTCCTCTTGTTCGTCCCTAACCAGGTGATGGGGACCCAGCAGCCCGGGTTCCAGATAAAGCCTCAGTCGGCTGACGGGATGCTGCCAGGTCTGGGTGTCCTTTTCACTTCATACTCCGTCTCTCTTTTTTTTTTTCTTTCTGTTTTTTGTGGTTTTTTTAAGATTTTATTTATTTATTTGACAGAGAGGGACACAGTGAAAGAGGGAACACAAGAGAAGCAGGCTCGCTGCGGAGCAGAGAGCCCAATGCGGGACTAGATCCCAGGACCCTGGGACCATGACATGAGCCGAAGGCGGATGCTTAACGACTGAGCCACCCAGGCGCCCCACTCCGTCTCTTTCTTCCCTGGGCTCTTCTACTGCTGGACAGGTGGTACAGCAAGAGGACAGACTCTGGAGCAGGCAACCCAGATTTAGACCTCCTTCGTTCGCTAGCCGTGTGACCATGGGCAAGGACTGCACCTCTGTGCCTCAGTTTCCTCATCTGTAAAAGGGAAATGGAACAAGTACCTAACTCATCAACTTGTTAGGTAAAGGAGTTAATACATGTTTACTGCTTAGAAAGACAGCTGACGCCTTTTCCGAGCTACTCAGGGAAGGGTCCATACGGCGTTGTTTTGCGTTTCCGTCGTAACTTAAAGGGAAACTTTCACAATGTCCGGAGCCCTTGATGTCCTGCAAATGAAGGAGGAGGATGTCCTCAAATTCCTTGCAGCGGGAACCCACTTAGGTGGCACCAACCTTGACTTTCAAATGGAACAGTACATCTACAAAAGGCAAAGTGATGGTATCTACATCATAAATCTGAAGAGAACCTGGGAGAAGCTTCTGCTGGCAGCTCGTGCCATTGTTGCCATTGAAAACCCAGCTGATGTCAGTGTCATATCGTCCAGGAATACTGGCCAGCGAGCTGTCCTGAAGTTCGCTGCTGCTTCCGGAGCCACTCCTATTGCCGGCCGCCTCGCTCCTGGAACCTCCACTAATCAGATCCAGGCAGCCTTCCGGGAGCCGAGACTGCTGGTGGCTACTGATCCCAGGGCTGACCACCAGCCTCTTACAGAGCCGTCCTATGTTAACCTGCCTACCATTGCTCTGTGCAACACAGACTCTCCTCTGCGCTACGTGGACATCGCCATCCCTTGCAACAACAAGGGAGCTCACTCAGGGGGTCTGATGTGGTGGATGCTGGCCAGGGAAGTTCTGAGCATGCGTGGCACCATTTCCCGAGAACACCCGTGGGAGGTCATGCCTGATCTCTACTTCTACAGAGATCCTGCAGAGATTGAAAAGGAAGAGCAGGCCGCTGCTGAAAAGGCTGTGACCAAGGAGGAATTTCAGGGTGAATGGACGGCCCCAGCTCCTGAGTTCACTGCTACTCAGCCTGAAGTTGCAGACTGGTCTGAAGGCGTGCAGGTGCCCTCGGTGCCTATTCAGCAGTTCCCTACTGAAGACTGGAGCGCCTAGCCGGCCACTGAAGACTGGTCTGCAGCTCCCACTGCTCAGGCCACTGAATGGGTAGGAACAACCACTGAGTGGTCTTTTTTTTTTTTTTTAAGATTTTTTAATTTATTTATTTGAGAGAGAGAGAATGAGAGAGAGCAAGCACAAGAGAGGGGGGAGGGTCAGAGGGAGAAGCAGGCTCCCTGCCGAGCAGGGAGCCCGATGCGGGACTCGATCCCGGGACTCCAGGATCATGACCTGAGCCGAAGGCAGTCGCTTAACCAACTGAGCCACCCAAGCGCCCAACCACTGAGTGGTCTTAAGCTGGTCTTCCACAAAGGCAAACAAAATGGAAATAGAAATGGAAAATGTTGACGGAAAATAAACAGTTTGTAAAAGTCGAAAAAAAAAAAAAAGACAGCTGACATGTAGCTGTTGTTACCATTTCCATTCTTCCAAGCTTCCTTGTGCTGAGCATCTCATCCCCAGTTGTGCGTCTCAGTCTGGGGCGGTGCTCCTCCGGGGCTAGGATGGTGACCAGTCCAACATGGTGCTGGGGCTGCTCAGGACTGCTCAGGGCACCAGGATCCATTCCCTGCTCCTACCCTGACCTAGCTGCTGTGTCCTGGAACCCTGGTGTGCTCAAATGGCTCGCTTTACCTGTGTTCCAAGACTTCGATCCCTACGGCTCTGGTGCGGCAAGAAGCTGGGTGGCGGGTTGCCTCTGACCACTAAGAGCATTATTTGCTTACCCCAAGGTGCCTGCAAATGTTTTCTACGTGTGCTCTGATACGAAAAGTGTCTGGAAGCACTACTTACAGCAATCAACTGAATGTCAGTCCTGATTAAAATGAAACCTTTAGGGGCACCTGGTGGCTCAGTTGGTTAAGCATCTGACTCTTGGCTTTGACTCAGGGTCAAATGCTCTCAGGGTGGTGAGATCAAGCCCCCGCATCAGGCTCTGTGCTCAGCGGGGGTCCGCTTTTCTCTCTCCTTCTGCTCCTCCCCCTGCTCTCTCTCTCTCTCAAATAAATAAATTAATTTTTAAAAATTTGTAAATAATTAAAAAATAAAACCCTTATCCTTCGGAGAGCCCTGAGCCAGCTCTTGGTTGGAGCGGCTGTCACTCACTCCCTTTTCCCGCTACAATGAAAGAGAATCTCAGGTTTGTCAGGTCAGCCCCCCAAGACTCCATGCATGCATGGAGTCACGGAGACCAGGTTTAGTCAAGCAGGGGTAACCTGTATTAGTCTGATGAGCGGGAAACAGAGCCAAGGTCCCAACTGTGTCGTCCCCTAACTCAGCGTGTCCCAGAACTTCCTGCGCATGGGTCACCTGGGGTTCTGCTACTACATCCTCCGATCCAGCGGGTCCGGTGGGGCTGGGACCCGCTTTTCCTAATCAGCTCCCAGGAGGCAGAGGCTGCCAATCTGCAGACCCACGGGAGCAGCAAGGTCCCCAACCCACCCGCGCCTTCCCTTGCGGCACAAGCAGGCTTCCCTGGCAGACTCAGCACAGCAGCAAACGGGCTGGCCTGTGCCGTTGGCCCTGAGGGTGTATCAGTGAGGCTGACCGCTTTCAGCTGAGACAGGCTGGCTGAGATAGGTAACCAATACAACCTGAGTCCAACCCAGCCTTTGGACTCTCTCATGGTTGGCTGGTAAAATATATATATATATACATTACCTAGTAGCCACATTTGTCTGTAGTAAAACCTTATAAATGGTGTCCCCAAATGCACTTGTTTAACACAAGGGGTTGCATTGCTGCAAGGTTAGCAAGATGACCGGGGACAGGAGCCAATAATCACCGGTCCTATCACAGCCCCAGGGCATTTTTCTGGGGTTTCATTGTACTTGTTTTCCTGTAATCCCTCACTACTTCATCTCCGAAGGACTTTTCTCTCCTGTTCGCTGGGGAGGAAGAGAAACCCCAAGCAAACCCTGAGTTGTTTTCTCAATATAACTTCCTTGAAAGTGTGGATCGTGTGTTTAAGTAGCTGAAGTCACGGGGGCAAACTGTACCATTCAGGTATGAGGATAAGCACAACAGTTTAGAGATAATGCATGCATGGAGTCAGGGCAGAAATCCCCCAAGCCTTCTAGAATAAAAGCATCACTGATCAGAATTAGGTGACTCGCTTGCTCCTACCTGAAGATGCAATTAAGGGGGCGCCTGGGTGGCTCAGTCAGTTGCGCTTTAGACTCTTGGTTTCAGCTCAGGTCATGATCTCAGGGTGGTGGGATCGAGCTCCCCCTGGAGACAGGGGCTCAGCACTCAGCTGGGAGTAGGCTTGTCCCTCTCCCTCCCCCTCTGCTCCTCCCCCTGCTGCATGCGTGAGAGCGCACTCTCTCTCTCTCTCAAATAAATAAATAAAATCCTTAGAACATAAAATAAAGATGTAATTAAGGAACATCTAAACATGGCAGCTGTAATATGAACTATGGCACGAGTTGTTTCTAACAGATGAAAATAAAATTTAAAAATTAAGATAAATTCAAAAAAAATTTGAGATTCTGCCCCAAATTCAGAGCCGGACCTTGGCCAAGCGCCGTAACGGGAACATGAACAAATGACAACTAATGTCTCAACAAGCACCTACCTTCTCTCCCACAGGCCCGGCCACACTCACACGGTGGGCACGGTGGGCACGCTGCTGAGGAAGCTGAGGCCGACGGAGGCTGCCGGGCTGCTCGGAGGCGGAGTGAGAGACAGAATTTGTAGCCAGCCCAGCACGCGTTAGAGCCCGCGTTCTAGCCCCGTACTGCCTCTGCCAGGTCACTTCCTCTGGCTCTGCTGTCAGCTTAAAGGGGATTCAGAGGACGCCTGCGGGGTTCAGTCGGTTAAGCCACCCAACTGACTCTTGATTGCTGCTCAGGTCATGATCTCAGGGTTGTGAGATCGAGCCCCGTGTCAGGCTCCACGCCCAGCCCAGCGTGGAACCTGCCTAAGATTCTCCCTCTCCCTTTGCCCCTCCTCCCTTAAAATAAATAAATAAATCTCTTAAAAAAAAAAAAAAGAAAGAAAAGGCGGGCGGTGGGGGTGGGGATTGGGCTTCATTATTCTGAGGGTGGCTTCTGGCTTTAACATCCTATGACCCCCAGTGCCCCAAGTAGGCACCCAAGGTTTGGCCTCATGACTTTGGCCAGAGCTTTGGTTGCTCTTGAGTCCTTTGTCAGAGCTGTCACGCTCCCATGGGTACACCTGGATCGTCCGAGCAGCCGGGTGCTAACGGTAACTACATTCTTGTTGGTGCAGAACATCTGCCAGTGGCATGCGGGATTTTTAGGCATGTTTAGCAGATCCTTTTGACTGAATCGGCATCACTTTTGCAGTGAAATGAGTCCACCCTCAAGGTGATCACATGCTGATACTCAGTTGTGACTTTTCTTTCTGAACGTTAATGATGGTAATGAATGTTATTAATTAGCCTCTCGAGTCTGATTAGAGGCTTAAGAGTAGACCAACCCTTCCTGAATAGTGTCACATTTTGCAAACATTATTTTGACTTTTCATTGTAAGCCAAGGGTGGGGCAGGCCCACTGCAGTCATGAAGACACGCGCTCTGACTTGGGGCTCACATGGGGCCCCCAACCCCGACTTCAAAACCCGTCTCCTTCCGCGAGGCCAGCAGGTCTCTCAGCATCTTTCAGGGCCCGGTGAGGCCCAAACCACGAGGGGGTTGTCTTGTCACCGTGTTACGTCTGCGGTGATGGTGCAAAAGCAGGGAGGAGAAGCACTGTCCCTGATAGGGATTACTGTTAGGAAATCATGACCCGCGAAGGCACATTGGCTGCTGCGAACCCGAGGACGGTGGCTTTCCCACGGAGAGGCTTGCTGCGTCCCGTTCCTTCTGTGGAATGCCATCATTGCTTGAAATACGGTGGGACAGACAATCTGTGGTCGCTCGGACATGGGTCTGGCAGACACCTTTTTTTTTTTTTTTTAAGATTTTATTTATTTATTTGAGAGAGAGAGAATGAGAGACAGAGAGCATGAGAGGGAGGAGGGTCAGAGGGAGAAGCAGACTCCCTGCCAAGCAGGGAGCCCAATGCGGGACTCGATTCCGGGACTCCAGGATCATGACCTGAGCCGAAGGCAGTCGCCTAACCGACTGAGCCACCCAGGCACCCCTGGCAGACACCTTCTTGACAACGAACGAAGTCAGTCTCTCACTTCAAGAGCAACGGACTGTGTCAGTTGCCAGTGAAAAAATGTGAGCTTTCAGGCAAAAATTAGAAAAATTTGGATTTTCAGATACATTTTGGAAATGTATCTGCTATAGCGAGCTGACAGTTTCCCAATACTCAGAGACTGGTTTGACAGGATCAGATATTTGGCAATATTAATAA
This sequence comes from Mirounga leonina, assembly GCF_011800145.1. Taxonomy (NCBI): domain Eukaryota; kingdom Metazoa; phylum Chordata; class Mammalia; order Carnivora; family Phocidae; genus Mirounga; species Mirounga leonina. Next base: position 15,978,065 of record NW_023270503.1, on the reverse strand, counting down.
ATGTAACTTTAAAATACCACATAATTAAATGTGTGGGAGAGGGCAGATTTCCAGCAAGTTCTGCCAGTACAGCAACACAGAGACTTCTCTGCCCTTCAGCGAGGGATGGCCATGACCTCCCAAGAGGGCCTCAGCATGAGAGCCCCAGGGGCAGGGGTTTGGGGGATTCTTCCCTGGGGGCCTCTGTCTCAGCTCCAGGAGTAGCTGCTTCTCATGTTTGCTATTCTGTTAGCGCCCTCTTCATTTCCTACTAGCCGGTCCCTTGTTACTCCAATCCCTGTTAGAGTTAGTAATTTTTTTTGTTTTAAGATTTTATTTATTTATTTGACAGACAGAGAGAGAAAGCACAAGTAGGCAGAGCGGCAGGCAGAGGGAGAGGGAGAAGCAGGCTCTCTGCTGAGCAGGGAGCCCGATGCGGGGCTCGATCCCAGGATGCTGGGATCATGACCTGAGCCGAAGGCAGTTGCTTAACCAACTGAGCCACCCAGGCGCGCGAGTTAGTAATTCTTGATACTAAACTTTTCCTGTTTGAATTACTGTGTGGCTTCTTTCTCCTAATCGGATCTAGGCTGATACAGTAGGCCTTGCAAGCCAGTGCTGGGAACAGAGCCCCAGGAAGAAAAACCAACCAGTACAGTCATTACTGAGAAGGGAGGGGATTCCTGCCCGTCCCCCTCATCTTGGTGAGTGGCAAGAGCTGTCTACTTGACATGGGGGGAGGGGGGTCTGGGTTGAAGGAGAAAGTTTGGAACAGCTCTTTTAGGTATAAATAAGGAAGTTAAAAGTTAGAACCAAATAGTACCCACATTTTGAGAGTACATAGTTCTCTCACCTGGGAAGTTTTTGTGATGTCATCCCTTCAGAACAGTTAAAAAGTTTGGGAATGAATGCTCCAACGAATCCAGGTTTGGAAGTAGCTAAAATAAAGTTGGCAGTAAGAAGTTAACAACACAGGGCCCCCAGGGAGGACAGCAAAGAGGAGATCGATCATATCAGGCACGTGAACAGAGTTGGAGAACCTGCAGCTGTCACAAGAAGGGAAAAAAGATCCAGTGGGATATTGGACTGATTAATAAGGGTCACAGTCTTTTTATACAGAGTTGAATGTCTAAGAGCTAAAGCAGTTTAGAATTTAACCATGACCATGGTCAGATGTAGAAACCTAAACGTCCATCCATGCATGAATGGATAAAAAGTGTGGTACCTACAAATAACAGAGTATTATCAGCCTAAAAAATGGCAATCCTGCCATTTCAACCCGGATGAACCAAAGCGTGCTATGCTAAGTGAGATAAGCCAGGCATAAGGGACAAATACTACATGATTCCACTTATATAAAATTTAGGACGGTAGGTCTCATGTTGTGTTAACATACACACAAAAAAACAAAACAAGGCGCAAGGAAACTTTTGAAGGTGCTGCTTATTAGCTTAATTGTGGTGATGGTTTCATGAGTGTATGCATATGTTCAGACCCATCAAATGGAACACATTTAATATGTGCAGTTTTTAGGTTAACAGTTATACCTCAATCAAGCTCTTTTAAAATAATTTTTTAAATCGAAATAAAAATAATAAAAAACACCCAATTAAAAAAACAAAAAAACTGGGGTGCCTGGGTGGCTGAGTCGTTAAGCGTCTGCCTTCGGCTCAGGTCATGATCCCAGAGTCCTGGGATCGAGCCCCGCATCAGGCTCCCTGCTCCACGGGAAGCCAGCTTCTCCCTCTTCCACTCCCCCTGCTTCTGTTCCTGCTCTCGCTCTCTCTCTCTCTCTCTCTCAAATAAATAATCTTTAAAAACAAAACAAAACAAAAAACAAAAAAGAACTTAATGGTGAGCAGACAACCTGAAGATAGACCAAACTGAGTCGTGGGGGCAAAAGGTCATGAGCCAGAAGTTTCCTGTTGACACAGGCTGCCGTGGGGGAAGGGTGTGGAGAGCGCCCTACTGCTTACATTCAGGCCAGGACACAAGAGCTTTAGGGACAGCCACTGAAAAACCTTGGCAAAAAATACTGCTCTGAAATTACACTAGACGCTTTCTCCTCTGTGTGGTCTTTGGCAAGTTACTCAATATTATGTTGAGAGGAGTTAGATGCGTCACTACTTGAAATCCACAGGCTAATCCTGTAATGTTCAGGGCTGGCCACTGAGCACTTGCTATTTCCTCATCTAGAACAGGACCACCAGCCCAGGACAAGTGAGGCAAAGACTTAGTCTTTGGCAGGTACTTTTTGCCCAGCATCTTTCCTCATCTCCCTTCTTCTCTCTCACTCCTGGAATAAACGGTATAGTTTAGTTTCCACATTGGACAATGATCTGATTTCCAGCAAGAATACATACAGCTACGGGGCACCTGGGTGGCTCAGTCGGTTAAGTGTCTGCCTTCGGCTCAGGTCATGATCCCAGGGTCCTGGCATCGAGCCCCGCACTGGGCTCCCTGCTCAGCGGGGAGTCTGCTTCTCCCTCTCCCTCTGCTGCTCCCCCTGCTTGTGCTCTCTCTCTCACTCACTCTCTCTCAAATAAATAATTAAAAAAAAAAAAAGGAATAAATACAGCTACATTTTACATGGTGGTCCAGTACACACACAGCTATATATAAATTCTGGGGTTTAAGATTTTATTTGAGAGAGCGCACGTGTGCACACGAGCTGGGGGAGAGGCAGAGGGAGAGGGAGAAGCAGGCTCCCCACTGAGCAGGGAACCCCATGGGCCTTGATCCCAGGACCCTGGGATCATGACCTGAGCTGAAGGCAGCTAGCCACTAAACTGAGCCACCCAGTGGTTTAATCTGTTTTATAAAGAAAACTGAAATGTACTGGATGTAGTATTTTTCTATCCTAGTGCATCTTTCAAAGAGGTCATGACCCCCAATTTGACATCATGAACCTTCTAGTAGGCTGCTATTTGTAGTTTGAAAAACACCACTACAGAGGAAAAAGGGGACTCATGAATTGAGTCTGAAGAAATAATCTGAAGAAAACACACCCTGAGGTCAACACTTCCCTTTGATCTAGTCAATGTTTACTAATTATCTTTTTTAACTGAAGTAAAACTGACATATAACATTAGTTCCAGGTGCACAATATGACTCGGTATTTGTATACACTCATTGCAAAACGATAACCACAATAAATCTAGGTAACATCTACCACCATACATAGTTACAGAAAACTTTTTGTGATGAGAATTTTTTAAGATCTACTCTCCTAGCAACTTTCAAATATGGAATACAGTATTATTAACTATAGTCACCATGTTGTACATTACATGCCTATAACTTATTTTATAACCGGAAGTTTGTACCTCTTACCCCCATTGCTCATTTTGCCCCCCCCCCCACCACTGGCAACCACCAATCTGTTCTCTGTATTTGAGTTCCTTTTTTTGGGGGGGGGGGGTTGTTTAGACTGCATATATGAGATCATACAATATCTTTCTCTGACTTATTTCACTTAGCATAGTATCCTCAAGGTCCATCCATGTTGCCACAAATGGCAAGATTTCCTTTTTATGGTTGAATAACAAGTACATACATATATATATACCACATTTTCTTTATCTGCTCATCCACTGATGGACACTTGTTTCCATATCTTGCCTACTGTAAATAATGCTGCAATGAACATAGAAACATACTGTTTTCCAAAGTGGCTGCACAGCAGATTCCCTTTTCTCCACATCCTCACCAACACTCATTATTTCTTGTCTTTTTGATAATATCCATTCTAACAGGTGTGAGGTGATATCTCATTGTGGTTTTGATTTGCATTTCCCTGATGATGATGTTGAGCATTTATTCATATGCCTGTTGGTGCTTACTATACCTTAATTTGTTTTCCAGACCCTGGAAAGAAAGTGTGCTATGCAAGAACCCCAGTGCCAAGATCCCATCATTCACATTGACCTCACACTTTCTGGAGTAATACTTCTCATTACAAATCAATAAATCCGGGCGCCTGGGTGGCTCAGTCATTAAGCGTCCGCCTTCGGCTCAGGTCATGATCCCAGGGTCCTGGGATCAAGCCCCCATCAGCACTGGGCTCCCTGCTCAGCAGGGAGTCTGCTTCTCCCTCCCCCACTCTCCCTGCTTGTGTTCCCTCTCTCGCTGTCTGTCAAATAAATAAAATCTTTAAAGAAAAAAATCAATAAATCCCCATCTGATACACATCAATGTCATGCAGGTTAAAAGTTGACAGCATCACCGGCCCAACAGCTCCTACATCTGATGAATCTCATTGGACTAAACTGTGCAACACCAGACTCTTCAGTCAAAACAAAACTTCCTCCCCAGAACATTTCTCTCTCTCGCGTTATTGTGAAACAAGACAGCAATTTGCAATACTCAACTAAACATGATGACTCAGCATGGAAGTTTAGTTCAATATGGTTTTATTTAAAAATCTGCGAAGCTGAAGGAGGAACCTGATCTTTTGTTAAAAGGAAGCAATTTTCACAGTATAGATTTAGCCATTTTAGCTTTGTGTTGAATAATAACAGAAACTGAAGTTTCTGTTCAGTCCTCACTCAGCCAGGTGCTTGGGATCTTGCAGCAAGATAACACGTTCCCTGGTCTGAACTCATAGGAGATCCCCTCACCCAGGTGGAACACCAGTTTATCCCAGGCAAACACACGAGGTCTTATTTTCACTGCTCTACACAGGGCTCTGAAAATCCTCAATTTTAAAGCTGAGAAAAATGTGAAAGGATTCCTTAACTCATTGCCTGCAACAAACCCAGCTACTTTTTAATTCTTGACAGTTACAATTATAAAATACTTGCAATTTATAAGATGTTCCATATTTAATGGAACAACCCGAATGTTAAAAAATTAGGTCAAGTAACATGCTTTCATGTTTTAAAACGTTACTTAATAAAACGTACTAAGACAAGATATGCAGCATTTTCTTGTACTTGGTGTTATAAACTCCTACTGACGATGGCTACTTGATGGTCAAAAAATAAATAAAAAAGAGAAGAAACCATATATACTGATATGCAACAATGCCTGCAGGGAATGTCATGTTTTAAATTTTGTTACTGGAATTAAGCCTGGAAGAAGAAAAAAAAAAAAAGATCTACAAAAAGCAACACCCATGTTATTTTAAATGATGAGGTAGATTTTTTCCTATGCAGTAAAGTGAACAAAAAAATGCATACAACTTTCAAATCTTTTTTTTTTTTTAAGTTCAGATTATAGTCACTTTCACCAACAAGACATTCATAAACTATGAGGTGGAGAGGTCATCCTCAAGCAGGCTCTGTACTTGGTATGGTACTTGGAGAATCAACAATCAATCTTGGATCAATCAGCTCTCTCCAAAAAACAGTGATCTGAGGAAAAACACAAAATATTTGGTTTAGAGGCTTCATTTGGACATCATACAGGTTTCAGTCGGTTAAAAACTTCAGTCAAGTAAATTTCCATTTGTGCAGAATGGTTGAAGACCTGGAATGATCTGAGTCCCAGTAAGCTGAATTCAATTAAGGTAAAAGAACTGTTTACCTAGAATGCAACTACACTTTACATTAAACACATTTCACCTTTCCTTCATTTCCAGCAAGGGTAGGGATGGGCTGGGCTGGGTTGTGGGGCAGCTGGTTACCCAGGGTCAATAGGATTTGCTCAACAGACCCTGTGGCTCAGCAGCCCACAGACTCTTCACAGGCAGATGTGGCCCTTAAGGGTTATCAGTGGACTCCTTATGCTCGGTTGCACACCTCTATCCTGTACGGCCTAAAACTAGGAGGCAGTTCATGTTTTACCAAGAGCGAACAAATGCTAACACTCGGCCATGTGGACGAACCATGAGGGCCATCTAGCGTCAGAGAACGGTAGCTCTGCTTCAAGCCCCAGTTTAATAAAGCCTAGAGAGGAGTCCAAGGTTAATTTTCCAATGTAGTTTCCAAGAATACATTTCAACAAAAAAGTGAAGAGGCATACATTGCAAATAAAGAAGTTCAGGAGACTTGGCCAAATCTGTTGATCCTACCATAGACCCTAAAAATGTGTTTTTGGAATAAATCCCTAAGAGTGTCATCTATCCTAAAGACAAAGGAAAACAGTCTGGTTAGGGTTTCTACAAGTTTACATTTCTAAAATGTGAGTTTGCAATACTGAAAGTTACAGAATAATATCCATAACATTTCAAATATAAACACCTTAAGAGGAAGCATTTTCTTAAATATAAATTCTATTTAGTTTAATGCTAGCATAGCCTTGTCAGCAACTCTGGAAGTCTGGCTGCCTAAAAGCTCTAAACCAGGTATTTCCTAAAATGGCAATTTAAGGATTTAAACAGAAGTCAAAAGACAGAATCACGGTAACATCTGGGAGATAGTAGTGACTGCAAGGAGACATGATGGAGATTTCCAGGGGGGCTGTTAACGTTCTGCTTCTTGACCCAGGTGCGGGTGACATGGGTACGTTCATTTATGACAATCCTTCAAGCTATATACTATACATACTTTTCTCAATGTATATATCAATAAAGTTTTTAAAAACGCTACTCTTCTCTACTGAAGCCCTTACATAACTATGTTTTTATGCAACTCTACAGTCTTCAATCAGACTTCGTTGTTCGTGCACCTCGTCCTGTAGGCTCTTTGAGATCCAAGATGGCACCCTAACCTGGCACTGGGCACTGAAACTGCCACCCTGTAGGCAGACCAGAGATCCCAGGGCCAAGATCTTTTATGACTTTAATACAGGCAGTTCAGGAAGCCTCAATGTCACCTTCCAGACTGCCAGCAGCCAGTCGAGAGAACAGACGACCAAGCGACCCCAAGAAGAGAAGCGCGCCTACCCTCTTCTCCTGCGTCACAGCATACTCCACTACCTCAGTTCCATTTTCGTTGTGATAAACCAAATCAAATTTCCCAGGTTCTTTCATGGCTGAAACCAGACGGTAGGAAGGAGAGACAATAAGTCATTTCCCAGTAGTGAAAATGTTCCTCTACAGGGAATTTATATCATTAGAAAAACAACCACAAACAAATTGTCCATTGATGTGGAGGCTGGGTACACACATGAAAGGATGGAGTGCTCAGTGACAGGAGACCCTTAGAAAACGCTGTAACAGCAGACGAGAGCTTCTTGGCCATTTATCAGAGACAATCTCTCCTTCGTCGAAAAAAGAAATGAGCTTGATACACTGTTACCAGTACTCTCAGAAAAGATTATGTGTAACCATTAGATAATCCAAAAGATAACTGATATGTTCCAGCCGGGAAAGGTAATCTGAAACTGCAAAATTTGTCTACCTTGCTCTGTCCTCAGAAATTAAACATACTTACTACTTGGTAATACAGCAGTCCTCGCTTTGTATGGTAGTGCAGGGTCATAAAAATGACCATGTAGGCTGAAATTATGTAGAACAATCTGAATAATCAACAGGGAAAATTATGATGGTTCCGTGACATTTTAAAAATTGTCGAAACATTAAAACCTCTACTGTACTGAGCGATGAAAAGTAGCAAAACTAATACTTATTTAGTACACTGTAATCTAAACCACCAGAAAGACAGAATTAGTGTTCTATTTCTTTGTTAAGAAACTTATCCAGGCACCTGGCTGGCTCAGTCGGTAGAGCATACGACTCTAGATCTTGGGATCGTGAGTTCGAGCCCCGCTTTGGGTGTAGAGAAGACACAAAAATAAAAAAATCGTTTGTTTGGTTTTTTTTTAAAGAATTTATTTTTTTATTTGACAGAGAGAAAGACAGTGAGAGAGGGAACACAAGCAGGGGGAGCGGGAGAGGGAGAAGCAGGCTTCCCGCTGAGCAGGAGCCCAATGCAGGGCTTGATCCCAGGGCCCTGGGACCATGACCTGAGCCGAAGGCAGACGCTTAACGACTGAGCCACCCAGGCGCCCCTAAAAATAAAAATCTTAAAAAAAAGAAAAGAATATGCTATTATCAAGGGTGGTCTGAACAGTGCTCGCCTTCCTGTCACATAACGACAACACCGAGTGAGAATCTTTTCTACACCTTGCAGAAGCAGCAGGCTCCTTTCTAAGTGTGCATCAGCTTTCAGTATTTTATCCTTCGAGCTCTTAACATCATCATGAAATAGCTCTTAGAGCTTCTTTGCTTCTTTTTTGCAACTGTGTGACGTTTTTGCTGATGTCACCTTGGGGACCTCTTCATCCCTTCTGTCACCACCATCCTTCCTCATTTATGTCAAGAAGTTCCCATGAACTGCAGTGCCAACATCCCCACGGTCAGCTGTTTCTTCTGACCCCACTTCACTTGAATTCCACTTGGATGTCACCTCTAGGATCATCGCTTTTTGTTTCTTTGTTGTACTTTCAGCCTTGTTGACCAATTCCCTACCTCAACGTCCATTTTTGTAAAATGCCATGTGGGTTTATCCCTGAGAGTCAAGGAGGCAGCACAAGTACACGCATTGCATGTGGAGTAACAGACGCACAGGGACCAATCACCGGGAGACCTGGAAGTGACATGACTGGCCACTGACCATGATGTGCACCTGTTATTGACATAGTCGTCTGTGGACCGAAAAGCTAGCAGTTATTCACAGCTAACAGCATCCCTAATGTCATTGGGAACTGGTGTTATTTAACCAAACCATGGTAACTAAAGGTCCTACAGATATATGTATCAGAACCATGCAAAGCGAGGACTACCTGTATTTCTATTAGTGAACAGATAAAGCCACTTCTAGATACTCCAAAGAAGAAAAGTTCCAGTTGGATGCTCTCACTGCCAATCACCTGACAAGCAGTGATCAGGCTGTATCCATGGAATCTGACCATGGACAAACTTCTCTGTCCACCGTTCCTAGGCAGGGAGATTTCTTCAAATAAAACCTAATCAGAAGAAAGCTGGAAAACCAATTTAAGTTATATCTAATCATTTACTTAACATTTTAATTGCCTTAGGGCCTGCTAAGAAAAAGGGATCTCGGGCGCCTGGGTGGCTCAGTTGGTTAAGCGACTGCCTTCGGCTCAGGTCATGATCCTGGAGTCCCTGGATCGAGTCCCGCATCGGGCTCCCTGCTCGGCAGGGAGTCTGCTTCTCCCTCTGACCCTCACCCCTCTCATGTGCTCTCCCTCATTCTCTCTCAAATAAATAAATAAAATCTTTAAAAAAAAGAAAAAGGGATCTCCCCTGCTCTCTGGCCAGGGACCCCTACAACACAACCCAAGTGAAGCCATATACAGTAAAAGCTCTCTTATTCCCGGATTTTAGAACCAATAATAGGTGAGATGAATCAGGGATAAAGCAGGGAAGCATTTGAAATAATATGTGAGAGTAGGCATGCACATATACTTCAGACATTTTATTTTGACTTCACACACAAAAGTATGTTTTTTAAAAGAAACCAATTCTTTTAAAATAGAGCTGAGTAGGTCTTAGGAGCCTGCTGATTAGAGTTATCTTTCTTTTATAAACCATATACTGTCTGCAATTTCTACAATTACAAGTTCTAAGTTTTTTTTTAAAGGGATGCAAGAATGCAAACACTAGCAAGGCAGTCTAAGTTCAGAATCTTCCTAGATTTTTACCAGATTCCTCCCAATCTCTTTTGGCAGATCCATAATTCAATAAATTTCTTAGTTACACTCTTGGGTCAGCATTCAATCTGGGTTTCATAGAAATAATTCTTTTTGCAATCAGTGCTCATCAGTTTATGTCATTTTTATGAAATTACATAATTACAGGAATAAGAACAACTTGCCTAACAGCTTTGGAAACAACTCCAACAACCCTCAGTGGACATACACCTCCCCTAGAGGGAGTGCGGGTCCCCAGAGCTGCTCTGTGCCCACAGGGGTAGGGGAGAGGTGGTCACAGAGGCCAAGGCAGAGAGCAGCTCCTGGGTATAAAAGCTATTTAGAAACCAACGTAGATATGAAGAGCCTAAATTTTCAAATTCTTTTCTAGAAGACTCACCAGGTAAGGATGAAAGAATTTCTATATCTACTTGCTGGGTCTCTGGATTGTGGCTTAGTATTTTTCCTTCCTTTCAAAAATAAAAGTCCAAGTCAAAAACCAACATGTGAAACATTGAGAATATACTAAAACCACCGAATTATACACTTTAAAACAATTAAAATGGTGAATTTTACATTATATAAATTTTATCTCAATACTAAATCTTTTTTGGGGGCGCCTGGGTGGCTCAGTCGTTAAGCGTCTGCCTTTGGCTCAGGTCATGATCCCAGGGTCCTGGGATCGAGCCCCGCATCAGGCTCTCTGCTCAGCGGGAAGCCTGCTTCACCCTCTTCCATTCCCCCCTGCTTGTGTTCCCTCTCTTGCTGTCTCTCTCTCTGTCAAAATAAATAAATAAAATCTTTAAAAAAAAAAAATACTAAAACTTTTTTTAGGGGCACCTGGGTGGATCAGTTGGTTAAGCGTCTGCCTTCGGCTCAGGTCATAATCCCAGGGTCCTGCATCGGGCTCCCTGCTCAGCAGGGAGTCTGCTTCTCCTTCTCTCTCTCTGCCCCCCTCACCCCCCACTTATGCTCTCTCTCTCTCAAATAAATAAAGTCTTAAAAAAATTTTTTTAGGGGTGCCTAGGTGGCTTAGTCATTGAGCGTCTGCCTTTGGCTCGGGTCATGATCCCAGGACCCCAGGATTGAGCCCCACATAGGGCTCCTTGCTCAGCAGGAAGCCTGCTTCTCCCTCTCCCGCTCCCCCTGCTTGTGTTCCCTCTCTCGCTGCCTCTCTCTGTCAAATAAATAAAATCTTTATAAAAAAATTTTTTTTAAATAAATCAACCTGTAGGAGAAATAAAACTCCCACACCTCAAGCCAGTATTTTCCCTGGTCTAAATCATCCCAGAGGCAAGTACCACACAACTAGGGACAGCCCCTATAGCCCAAAGCCTGCTAATTCTTCAAACTAGCCAATCCTAAACTACCTCCCCCATCCTGCCTTGCCAATCCCACGGAAACCCCAATAAAGGCCCTGGCACAGGCCTTCTCCTCACTCCTGCTTCTGCCTCTGAATGACGACCCCCAGGGACGCTTTCCCCCAGGGGCCCGCATGATATGCATTCCCTGCTCCCTCGGGAAATATAAGTAAGAAATTCTTTCTTCATTGCACTGACTTCTGCGGTGTCGCTCAGTCTCCTCCATCGATTAAAATCCCGCAGGTAGGTGCGTACACGTGAGACAGGGTCGGAGCAGAGGAGACTACGTTCTTTGAAGACAGATTTGACTTCTGAAGACAAGCTTCAGGAATAAAGCCAGTGATCAAGCTAGATAGCAGCACTTGAGGTCAAAGCAAAAACTGGGACTGATTTTCACTCTGCAAATGGTTTTGAAAATAATTTCCAGAAAGTTCTAAAAATACCGGGAAAGTAAGCAAATAGCATTCCAGGCTAATAACTGTGATGACCAACACTGATTTAATATGCATTTTTTTAAAAAATAAGTATCACCTAGACTTATAATTTGTAGAGGCTGTAGGACATATGAATTCTGTATTTATCTATCTCCCCATATATCACAGAATTAAAGTCTTTATCTACTGTAAGGTGACAAAACATCCCAGTTTGCCCAAGACAGGTCCATTTATATTTCCTTCCAGGATAGTTATTTATTTATTTTTTTTTAAAGATTTTATTTATTTATTTGAAGAGAGAGACACAGCGAAAGAGGGAACACAAGGAGGGGGAGTGGCAGAGGGAGAAGCAGGCTTCCCGCCGAGCAGGGAGCCCGATGCGGGGCTCGATCCCAGGACCCCGGGATAACGACCTGAGCCGAAGGCAGACGCTTAACGACTGAGCCACCCAGGCGCCCCCAGGATAGTTACTAATATAATATTAATCCTTTTCATTCACAAGTATCCTGCTTTAGATGATAACTTATATGTCACCTATAATAAAGGGCTAAGATGAAAAATGTGATAAAATACCAATTACCTACAACTGACCTACCAAACCCCTTTCATGAACTGATTCTTCTTCTAGTCTGCTTTTGAGGAAAGGTTCTTACCAGGATTTTAAAAGTCTTCCAAGGTTTAAAAAAAAAAAAAAAAGTCTTCCAAGGTATCAACTCAGATTAAATCAAATCTCCTTGTACTTTCTCTGTATTACTGTGTTAACATTATCAATCATTTTTTAAATGGACTTATATTCCACATATTACATCGAAATAAGAAATTATGCATTTGAACAAAATTTTGAATGGGTGAAAAAGGGAAAGAAACATGTGATTCTGTAATCCCACTGGAGTTAAGCTTTTACTGAACTATGATAAAGCTCATACCAACGTGAAGTCCCACACAGATGTTTAGTGAATAAATTCCAAGGATGATATTTGTGAATTACCTGTGGTTAATGGATAATGCAAAAGGGGCCATGTTAGACCGTAAGAATCTGCAGTAATTCACAATTATATAAAATAGATTCCTATGATGAAAATAATCAAATTTTCTGGCTGAGAGCTATTTATTATTTCCTTTCAAAGTTTAGGATCCTGGGGGAGTGGCATTCAAATAAGCTTGCAAATGTCTAAGCTGGTTTAGAAGAAAATGACTTAAAAAAATTAAACCTCGTCATTGTCCTACATTCATCCCCAAGTGTAAGGAAAACAACACTGGGGGGCTCCACAGTGATATTATTAAAAAGTTTACATTTTGGGACGCCTGGGTGGCTCAGTCGGTTAAGCGTCTGCCTTCAGCTCAGGTCATGATCCCAGGGTCCTGGGATCGAGTCCCGCATCGGGCTCCCTGCTCCGCGGGGAGCCTGCTTCTCCCTCTGCCTCTGCCTCTCTCTCTATCTCTCATGAATAAATAAATAAAATCTTAAAAAAAAAAAAAAAGTTTACATTTTGATAATGTTCCCATTTTCTACTTTACAACATTATTTACTCCAAAAAAGCAAAATTATCCATATTAGCAGTACTAAATACGACTTTAGCTTCTTCAAAATACTAACAGTTAGTTTTAAATAAAAAGCCTTACCTTATAGTCAGAGACATCAGGAGAATAATCAGACGTTAGTTCCAAAAGCTACAAAAGAAGAAAGAGCCCACAAATACACAAACTCTGCGGTTCCTCTCCTCTGCCCCTGAGAAAATGTGCCGGGTTGGGGCGCCCACCCCACCACTCTGGGGGCCCTACCATGAACCTATGGCAAAACAGGGGTTCCAGTGGGAAAGGTTTCTTTGGTTTGGGGGATGTTGGGGGGTGGCTGGTGATATGTAGAGCCTTTTTTATTGAGTACTTGCTATGTTCCAGACATTGGGCTAAGCCATTTTTATTCATTCACGAAATAATAAGTAGGCACCTACTATGTGCCAGGCATGAGAACAGGACAGATATGATCTGGAAGGGTCTACATACATATACATACATAATCCTGAGCTACTAATGAGTAAGTTTATTTGGAGGGAGGATAATCTTTTTTGTTGTAATTGTTGTGGTTTTAAAATATACCTTAAATGCAATCTTTTCTCCAACTTGAGGAGCAGCTGCTAACAGTGGTAACAAACCGTAGTCCTTCTTGTGTGTCTCTACTGGATTCTGAAAAACAGCATTAGTCATGGGACTCTGTTAATGGTGAAAAAAAGCGAACCCGTGACCCCCACTCCAGACACACCCTGTGGGAGAAGGGGAAGAGGTACGCTCAGGAGATATCATACTTGCCTGGATAATAGTAGATGAGTTCGTGACCATTTCATTTAATTGCTGGTGCTTCTGATATTCGGCGTTTCTATTTACCACCAAGGAAACGGCCTGCCCTCGGCCTCGGCCTCTCCCCCGCATCCCCCGCCCCCTAGCTCCCCTCCAAGAAAGAAGGTCCTCTCCTCTCCCCCAACCTCTTCCCAAACTGGCGGGGAGAGTCACGTTGGGAGGAGGGGCAGGAGGGGCGGGTCTGGCACCGTTGGCTTCAGAATGCTTCCACGGGGCAGCGCCGGGAGTCTGGGAGCAGGGCCCTGGGCCCGGACAGCCTCGTCCTGCAAAGAGGCCTACCGGCTTCAGGAACCCGGCAGCACGCTCCGGGGTGCTCTTGGACACCGTGCACTGGTCGTCTGACTCTGAGCTAGAGTCTGAACTAGAAGACGATGTTCTGGTTGTCTTGCCCTTGACAGCAGTAGAGTTAAAGCCAGTTTTGGCGGCCACTTTGTTTGCAGCTGTGTTTTTGGTAGAGGGTCCCTCCTTTGATGACTCAGTTGATATCTTCTCTGAGGAATTTCTGACCTCCAAGATGACATGGCTGAGACCATCGCTGGTTGATTCATGGTAAGACTCGGACTCTGAGGAGGAAATGGGACTCTCTTTTGTACTAATGCCCGGGCCACCTTTCCTTTTGGCTTTGACCAGGCTGTTTCTAGCAGGTGAGCCTTTCGGAGGACCACAGTTCGGGGCGGCCCAGTCCTTCACTGTCTGTGCTTTGGAAGACCTGGAGTTCTTTGTCTGCTTTTTATATTCACATTTCTCCTTTCTCTTTGGTGATTTTCTCTTGGTTTCTTCGTCATCACCATCCACTACACTACACATGGCTTTGTTTTTCCTCTTGCTTTTTTTCCTCACACTCAGATCTATGACAGCTTTTGGTTCTAGATCCAAGGTCTTATCATTATTGTTCTCTTGCTTCTTCCAACGCTTCTTCGAATTTTTGTAATCTAGTTCAGTTTCTTCACCCTCCTCCAACTTAAATGCCCTCTTCTTTGCTTTTTTAGGTAATAAATGACTATCATCACCATTCTTGATGGTCACGGTGTTCTCAGCAGCTGCTCTCTCTTCTAATTTAACTCTATCAAAACAACAAGAGAAAAAGCCACAGTGAGTAATTCATAAGCACGTCTCCAGGACACAGTTATATATTGGGATGGTTGTATATTATCATTGCCACTAGGCAATGAAAAAATGTCAAATCACTTAAGGACAAAAGACTCTTTTTGACAAAATGGCCTATATGGTATCACTTACGGTCAACTTTCAAATGACTAGTTTTATTTATTGTGTATCTACTGCATCCCAAATATTTTCTAGACCTTTTCTCTAATCTAAATGCCACCATGAAGTAGATATCCTTCATTTTAAAATAGATCACAAAATTACAGTTCAGACATGTAACCCGCCCAAGATCCACAGCTGATAAGCAGTAGAAATGGGATTCAAACCACCGTTTGTCTAACTTCAAAGTTCACGATCTTTCCACTCTATTAGACTGCTTATCCCAAATGGTGATAATGCAGAGTATCCATTTTTGTTTTTAAATGTGGGCTGCTTTTTCTTAAAATCCGATTTTACTTTTATTCTGTTGAAATTTAGGAAAAAATCCTCTAACAAGTTATGTTCTCTGGGATAGTGACAAGCCATTGTAAAATTCAATTCTGTGATTATTTATTTTATGTATCAACTTGACTGGGCCGTGGGTGCCCAGAGATTTGGTTAAACACTGTTCTGGGTTTGTCTATGAAGGTGTTTCTAGATGAGATTAACATTTGAATTGGTACACTAAGTCAAAAGATTGCCCAACCCAATGTGAGTGGGCCTCACCCAATCCACGGAAGGCCTGAATGGAATTCCCTCTCTCTGCCCAACTGTCTGAGCTGGGACCTCAGCCTTCTCCTGCCTTCAGACTCAAACTAGGACTGGAACTTACACCATCAACACCCTGGATCTCAAGCCTTCGGACTTGGACTGCAACCATATCATTGGTTCTCCTGGGTCTCCAGCTTGCTAACGGTGGATCTTGGGACCTCTCAGCCTCCATAATCTCATGAGCCAATTCCTTATAGTAAGTTCATATCTATATATATACATCTATTATCGCCATTGTTTCTGTTTCTCTGGAGAACCCTAACACACTCCATCCAAAATTGTTATCATAGTAAAGAAATTCTGTTGTTCCATGAACTGGCAACAGCTAATTCTGTTTTTTGTGCAGTCCAATGAGGGACTGTCCCCAGTGTCAAGTACATAGCGGGTGTTTAAAATTGCCTGCTAAAAACAGACATTATACTTTTAATACATTTATATCCAGCTATATATTTCATCAAGTTTTTTTAGTGACCACAGAAAGATTAGATAATCATATTTGAAAAAAAAAGTATAATTGGGGAATAAGAAGATACAGGCATTTAAAAACAATTTTTTATGGGATAGTAATCCTGTGATTTATCACAATGTGGTAGCTGAAAAAAAATCCACAATTATTCTTCAGAATACACAAATACACAGACGCATACAAATCAAAGTAAAATCAAAGCTACTGATATCGGGATAAAGACAGAAATAAAAGTCTGCAAGATCAAGGATTTAATTTATAAAAACACATTACTCTCCATTTCCAGGATGGACCTCAGCATCTAGCAGCAAGCAAGTAATTCTCAAATGGGCAAAAAATAGGTTGGCATCCTGTGAATCTAAGAACTACTGGGGAACTTGCTGTCTATTGGATTGTCCCTTGACATTCTTGAGAAATTGGTTTTACTTCTAGCAATGTTATGATTCAAGCTTCAATCCTGAGGCAACCAGTTAGGACCAAATTTCCCATCAAACTTTGAAAATGGTTGCAAGACTCTCCGTTCAGTCCTGTGGTTTACTAAATCACCGGAACACAGCACCTGCTGCCATTCAGAGGAGGCTCCAACACCTTCACGCTTTCAAAACCCCGCCGTTGGCATCACCTCACCTATTCTGAAGACGTCGGATCTGTGCATATTGGCTTAAAGGTCCTGTGATTGTTACAGCCTCACTCACTCTCTGCTGTTCCTGGGGAGAATCATTCCCGTTTGGAACACAGTAAGATTGAGAGACAAACTGCCATCCAGAGGATAAGAAATGGCTCATTAGGGTCTGCTGAGTTACCATTCCTTTCAGGGTGTACACTTTCCCTGGGAATGTCCTTCATTTCTCTTCCTGCATCACAGATAACAAATGTAGCCGTCCTTGTACGAACAGAAGTGAATTAACTATGTAAGCGGTGCCTGGGTGGCTCAGTCGTTAAGCGTCTGCCTTCGGCTCAGGTCATGATCCCAGGGTCCTGGGATCGAGCCCCATGTCGGGCTCCCTGCTCCGCGGGGAGCTTGCTTCTCCCTCCCCTACTCCCCCTCCTTGTGTTCCTGCTCTCTCTATCTCTCTCTCTTTGTCAAGTAAATAAAATCTTAAAAAAAAAAAAGAAAAAGAGAATTACCTATGTAATTAGCAATAAAAGAGATTTAATTCCAAGAAGTTTTTAAACAGACTCTTCAATGTTCAGGCAAACTCTTTGCAGGGCAAGCTGGGTGGTATTATCAAAATGCGAAGCACTCCCTCTATTTTTTTAAGATTTATTTATGAGAGAGAGAGAGAGAGAGAGAGAGAGAGAGCATGCGCCCAAGCAGGTGGGGGAGGGGCAGAGGGAGAGAATCTTTAAGCAGACTCCCCACTGAGCGCGGAGCCCAATTCAGGGCTCAATCTCACAACCCATGAAATCACGACCTAAGCAGAGACCAAGAGTCTGACACTCAACCGACTGAGCCACCGAGGCACCCCAAAATGCAAGGCGCTCCCTTTAAATGTGCAATTTCATTTCTAGGATTCTATCGTACAGAAATACAGCCACACCCAACTGCACAGCCTGATACCCCAAACCCACTGCCTGCCAAGGCCAAAGTGACTGGATTCAAATCCTTCTTCTCCCACTTTAAGTAGAATTTTTAAATAGTACCTCAACCTTTCTCATTTGTAAAACTGGGGACAGTGATAATAATTACAACACTCAGATGAGCTACCATCTATGTTTACAGCAGTGCCAGACTCAGAGCAAGTACTCTCCAAATGCTAACTCTAATTTTTATTAATACAACAATTGTTAGTCCAGTGAGGACAGGAGTTGGCGGGTTTTTAATAAATTTGTCCCACCAAATGGAGGTGAAATCCAACAAGGAGAATGAAAAGGTAGAGGTGCACCCTCTCTGGGTCCCCTCAGTTCCCTGCAGCCTCCCTCCTGCCTGGCTGCTGCATTATCACCTTCAGAGAGGTTAAGGTACTTGACCAAGGGAACACAGCTAATGAGTCATGATTCAAACCTAGGGTTCTGACTCCAGACCTTGAACTCTTAATCACTCTGCTCTCTTACCTTTCACACAATACTGAACAAAAGTAACTCATATATTGTTGGCATAAATACAGACCTGTACAACTTTTCTGGAGGCCAATTTGACAGTACTTACCAAATTTTAAAATCTGACCAAAAAGTACCTATTCTAGGAATGTATCCTGCTGAACCACTGCCCAAGTACACAAGGCCGTACAAGGATGCTCGCTACAGCGGTATGTACCAGTGAAACACAAAACAACCGTCATGGGGAGGGGCTGGCTGGCTGGCTCAGTTGATGGAGTGTGTGACTTTTGATCTCAGGGTTGTGTTTGGGCCCCATGCTGGATGCAGAGATTACTTAAAAACAAAATCTTAAAACAAAACAAAATGCCATGGTCTAAATGTTTGGGTCCCTGTAAAATTCGTTTGTTGAAACCCTAACTGCCAAGGTGATGGAATTAGGAGGTGGGGACTTTGGAAGGTGCTTAGGTCATGACGGTGGAACCCTCACGAACCAGATTCGTGCTCCTATAAAAGAGACCCTATCCTCCCTAGTCCCTTCCACAGTGAGGGTACAGTGAGAAGGTACCATCTATGAACCAGAAAGCAAGCCTCACCAGACACTGAATCTGCTGGCACCTTGATCTTGGACTCCCCGCCTCTAGAACTGTGAGAAATAAATTCCTGTTGTTTATAAGCTACCCAGTTTATGGTATTTTTATCATAGCAGCCCAAATGAACGAAGATAACAACCTAAAAGGTCCATTTGTAAGAGGATGGTTAAAGAAATTGACATGGTCATATAAAAGAATACTACATGGCATTTAAAAAGAAAGATGCAGGGCGCCTGGGTGGCTCAGATGGTTAAGCGTCTGCCTTTGGCTCAGGTCATGATCCCAGGGGTCCTGCGTTGGGCTCCCTGCTCAGCGGGGAGCCTGCTTCTTCCTCTCCCCTTGCCCCTCCCCCTGCTTATTCCCTCCATCTCTCGCTTGCAAAAATAAAAAAATAAAAAAAAAGAATGATGGGGGCGCCTGGGTGGCTCAGATGGTTAAGCGTCTGCCTTCGGCTCAGGTCATGATCCCAGCATCCTGGGATCGAGCCCCGCATCGGGCTTCCTGCTCAGCGGGGAGCCTGCTTCTCCCTCTCCCTCTGCCTCTCTCCCTGCTCATGCTCTCTCCCTCTCTCTCTCTCTCTCTGTATCTCTGTGTCTCAAATGAATAAATTAAAAAAAAAAAAAAGAATGATGTACATCACATACTATATACACTCAAATGAAAGATACCCATGATGTTAGGTAAAAAAGTGAGGTGCAGACAATATGTTTATTATGATGACACGTGTATTTAAAAAAGTATAAGTATGTATGTTTGCATATGTATGGAAAAAATCTGGGAAGACAGAGCCCAAACTAAACTAAGGATACTTCCAGAGAGTAGGGTGTGGGAAGAGTATGTAGAAGAGAAATAAGGGACTTTTTACCTTGAACTATTTTGAAGTATAAGGTTTTTTTTTTTTGTCTGTCAGAGCAGAAAAAGATTCTGGGGGCTTGAGAGAATGGGCTGTGAGGAAATGGCCATGGGGAAATGGCCTCTCAAGCTTCCTACCACCTGGCTCCACCTTTCCTCATTAGACTTCTCTCAGTACTCCCAGCAACCCCTACAGAATCCTTCTGCAGTCAGACTTACCTCTTCACCAAGTCAGTCTAGCTTTTGCCTCTACAACTCTCCTGGGCCATCTAACATTTCCATTTCTAACATGTCCATCAAAGAACTGCGAAAGTCCCTGACCATTTGTGTTCCATGATGATCTCTCTCCTCTCAATCATCCTCTGCACTTAGCAGCACACCATAGTATAATTATCCAGGCTGAGGGCCTGCATCACACAAGAAGGTAATCTACAGAAGCATGAAACTAGTTATTTTGGTCCACTCCAACAATACTAGGAACCTCTAAGAAAAGAGACTATGCTTTCTTCTGTAGCTCCGAAGAAAGGTGAATCAATTGGAAGACAGAATGATTGAAAACCGGCAACCACAAAAATATACAAAATTTTGGGGCGCCTGGGTAGCTTGGTCGTTAAGCGTCTGCCTTCGGCTCAGGTCATGATCCCAGGGTCCTGGGGTCGAGACCCGCATCGGGCTCCCTGCTCCACAGGAAGCCTGCTTCTCCCTCTCCCACTCCCCCTGCTTGTGTTCCCTCGCTCACTGTGTCTCTCTCTGTCAAATAAATAAATAAAATCTTAAAAAAAAAATACAAAATTTTTCCAAATTCAGTTTTTTCCTAAGGTCTGCCCCATTTACCACTGAAGCCAGCTGCAGAGGTATTTCTTACCACATCACAATTATGCATTTGAAGTGTTTAGGAGAAATTCTGCCCGCCACTGTGCTGTATTTATTTCCTATAACAGCTGTCATGGGTTGCTTTTGACATTAACTTCATTATAAAGAGTATAATTCCCAGCTAATTCATTAATTGAGGTATAACTGCAGTTAGTGAGCAGCAAGTTATTAATTCATTAGGCAGGGGATAGTTCAGAAAGTAAACTTAATAGGAGGGGAGGCAGTCCTTGCAATTGAATTGTAATATTTAAGTAGTCCCTGAATTGCAGAAATAATGGAGAGCCATTACAGTGAAAGAAAAAGGAAAAAGAACTCTTTTTGAAATTTGGACCATTTCAAATTGTCTTTAGAAACAGCTAAACAGGGGCACCTGGGTGGCTCAGTTGGTTAAGCGACTGCCTTCAGCTCAGGTCATGATCCTGGAGTCCCTGGATCGAGTCCCGCATCGGGCTTCCTGCTCGGCAGGGAGTCTGCTTCGTCCTCTGACCCTATCCCCTCTCAGGTGTTCTCTCTCTCTCATTCTCTCTCTCTCAAATAAATAAAAATAAAATCTTTAGAAACAGCTAAACACATTCTTAACAAATCACAGCATTCCTGATTTTAAGAGACACACATACACAAAGATGTAGTTATTAATCCAAACTGAATTCCCTGATGTTCTGAAGAAATCTCATGAAATCTGACATGTTCTAAGGAACAGAATATTCAACAAAGAGCAAGCAGAGGAAGTAGCCTGGTTCGTAACTCTAGAATTTTTTCATTGTAGCTGAGCTTTAAAAGAAGCCCTGAATAAATTAGTCAAAAAACCCAAACTGATACGATCATGTCTTACCCTTTTATTGAGACAAATCAACCACACACGGGCAATTCATACCACAACGGCTCCCTGATACTCATCTCAGTACCATTTTTTTAATTTCCAAAAGCATATTTAAAACTATTTTATTTCTCAATTCACAACCCAAAAGGTCCCAAATACCTATTTAAAAGAACCACAAAACACCCACGTTATGACAAGAATGACACCGTAAGTCTGAGAAGATCTCGCAGAAGCACTAAGGTAGGACGAACCACACGCTTTGAAGAAAACGCGACTGTTCCTGTTTGCCGGGCTCCCCTGCACCTGACCTTGACAGCCGCCAGGGGAAGGCCGGGTCTCGGGCACCTCTGCATCAAGCGCACTCCACAGCGTCTCGCTAAGCGAGTGCCCGCTAAATCGGGGCGGAAAGAAACACAGGCCCGGCCCACGCACGGGATCAGGGTCTTTCCAAGTCTGGTCCACCAATCACCTGGCTCAGAAGCACTGCGGGGAAGGATGCTCCTCACCCTGCGGCTTCCCGAGCCCCAAGCCTGCCTAGACCAATCAGCATCTCCTGGGTTCACAAACGCGCCGCCTGACAGCCCCACCCCACGCCCACCCCCACTCCCCACACCCCCCACCCACGCGCGGCCTCCGAGGGCCGCGGCGCCCCGGGCGTGCGCAGGCGCGTCCGCAGCCCGCCGCCCTCCCCGCCACCCCCGACCCCGCCGCGGCGCGCACCTGAGGCAGTCGTTGTCTCGTACCAAGCGCGCGCTCTCGGCTGGGGGCAAGAGCCCCCCCTCCAAGTAGAGGCCCAGGAGGGCCCCGGAACTGAAGCCGAAGCGCTGGCGGATGAGACTAATGAGATCCGTGACCACTCGGCATCTGTTCAAGTCGACAAGAAGCCAGAAGGCCGTGCAGTGCGGGGTAGCCGGCGGCGGGTAATCAAATTGAAGCCGTAGCCTAACCGTCTCGGAGGCCGCCATCTTGCCCGATGCTCAACGGAAGCCGAGAGACACCAGAGGGCTACCGAGAGGCGTGCTCGGCGGCCCGCCCCCTGGGGCCTTTTAACGTATGCCCCCTATTGGCTCCAAGTGGCTACTACAGGCTCCGTGACCGGCAAGAACGCCGAGCGGGGTTGATTCGATTCCATTCTGTTCATCACGGGGCTGGGGAAGAGTGTAAGTGAATTCCTTTCCCGCTGAGCGCTGCGCAGGGTCCGAATTTAGGCAGATCTCTGGATAAACATGCACTTCTCAGTAGTTGTCTTCTAAGATAGTTGCTTTTGCACGGGAAAGAATTTCAAAAAACATTAACTCCCAATACATTTTTTTTTTAAAGATTTTACTTATTTATTTGACAGAGAGAGACACAGCGAGCGAGGGAACACAAGCAGGGGGAGTGGGAGAGGGAGAAGCAGGCTTCCCGCCGAGCAGGGAGCCCTATGTGGGGCTTGATCCCAGGACCCTGGATCACGACCTGAGCCGAAGGCAGATGCTTAACGACTGAGCCACCCAGGCACCCCCCCAATACATTTAATTGACAGAATTTTTCATTGTAAAGAGTTGGAAAAGATACAATTCCCAGTGTGTTGTAAATATCCACGTTTTAAAATAAAACCGTTAGGGACGCCTGGGTGGCTCAGTCGTTAAGCGTCTGCCTTCGGCCCAGGTCATGATCCCGGGGTCCTAGGATCGAGCCCCGCATCGGGCTCCCTGCTCAGCGGGAAGCCTGCTTCTCCCTCTCTCACTCCCCCCTGCTTGTGTTCCCTCTCTCGCTGTGTCTCTCTCTGTCAAATAAATAAATAAAATAAAAATAAAACCATTAATCAGAGCTTTACATGTGCCTCCTGGAATTTAGAGACCTGAGCAATATAATACCTACCACCATCCATATTTTAAAATATAAAAATAAGCCCTCTTATTAGCCACTAGCTAAGTAAATGATAAATTGTACATCATTTAAATTTCCTTTCTCTCACAAAGTATATTAATCCCTTTAGTTTTCAAGACAAAGATATGAATTATAAACTATTAGTATTCCCATGTTGAAGAATTTTTTAAAAGTTCAGAGAGATGGGCGCCCGGGTGGCTCAGTCGTTAAGCGTCTGCCTTCGGCTCAGGTCATGATCCCAGGGTCCTGGGATCGAGCCCCGCACCGGACTCCCTGCTCAGCGGGAAGCCTGCTTCTCCCTCTCCACTCCCCCTGCTTGTGTTCCCTCTCTCGCTGTGTCTCTCTCTATCAAATAAATAAATAAAATCTTAAAAAAAAAAGTTCAGGGAGATGAAGCTACTAACACAAGGCCACTGAACTAGTAAGTGCTAATACTTTGTAGTCAGTGGAAACATTGAAAAAAAATGTTTTTGTAAATTTTATTTTCCTGTCACCTTATGCTGTAGGTCTTCTGATTGAATTATCACTACTATTAAGATCAAAATAGGACACATTTTGGTAATTATTAAACAGGGAAAATAAAATGGACATGGAAACATATCTATTAATGAAATAAATGGAGGTGTGTGCTTTTTTTTAAAATTAGTCCAAGTCTCTCTGGATGAATATTCCTAAATGAGACAGGGCTCCACATGGATTCTGGATCTATTTTTTGTTTTTATAGATGTAAAGTCCTAAGAAAACTTGTTCATTATGTAAGTAGATAAGACTAGAATGACTTGGGGCGCCTGGGTGGCTCAGTCATTGATACAACAACCCATAAATAAAATCTTAAAAAAAAAAAAAAGCCTAGAAGGACTTATATTGTTGGCAATGTCCGCCAATTCCTGCCAAGTTACATGCTAAAGTTACCTAGAGATCTTCCTTTAAAAATTATTTTCAGTACTCCATCAGCCAACAATTCAGTTATGTTCAATAATGTTAAAAACAAAAAATTGTTAAAATGTAACAAAGGAAAGTTAAAAGCAAATGCCTGACTTCCCAAAGGAGTGTTTACCAAGTCACTAGAGTCATTTACATTCTCAATATCTGGGAAGGCTCCACTAAGACTTAAATGATTATTATATTAACTCTTACACTTAGAGATGCCTGGTTTCTGGAGCTAACATTAGATGAAACTGGGGTAAAAATGAAAATTCCCTAAAAATGGGGGTCATAATCAAAGACTTGCATATTCATGGATAGGGAGATGGACATTTGTGAACTCTTATAGATTTATCAGCAATTTAATCTGATAGTTGAAATCAATTATGTTTATAAGCACGCATTGAATTGAAAGAGCATACCAGGGGCGCCTGGGTGGCTCAGATGGTTAAGCGTCTGCCTTCGGCTCAGGTCATGATCTCAGGGTCCTGGCATTGAGCCCCGCGTCAGGCTCCCTGCTCAGCGGGAAGCCTGCTTCTCCCTCTCCCTCTACTGCTCCCCCTGCTTGTACTCTCTCACACTCTCTGTTGAATAAATAAATAAAATCTTAAAAAAGAAAGAAAGAGCATACCAATATCTAAGAGAAAGGAGTTAATCCCAATAGAATGAAGCTGTTCTCAAGTTCAGGGCATTACTAGATTTTATGTATCAGTGATTGCTCTCATGTGCATTATTTACCGTAGAATGTACTACATTTTCCCCTAAAGTTAATGTAAATTTAATAATACTGAGTAGAAACGAATAACCAAGTATAGTAGGTGCCAGTGAGGCTATATGGATGGAACAGGAGAGAGAGAAACACGTTTCTTTTGGGAGAACAGAAAGTGCAATCACATTCTCAGACAATCAGTTTTAGGAAGAAGTTCAAGTGAAAGGAGATGTATAACTTGATTTTCTTAAAACTGTGCATGCCCTTTTCTCCTTAGAAAGTGTTTGGGTACTCTTCAGGACTGACTTACCCCCAGTGTGAAGACTGCTACCCCAAAAGTAGAAAGTTACCTAAGCAGCAGGTGGCTTTTAAGTACTTGCCTGCCTATTCTTGTTTCCTTCCTGGAGATTCCTGAAATGCCACATTCCCTTTACTATGGGGACCTAGAGTGATGACAAAGGATTGATTCTAAATTGTAAATCTGGATGGGAGTCTGCTTCTCTCTCTGACCCTCCCCCTTCTCATGCTCTCTTTCTCTCTCTCTCTCATATTCTCTCTCTCTCTCGGAAAGAAAAAAAAAAAAAAGACTGGGTGGTAGGTACCCAATTCTGTGTGTTTATCTGTATTTTGCAATGTTCATGACTGCAAAAATTTATAGACAGGACCTATTCTTTTGTCAAATAACCCTTTAAAAACTTTTAAAGGGCCGTTTGACAACATTTGTCTAAACCATAAATTTATGTACCCTTTTTTTTTCATGTACCCTTTGACCTAGCAATTGCATATTTAGGCATTCATTTATCCTAGAGATAAATACTATGAGCAAAGACTCCTGTACCATGTTTCCTAAAATGTTGAAAAAGCCAGTAACAAGAAACAAAGTAAATACCCATCAACAGATATTTAATTGAATAAAATGAGTGTACATCCAACAGTTGTATAGAATTCCACTGTATCAAAATTTATGCAATTAAATCCCTATTGAGGTAGTTCCAAATATACTGCCATGGAAATGTGCCTAGGGTATAATGAAAGAAAAGAGAAGGAGCAGAGCAGTGTATGTTTTATGCTTCTATTTGCTTTCCTTTTTAAAATTAAGGGTTTTTTTGTTTTTGTTTTCTTTTAGGGGCACCTGGGTGCTCAGTCAGTTAAACGTCTGATTCTTTTTTTTTTTTTTAAAGACTTTATTTATTTATTTGAGAGAGAGAAAGTGAGCACGAGAGGGGGGAGCGGGAGAGGGGGGAGCGGGAGGGGGGGAGCAGACTCCCTGCTGAGCAGGGAGCCCGATGCGGGACTCGATCCCGGGACTCCAGGATCATGACCTGAGCTGAAGGCAGTCGCCCAACCAACTGAGCCACCCAGGCGCCCAACATCTGATTCTTGATCTCAGGGTCATGAGTTCAAGCCCCACATTGAGGAGGAGCCTACTTTAAATAAGCGAATGAATGAATATTAGATTAAGCATGTTTAAATTAAGGTTTCTTTTTTTTTAAAAAGCTTTTATTTATTTATTTGACAGAGACAGCAAGAGAGAACAAGCAGGGGGAGCAGCAGAGGGAGAGGGAGAAGCAGATTCCCCGCTGAGCAGGGAGCCCTATGCAGGGCTCGGTCCCAGGACCCTGGGATCATGACCTGAGCCACCCAGCTGCCCCTAAATTAGTTTTTTCAATATGAGTTAATTATAGATGCACATGCAGTTTTAGAAAATAATCCAGAGAGATCCCATGTACCCTTCACCCAATTTCCCCCAGTGATAACCAGGATATTGACATTGATACAGTCAAAACACAGAACAGTTCCATTATCACAATGATCTTCCCTATTGTTGTTACAGCCACCATGATGCTTTCCATTTCTGTGATTTTGTCATTTCAAGAATGTTATATGAGTGAAATCATAAAGTATGTAACCTTTTGGTATTGGCTTTTTTTCTCCTCAGCGTAACTCTCTGGAAATTCATTCAGGTTGTTGTGTGTATCCATAGTTTGTTCCTTATTATTGCTGAACAGTATCCTGTGGCGTGGGTGAACCACTGTTTGTTTAACCATTTGCATCGAAAACCTGTTGGTCGTGTTCAAGGCCATTTGAGTTGTTTCCAGTTTGGAGCTATTACAAATAAAGCTGCTATAAACATTCATTGACAGGTTTTTATGTAAACATAAGACTTTATTTCTCTGGGATAAATGCCCAGGAGTACAATTGCTGGGTCGTATGATAGTTGCATGTTTAGTTTAGTTTTTTTGTCTTTTTTTTTAAGATTTTATTTATTTGAGAGAGAGCACAAGGAGGGGGGTGCACAGAGGGAGGGGGAGAAGAAGACTCCCCGCTGAGCAGGGAGCTCAACCTGTGGCTCTATCCCAGGACCCCAGGATCACGACCTGAGCCCAAAGCAGACACCTGACTGACTGAGCCACCCAGGCGCCCCTTGCATGTTTAGTTTTTTAAGAAATTGTTGAACTATTTGCCAGAGTAGCTGTACCATTTTGCATTCCCACTTGCAATGTATGAAGTAATCCAATGTCTTCATAAGGGTTATTAGCAGAGATCAATTTTATCTGAGTGACCCATCTGTATGGCAGGGCAAATACCTAATTACCAAACATCTACTCTTCTTCTTATGGCTCTTATCCTTTTCTCTGAAGTCCCAGGCCCCTACCCCTTTCTCCTTAGTTCAGGATGACTTATGTACCTCATTTTGCCTGTCTTTGAATTTCCATGTCTATGTGGGTTCTCCATATGTATGCTATTACATTTGGTTTTCTACTGTATTATATCAGTTTGATTCTTAGTCCAGCTAGAAAGCCATTTGAGAGGGCAGGAATTCTTGCTCCCCGAAAGAACCTTTGTCCAAAATCAGTTGACAGGCCTATTTCTGTGTTCTCTGTTTGGTTCTGTTGATCTATGTGTCTATTCCTCTACCAATACTGCACAGTCTCTTTCTTCCTTTCTTTTCTTTTTGTCTTTCTTTCTTTCTAGAGAGGGGGGAGGGGCAGAGGGAGAGGAAGAGAGAATCCCAAGCAAGCTCCATGCCCAGCACAGAGCCCTACATGGGGCTAGATGTCACAACCCTGAGATCATGACCTGAGGTGAAATCAAGAGTCAGACGCTTAGCCGACTGAGCCAGCCAGGTGCCCCTATCACACAGTCTTTTTAAATTTTTTTAAAGTTTGTTTTTTTTAATAATCTCTACACCCAATGTGGGGCTCAAACTCATTACCCCAAGATCAAGAGTTTCATGCTCTTCTGACTGAGCCAACCAGGCGCTCTACCAATACCACAGTCTTGATCTCCAGTGGTAGATATACAATAAATTTTAAAATTGGGTAGACAAGGGGCGCCTGGGTGGCTCAGTTGGTTAAGCGACTGCCTTCGGCTCAGGTCATGATCCTGGAGTCCCGGGATCGAGTTCCGCATCGGGCTCCCTATTCAGCAGGGAGTCTGCTTCTCCCTCTGACCCTCCCCCCTCTCTCTCTCACTCTCTCAAATAAATGAATAAATAAAATCTTTAAAAAAATAAAATAAAATTGGGTAGACAAATCTACCCACTTTATTTACGCTTTATTCTAATTGCTTTAGCAATTCTAGTGCCTTTGCCTTTCCTTATAAATTTTAGAATAATCTTCATCTATATCTACAAAAATCTTGTTGAGGTTTTTATAGGAATGGTGTTAAACCTATATATCAATTCAAGAATAATTGTCATGCTTACTATGTTGAATCTTCCAATCCATGAAAACATTATGTCTCTCCATTTATATAGATCTTTGATTTCTGTCATTAGCATTGTGTGGTTTTCTGCACAGAAACCCTATACATTTGTCATTAGATTTACACCTGTCTTTCTTTCTAGCAATTGTAAATGGTATTGTGTTTTTAATTTTGATGGCCGTGTGTTCTCTAATATATGGAAATATGATTTATTTTTATATGTTTATCTTGTGTCCCATGACCTTACTGAACTAAATTATTATTTTTAAAGATTTTATTTTTAAGTAACCTCTACACCTGACGTGGGGCTTGAACTTGCAACCCTGAGATCAAGAGTTGTATGCTCTACTAACTGAGCCAGCCGGGTACCCCTGAACTAACTTATTAATCCTAAGAGAGTTTTTGGCATATGTTGATTCCTTGGGATTCTCTATGAAGGCAATCATGTCATCTGCAAATAGGGACAGTTTTATTTCTTCCTTTCCAATCTGTATGCCTTTTCTTTCTTTTTCTTGCCTTCTTGTGCTGGCTAGAAGTTCTAGTACTATATTGAATAAGAGTGGAGGGAGTGGATATCCTTGCCTCATTCCCAATCTTAGGGGAAAACATTCCATTTTTCTCCATTAAGTTTATGTTTGCTGTAGATTTTTGTAAATGTTCTCTATGAAGGTGAAAAAGTTCTCCTCCATTGTTATCTTCTGAAAGTTTTTATCATAAATGGATGTTTAATTTTGTCAAATGCTTTTTCTGCCTTGATTTATATGATTATATGATTTTATCCTGTTACTATGATGGATCACATTGGTTGATTTTTTTAGAAAGATATTATTTATTTATTTGTCAGAGAGAGAGAGAGAGAGAGAGAGCACAAGCAGGGAGAATGGCAGGCAGAGGGAGAAGCGTCTCCCCACTGAGCAAGGAGCCTGCCCAATGTGGGACTCAGTTCCAGGAGCCACCCAGGTATCCCTGATTTTTGAATATTGAACCAGCCTTACATTCTTAAATAAATTCCATTTGGGTATGGCAAATAAATTCCTTTTATGTAATGCTAAGAAAGAAAGAAAAGAAAGAGAGAAAAAGAAAGAACAGACTTAATATGGAGTAACTTGCCCCCACAGCAAGCTAAAGCTTAATTGCAGAAATGTGACCTTTATTTTTTTAAAAGATCTTATTATTTTTTAAGATTATTATTTTTATTTTTTTAAAGATTTTATTTATTTGAGAGAGAGAGAGAGTGAGAGAGAGAGCACACCGCAGGGAGAGGGGCAGAAGGAGAGGGAGAAGCAGGTTCCCCTCCAAGCAGGACCCCTGAGATTATGACCTGAGCTGAAGGCAGACACTTAATTGACTGAGCCACTCAGGTGCCCCTAAGATTTTATTTTATTTATTTATTTATTTATTTATTTATTTATTTATTTATTTTTATTCTTATGTTAATCCCCATACATTACATCATTAGTTTTAGATGAAGTGTTCCATGATTCATTGTTTGTGCATAACACCCAGTGCTCCATGCAGAACGTGCCCTCTTTAAAACCCATCACCAGGCTAACCCATCCCCCCCCCTCCTCCCCTCTAGAACCCTCAGTTTGTTTTTCAGAGTCCATCGTCTCTCATGGTTCGTCTACCCCTCCGATTTCCCCCGCTTCATTCTTCCCCTCCCGCTACCTTCTTCTTCTTCTTCTTCTTTTTTTTTTTAACATATATTGCATTATTTGTTTCAGAGGTACAGATCTGAGATTCAACAGTCTTGCACAATTCACAGCGCTTACCAGAGCACATATAAGATTTTATTTTTAAGTAATCTCTATACTCTACTTGGGTCTCAAACCCACAACACTGAGATCTAGAGTCACATGCTATACTGACTGAGCCAGCCAGGTACCCCAGGTATGTGCCCTTTAATAGTCAATCTGAAATCTCCTGATCAGCACTAGTTTAAGTAATCTGCATGTTAAACGCCACCTCCCCACCCAGCCCCCAAGAAAGGGGATCTTGCCTGAAACGATATATTTTTTTCTTTTGTTAATAACTTCCTTGGTCAGAGGTTTCTGCCTATAAAAAGCCTTAAATTTTGTACAGCTCCTTAGATCCCCTTTCTATCTGCTAGATGGTATCCCGTCAGATTCATGAATCATTGAATATAGCCAATAAGATCTTTAAAATTTACTCAGTTGAGGGGCACCTAGCTGGTTCAGTTGGAGGAACGTACCAACTCTTGATCTCGGCATCATAAGTTCAAGCTCCTTGTGGGGTGCAGAAATTACTTAAATAAATAAAACTTAAGAAAAATAAAATTTACTCAGTTGTATTTTATTTTTTTAACACACCTACCAAAACATACAACATTACTGTTATTTCAGGAAATTACCTTACGCCCCTTCCCCCTGTCAGTGTCTGCCCTTTTTCCCGGAGGGGCAACCATAGTTTGTAGTTGATGTTTACACCACTGTTTTTGTTTGTTTGTTTTTAAGTAGGCTCTACCCCCAGCGCGTAGTCCAATGTGGGGCTTGAACTCAAACTCTTGAAATCAAGACCTAAACAGAGGTCAAGTTAAACACCCAACCAAATGAGCCATCCAGGGGCCCCATACACCATTGTTTATTAGGCAATACCCTGGCTCCTACCTGTATCCCCATCACCCGTACTGAATAAGCCCACCCCATGATTTAAAGTTGGAGCGCCTGGGTGGCTCAGTCAGTTGAGAGTCCGGCTCTTGATTTCTGCTCAGGTCATGATCTTAGGATCGTGAGATCCATCCCTGAGTGGGGCTCCCTGCTCAGTGGGGATTCTACTTGAGATTCTCTCTCCCTCCCCCTCTCCCGCTGCCCCTTCCCCTGCTTGCTCTCTCTCTCTCCCTCAAATAAATAAATCTTAAAAAAAATAAAGTCTACATTTGTAGACTTTCATACAAGAGGATCACTTCTATTTTATCTTAGAGAAATAATCCCAAAAATACCATACGGAAAATATATTTACTATAGTGTTATTTTTGCAATGAAAACACGAAACCCTGAAAGTCTAGCTCTAGTGGAATGATTAAGAGTATTTGAAGCTTTCATCTAAAACTAATGATGTAATGTATGGGGATTAACATAAGAATAAAAAAAAAGAGTATTTGAAGCTCTGGTGACACAGACCAACTTGGATGCTTTAGATAGGAAAAACTTTGACAATGTTTTTGACATAGTTATTTCTGTTTAACTAAGGGTGTAACCTGTATGTATATTTTTCAAATGTTCCTTTAGAAGAGGCTTATCCCCAGTACCCTCGTTATGACATTTAACACATTCCAGGACCAACCCAAGCTAAAGCTTAAGAGAACCTGCTTGCCTACTTCTTTTCTCTGGCCCAAATCTCAGTGCCCTTGCCCTTCACCGGCAGGACTGTCATTTCATAAGGTTGCAGATAAAAACATCTGTCCATTTATGAGAGTCAGGAGGAGAGGGATACAGAGGGGAACAGGAAAAGGAGTCATTATCACATGGGCTTTGTTTTTCTGTTTCATTTTCTATCATATGCACTTTTTGAAATAGAGTATTCAGCAATAACCTGACCCTCACACTGTCCTTGTATTATCTTGTGTCCTAGTTCTACA
Source organism: Mirounga leonina (assembly GCF_011800145.1). Classification (NCBI taxonomy): domain Eukaryota; kingdom Metazoa; phylum Chordata; class Mammalia; order Carnivora; family Phocidae; genus Mirounga; species Mirounga leonina. Next base: position 15,946,090 of record NW_023270503.1, on the reverse strand, counting down.
AGGTGAGTTACTCAGTATATCCTAAGGGGGGGGGGGGGGAAGACCGTTACACACACACACACACACCCCCTCTACCATTCATTTCCTCCCTTCTCCTACCCAAACCTACAATTCCCTCTTTCAAATGACTGTTGTGGGGGCACCTGGGTGGTATAGTCTGTTAAGCGTCTGCCTTCAGCTCAGGTCATGATCCCGGGGTCCTGGGATCGAGCCCTACAGAGGGCTCCCCACTCAGCAGGAATCTGCTTCTCCCTCTCCACCCTGCTTGTGTTCTCTCTCTCTCTCTCAAATAAAATATATATTTTTTAAAAAAAGGACTGTTGTGAAGACAATGTTAAAACAGAATTATGTGAATGACAAATTATCAACACAGAAAAAAAACAATAAAACTTTTTATCGTTATACTTAAAAAGATGAAGACCAGAGAAAAATATATCCCAAATGCCAACAACGGTTTTGTGGAATCTAAATTTTTTTTTGTAATTTCAAAATGTCCACGATATATGTAATTTTATAGTTAAAATAATATTGCAGCTAAATCTGTGAAAATGGAACCGCAGTGTTCTACGACCAGCTGGATCAGGCTTCATCTGCTTGGAGGAAACGCAGGAGCTTTTGAAATGCCAGGGCTATTTCGGGGGAAGGAAGAGATGAGCCCGGCAGGAAGGACGGTTCTCGTGGTTATTAGTCCGTAGGGTTTCAGTCCTGTCCCACGATCCGACCTAATCAAATGCATTAAACGCCTCAACTTCTCTGATTCGTCCCCAAAACGGCAGAGGAGGACGTGGTGGGGCAGACAGAACACCCCGAGCGCCGCCCCTCGCCTCCGGGTGGGCCAGACCCGCAGAGCGCGACCGGGACACAGACGGCCGTCCGCCGCCCGCCGCCCGGGCCCCGCCCCGCCCGGGCCCCGCCCCGCCCGGGCCCTGCCCGGGCCGCTCAGACAGGCCCCGCCCCCGCCCGGGCCCCGCCCCGCCCCGCCCGGGCCCCTCAGACAGGCCCCGCCCCCGGCCCGGTCCTGGCCAGGCCCCACCCACCGTCGTCACGTGGCGGGGCGCGGGTTTCGGCCTGCGGCCGCTGCTCCACCCGGTATTCGCCATGGAGCTGGTGCCCCGAACCTCTCCCGTGTCTCTGCTGTTGCTGCTGCTTCTGGGCCTGAGCACCGGTAGGTTCGGGCAAAAGGTGCATCAGCGGCCGGTACCTCCGTCTCTCTCCAGGGATGAGCGTCTATTAGTGGATTTATGCTTTTGAAAGCAAATCTCTTTCCCCCAGTTTCTACCTTGCGTAATTATACTGCTTTAGAACCTCGCTCTCTTTCCTTCCTTCCTTCCTTCCTTCCTTTCTTTCTTTCTTTCTTTTTCTTTCTTTCTTTCTTTCTTTCTTTCTTTCTTTCTTTTCTTTCTTTCTTTCTTTCTTTCTTTCTTTCTTTCTTTCTTTCTTTCTTTCTTCTCCTCCTCCTCCTCCTCCTCCTCCTCCTCCTTCTCCTTCTCTTCTCCTTCTTCTTTTAATGCTAAGTGCTTTTTCTACCCCTTTCTGGCCCTGAGTGCTCTGGTTCTCCTCTCTTCCCTACGCCTAGGTAGAAGCAGTTGTGCAAAATACCTGACTTGGGGAAACTGCTGATCGATGAGGTTTCCACGATCCTAAGTCCACCTCCCTTTTCCTGCGGTGATTGGCTGCTAAGCGGGATTAATGAGGACTTTTTATTTTGAGCTGAAACATGCGGTGCGAAGGACCCTGAAAAACCAACCCTACCACGATTGGGACGTTTCATTGAGATGAGGTCTTTCTCTCTCTTCTTAACAGAACAGACAGCATAACATCTCCCCTCACTGCCATTCGTTTTGACAAAAACAAAATCGTGTTTAATAGGATGACTTGCAAATCGATTTTCAGTCTTTCAGCAAAATGTTTCGTGGTCTGAATCAAGATCAGAGAATTCGAACTGCCCGCCAACTTGCCTTGTGATCTTTGGCAAACTGCTTAAGAGTTCCCGTCTTTCCTTTTATAAACTGGGGATCATCTGGCCCTTCAGCTTGGGTCTGGGAAATGTTGTCAAAAATGCCCCCCCCCCCCCCCCCCGATTTTAACAGCGGTCACTGCCAGGGAAGGGAGGAGGGCCAGCGGTTAAGTCAAAAGGGACCCGAGCCGTATCTGTCATGTAATCTTGGGTCACTTGTACAGAGAATCTTCCAGCCACATCTATGATCTAGCCACTCTGTTTTGCTCTTCAAGCCACTTTCTGGTTTTCTTAATCTATATCCTTCTCACTTACAAAACCCCATTGTCGCCTCCTCTACTCCCTTCTCTTCTTTTTGAGACCAGTGTTTGTGCTTTTCCTTGCCACGGGTTCTTGAAATTTAAGAAAAGAGGAAGTAGAAGGCAAGAAACTCCCATCATGGGGAGCCCATTATCTTTGAACAGCAGCCTTTTCTTACCCACAGAGGGGTATTTGAGAGAAACAACTAACTTGAGAGTTGTTACTTTAGCAAAGGTGACATGGAAAATGTATTGAACCTCCTCTTCTTGGATACATATTTTGCAGATGCTACAAAGTTAACTAGGGAAAATTGGAGCTGTGGGATTAAAGGATATATATATATATATATATATGTAGCTTTTGATCTATGGAGTATCTTTCGATATTTGGAAAGCCAAGTTGCCTTCCCCAAAACTGATGTCAATGTGCACTCTTGCCAACAGCGCTGAGGACTGGTCTCCTGTCTCCTTGTGGCCATTGGGCACTTGCCATTATTTTTTTTATCTATCAAATAAGCAAAGATTTTTTTTTTAAGATTTTATTTATTTGGGGCGCCTGGGTGGCTCAGTCGTTAAGCGTCTGCCTTCGGCTCAGGTCATGATCCCAGGGTCCTGGGATCGAGCCCCACATTGGGCTCCCTGCTCGGCAGGAAGCCTGCTTCTCCCTCTCCCGCTCCCCCTGCTTGTGTTCCTGCTCTCGCTATCTCTCTCTGTCAAATAAATAAATAAAATCTTAAAAAAAAAAAAGATTTTATTTATTTGACAGAGAGAGACACAGCGAGAGAGGGAACACAAGCAGGGGGAGTGGGAGAAGGAGAAGCAGGCTTCCCGCGGAGCAGGGAGCCAGATGTGGGGCTCGATCCCAGCACCCTGGGATCCTGACCTGAGCCGAAGGCAGACACTTAACGACTGAGCCACCCAGGCGCCCCTAAGCAAAGATTTTTTTAGTGACCTCATATTGGTTTGATTTTCATAGCTGAATATTAATGATGTTAACCCTTTTTTCACATATTTATCAGACATTCAAATTTCCTTTTCATAAATTATTTCCTCAGAGCCTTGACCCATTTAACTATTAGGATCTTCCTTTTTGAAATTGATCTACACAAGTAAGAAAAATCACTCTTTTTCATATTTGTTGCAGATCTTTCTTTGTTGTATGCCTTTTAATTTTATTTCTGATGTACATAAATTTTGTTGTACAGAAAATATAACAAGTCTCTGTCCTCAACTTTTTTTTTTTTTTTTAAGATTTTATTCATTTTTCGGGGCACCTGGGTGGTTCAGTTGGTTAAGCGACTGCCTTCGGCTCAGGTCATGATCCTGGAGTCCCTGGATCGAGTCCCGCATCGGGCTCCCTGCTCAGCAGGGAGTCTGCTTCTCCCTCTGACCCTCTCCCCTCTCGTGCTCTCTTCCTCATTCTCTCTCTCAAATAAATAAATGAATAAAATCTTAAAAAAAAAAAAAGATTGTATTCATTTTTCAACAGAGAGAGAGACAGCGAGAGAGGGAACACAAGCAGGGGGAGTGGGAGAGGGAGAAGCAGGCCTCCCGCTGAGCAGGGAGCCCGACGCGGGACTCGATCCTAGGACCCCGGGATCACGACCCGAGCCGAAGGCAGACGCCCAATGACTGAGCCACCCAGGCACCCTGTCCTCAACTCTTTTGATCTTTTCCTTTATAGTCTCTGGGGTATGCTTACAGCACTTCCCCATCCAGAGATCAAAAAAACATTCAAATATATATATATATATATATATATTTTAAAGATTTTATTTATTTATTTGCGATAAAGTGAGTGAGAGAACACAAGCAGGGCGAGCAGCAGGCTGAGGGAGAAGCAGGCTCCCCACTGAGCAAGGAGCCTAATGCGGGGCTCGGTACCAGGACCCTGAGATCATGACCTGAGCCCAAGGCAGACGCTTAACCGACTGAGCCACCCAGGCATCCTCAATTATATTTTTATATTATTTTTAATATCTAAATTTTAAAATTGAAATACTTGATCTGCTTGAAATTTATTTTGGTTTATAGTATCAAGTAAGGACCTACATTTTTTTTCTCCTTCACAAAAGCTAACAGTTGCCTCAGCATAAGATAGTGAATATTGGTCCCTCTCATTTGGGATACCTCTTTAATCATATATTAAATGAGATATAAAGGCTAGCATTTTGCATTTTGTGATTTTTCTTTTTTTCCAGAAATGTGAATCAGTCTTTCTTTTTTTTTTTTTTTAAAGATTTTATTTATTTATTTCACAGAGACACAGGGAGGGAACACAAGCAGGGGGAGTGGGAGAGGGAGAAGCAGGCTTCCCGTGGAGCAGGGAGCCCAGTGTGGGGCTCGATCCCAGGACCCTGGGATCATGACCTGAGCTGAAAGCAGATAGATGCTCAACGACTGAGCCACCCAGGTGCCCCTGAATCTGTCTTTCTAAAACAGAATTGCAAAAGTGTTTCATGCTTATTGTTAAAAATCCAAATATTACAGGGGGTGCAGAGGAAAAAGTGAAAGCCCTGACCTCCGATGCCACTATTAAGTTTGGTTTGCCTTTTTTTTTTTTTTTTAAGATTTATTTATCTAGGGGCGCCTGGGTGGCTCAGTTGGTTAAGCGACTGCCTTCGGCTCAGGTCATGATCCTGGAGTCCCGGGATCGAGTCCTGCATCGGGCTCCCTGCACGGCAGGGAGTCTGCTTCTCCCTCTGACCCTCCTCCCTCTCATGCTCTCTGTCTCTCATTCTCTCTCTCTCAAATAAATAAATAAAATCTTTAAAAAAAAAAAAGATTTATTTATCTATTATAGAGAGAGAATGGGTGGAAGGGGCAGAAGGAGCGAATCTCAAGCTGACTCTGTGCTTAGCATGGAGCCCAGTGCAGGGCTTGAACTCACACCCCTGAGATCAGGACCTGAGCTGAGATCAAGAGTCAGATGCTTAACTGACTGAGTCACCCAGGCGCTCCTGGTTTGCTTTATCATAACCGAAGTGCTTTTCCTTATCTCCACAATATGTTAGAGTGAGTAGAGTGCCTAAAATAGAAACCATATCATCTCCAGTTTATCATGGCCATCTCTGCGGGCTTGGAATTTACCTGGATGTTACACATTCTTTGGGACAATCACGTTGTGCTTCTGTTTCAGGAGCAATCACCGACCGGCCCACAGAGGAGGGAAAGGAAGTATGGGATTATGTGACCATCCGCAAGGATGCCCACATGTTCTGGTGGCTCTATTATGCCACTAACCCTTGCAAGAACTTCTCAGAACTGCCCCTGGTCATGTGGCTTCAGGTAAAAGTGGCTTGGCTGCCTGGTCAGGTTTCCCCACTTAACCACTTTGGTTGCTCTTAAGAACTCACGGTTCAGCGGTGAAGGACTGATCTGATCCAGCGGCCAGTGGGGGGTCTCCTAGGCTTGGGGCTTTGGTGTCCTCCTGAGGCAGGCAAAGGCAATGGTATACCAAGGGGGCCAAATCATAGAGTGATTCTAGCCTTTGCAGGGGTTTTCTTATATTGAACCCAGTCAGGGGCAGGATGCCTTCGTGGAAGCTCCTAAAGACACATTTGACTCTATGCCGACAGAAATGTTTTAAAAGAATCCAAAGCAAAGGCTGAGGTACTCTGAGCAGCCCTCCCTCTCCCTCTTCTCCCAGTCCTTACTCGACCCTAACTCCTCACCCCCAGAAAAGCTGATCTTTTGAAAGGACTCACCCTTTTGTACCTTAGTATTAAATGTTGTACCCTATCCTTCTCCCTGAGTGTGTTTGCATTTTAATCTTGAGCTCTGATTGTAAGATGGAAGGCAGGGAGCTGGTTGAAGGGTATTTGGGGGCAGGCAGAGGATCCTTTCTTGCCTTCCTAAAATACCTGTCCAGAGGTGGCCCACACCCACCTGGAAGACCAGCCTCTAGGGAGGGGTTGAGGAAACTTGCTTCAGCCTCTGGAAACTGGACGTATGGCTGAGATTGGGCTCCAGGTTGCTCATGGTAAATAGGGTGTCCTGTTACTCCCCTCCATGGGATGCAAATGTCACTTCCTCCCAGAATGTCAGCATTCACAGGCAACCTACCAGTGCCCTGGGCTTGGCCTCCTCAGCTAGCCCCTACAGACTTTTCTGGTGAGACAGAGCTCAGAGGAGCCCTTTGCAGGGAGGGCCATTTCTCTTGTAGCATTATCACAGCTGTCTCTTTTGAGGGCTGGAGGGGAGGCCCAGCCTGAGAGTGCAGATATGAAACCGTCTGAGAAGAGATCCCGCATGTGTATCCCACAGGACTTCTGTCCACCCCCGGGCTGCCGGAGGGTTCCGTTTTCTGAGCTTTGGTTTTTTTTTTTTTAAAGATTTTATTTATTTATTTGAGACAGAGAGAATGAGAGAGAGAGAGCATATGAGAGGGGGGAGGGTCAGAGGCAGAAGCAGGCTCCCTGCCGAGCAGGGAGCCCGACGCGGGGCTCGATCCCAGGACTCCGAGATCAGAACCCGAGCCGGAGGCAGCCACTTAACCAACTGAGCCACCCAGGCGCCCCGACTTTTTTTTTTTCCCTTTAGATTTCCCTATACAAATAGCCCTGGCTTCTCTTTTGCCAGAGCTATTCCTTCCATGTTTGTGTATCTCCCTTTCCTGTCCATCTTGCTCATGCACTGGGAGGCAATATCCTTTTATTCAAGGCCTATCCCCTCGGCTCAGCTGGCCCCTGAGACTTTGTCCAGAAGAGTACTGACCATGCTTTCCCCTGACCATCTTCTGAAGGGCCTCCCTCCCTTGCTTAGCCCTTCACAACCCACAGGACCTCTACCTCTCATGGTTGGGCCCCAGCACCAAGCTCTGGTCACAGTCCTGCCCTGCCCTTGGTCCTGGGTGTGCACAGTTTTGGGTCCTCCCCGCTCTGGAGACTTTTTTGCATTTGTTGAATTCTATCCTGGGGATCCTCGTGATCAAATTGCCCCTCAGTCTGCATCCCTTGTCAGTCCGCAGGGACACTGAGGAGAGGGTGATGGGGTGGAGAGTCACAGGACCCCAGGTCCAGGCCTGGCAGACCCCTAATTGCTGTGCTCCTTCCCTGAGCCTTAACTGCTCATCCTGGAAATGAGAGGCAGTGGACAAGGTGTTTTGAAGGTCAGCGAGCCCCGTGGCAGGCCAGGGTTCAATCTCAGAGGATCAGAGGTAGGAAAGTTCCCTCCGGGGCTCTTAGGCCACGTCTTTTCTTCCTATTTATTTATTTAAATTTAAATTTTATTTTCAAGTAATTTCTACACCTGACACAAGGCTCAAACTCACAACCCTGAGATCAAAAGTCGCATGCTCTACGGACTGAGCCAGCCAGGTGTCCCTGGGTCTTTTCCCTTTGAAGGGGCTCTGTTGGTACAGACACGCTGGTTCACCGGGTCAGTGAGGTCTTTTGTATAATGTTGTCCCAGCCATTGCTAAATCATGAATTGTATTCTAAATGTGGTTGCCGTTATAATGACTAAGATTTGACTGATGTTTTCTCTGGGTTTATTTTTATTTTCTCTTCCGCAGGGTGGTCCAGGCGGTTCCAGCACTGGATTTGGAAACTTCAAGGAAATTGGGCCTCTTGATAGTGATCTCAAACCACGAAGAAGTACCTGGGTACAGTGAACACAGCCCCTAAGTGCAAGTGCCCTGTGGCCTCCCCAGGGCTGAGGCCCGCCCTACCCCATTCTGGGTGGGGTCACAAGTCTAGCCATCCTGCCCTGTCCCTTTCCCCATGTGTCCTGGGGCCTTGCGCACTTGTCCACTTGCTTCCTCTCTGGCCGTGCCACATCATTGAGCTTTCCCTCCACTTGGTGGCAGAAGCCTATTCTAGCTGGCACCCTGGACTTTGACACTTCCTACATCTTGGCCATCTCTCTAGTCCAACTGCAGGGTCCCCGCCTCCGGCCACAACCCTCAATCCTGTCCCCTCTCCTCTCGCCTGCCTTGCTTCTTGACTCCATCAAGACCTCAGACCCCTTGTCCTCTGCCCTTCTGGTGTCTCTCTAGTTCTGTCTCCCTCCCTCCCTCATTCTTAGTTTCACTTCCTGCCGTAACCCCTCGCTGCTCAACCCCTGGCTCCTTCATCCTTCTCCCGGAACAGCCCTGCCACCCCCAAGCTTGGGTCAGCCCCACTGTCCACCTGCTTGGCTCCTACTCCCAGGTGCCCAGCCCTGGCGGCCAATGCCGTAGCAGGTGGGGCTGTTGCCTGGCTGTGGGGTTCACCCGGGCTTAGGGCCGCCTCTGCTGTGTGCTGAGACTCTGCTCCCCTCCGTGTCTGACCTGTCCCCCTGCCTCCCGGGAGAACAGAGCCGTCCCCTGTGACCAGCTATGCCCTGTCCTCGCTAGTAAGTGCTTTACCCCTCTGTCCCCCAGTCTCGCTCCCAGAACAACACCTGAGGCTCCTCTCTGCTGACGTCCTTTCCTCCAAGAGTCCACTCAGTTACTACCTTTCTCTATCCTTATGCCGTCTCTAGGCTCTCCCTGGGATGCGGGCATGCACAGGTTTTCCCCAGCCTACTACACCAGCCCCTCCAGCTCCCGCGCTTCCTTTTTTTAAGATTTTATTTATTTATTTGACAGCGAGAGAGGGAACACAAGCAGGGGGAGGGGCAGAGGGAGAGGGAGAAGCAGACTCCCTGCTGAGTGGGGAGCCCGATGTGGGGCTTGATCCTAGGACCCTGGGACCATGACCTGAGCCCAAGGCAGATGTTTAATGACTGAGCCACCCAGGCACCCCGCTCCCGCCGTTTCTTAAAAGAATTCTTTATCCAGGCAAACCTCGGAGATACTGCGAGTTCGGTTCTGGACCACCACAATAAAGCGGGTCAGATGACTTTTTTTATTTCCCAGGGCATATAAAAAAGTTATGCTTACCCTATACCGTGGTCTGTTCCACAGGCACTGATGTGATGTGTAAAAAAACAGTGTACGTACCTTAAGGGAAAAGGGCCCTATTGCTAAAATGCTAGCCATCATCTGAGCTTTCCGTGAGCAGTAATCACTGGTTACAGAACACTGTAACAAGTACAGTTTTAAACAGTTTGAAATATTGCAAGAATTACTAAAATGTGGCCCAGAGACATGAAGTGAGCAGATGCCATTGGGAAAATGGTAGCGGCCGACTTGCTTGATGCGGGGCTGCCCACAAACCTTCGATTTTTAAAAAGTGCAGTAAAATGAGGTATGCCTCTGTTTACTGCTGTCTAGTCATCTTTACCTCCTATTTATGCCTTCGCCTAGAGCTTTCTGGGCTGGGGGCTGGGGCTGGGGGCAGGAGAGAGTGGGTGCTAGGGAATCCAGAGCACATTAGCTCTAGGACACAGCACACGGATCTCCTCCATGGCCGCGGTGAGGTTGGGCAGCCCCGCGCTAACCCACCTGGCTCTCTCCTCGTAACTCTGCTGGAGCTCTTGTCCCCAGGGGCATGCTGGCTTCCCAATCCCAAGGCCAGCAGATCCTTCATGGGATTCTTTTCATGGATTTCTTTGCCACCCTGTTGGCCTTTCCCGTGCCTTGGATGTTGCTGTGTCCCGTACTCTGTCCTTGGTAACATTCTCTTCTGTGTGTTCTTTGGGCAGCCCTGTCCTCTCCAACTGCTTTAATGACACATAGAAGGTGATGATGACTCCCAAGTCAGTATCTCCAGCTGAGAACTTTTGGCCCCAGAACTATTTCTCCATTTGCTTCTGAGATGTCTCCATGTCGATGTCCCTCATACATCCTCTGTTCAGCATATCCCAAACTATATTCATTAGTACACCAGACCCTCTGCCCATCCACAAAACCAGCGAACTCCAAGTGTCCCAGTCAGGTGCCTAAGCCAGAAACCAGAGAGCCATCCTTGTCTTCTCCTACCCCTCACCCCGCTCTTCCAATTGGTTTTACCTAAAAATGAATTCTTTTTTCTTTTTGAAAGATTTTATTTATTTATTTGAGAGAGAGAGAGAGAGAGCACGAGCAGGGGGAGGGAGAAGCAGGCTCCCCACTGAGCAGGGAGCCCAATCCCAGGACCCTGAGATCATAACCTGAGCTGAAGGCAGATGCTTAACCGTCTGAGCCACGCAAGGTGCCCCTAAAAATTAGTTCTTAAAATACAGCCTTATTGAAATATAATTCACATACCATACGACTCACCCATTTGAAGTATACAATTCAGTGGCTTTCCATATATTCAGAGTTTTACAACCATTACCACAATCAGTTTCAGAACATTTTCACTACCTTCCCATCCCAGAAAACCTCATAACCCTTAGGTATTAACCACCAGCCCCTCCTTAGGCCACCACCAATAACTTCCCGTCTCTACAGACTTGGCTGTGTTAGCTATCTTATAACTATGGAGTCATACGGTATGTGGCCTTTGGAGTGTGGCTTCTTTCATGTCGCATGATATTTACAAGGTTCATCCATGTTGGATGTGCCACTGGTCCCCATTTTGTAAGGCTGAATAATAGTCCATTGTGTGGATAGACCACAGTTTGTCTCTTCATCTGTTGATGGGCACCTGGGTTGTTTCCACCCTTTGGCTCTGATGACGAGTGCAGGGGATACTGGTGGGCAAACATTTGTTTGAGTTCTTATTTTCGGTTTTGGGGTGCGGGGGGAATCTACCTCAAAGTGGAATTGCTGGGTCATATGGTAACTCTATGTTTAACACCCACGTGCTAAGATTCTTCATCCATCCCTTTTCCGTCCTCTCTAGTGGCTGCTTTCAGAGTGCCTTTCCAATAGAAATCACTCCTTAGTTTAATATCTTTCGGTTCCCAGAAGATCAGAGCCAGATTCCTGGGCATAAACTGGTCTCTGCCTACCTCCTGCCCCATTTCCCAACGTCTGTCCATGTACACACTCCCTTCAGGCCCTGCCTGGACAGTTCCTTGGCTTGGACCTCATTCCTTTGGCCCCTCATTCACATCTAGCTTCCTTTACTCACATCTACCATTTAAGACTCAATGTGAGACCACCTCTTCCTTAAGGTCCCCTCTGAGCCCTTGGATTCTCTTTGTCTGTCTCCTGCTGGTCCTTCGTAAGTGCAGTTTACTTCTGCCTCAGGGTCTTTGCACATGCTGTTCCCTTAGCCTGGAACATTCCTGAACTTGCTACATGCTGTAGCAGAGTGCCACACTGGCTTGTTTGCAAGTTTTCCAGAACTCAGAGCATAGCACAAGTCAGGCAGAGAGCCTGGATGAGAAGTGAGGAGGCCCGGGCCTGATGCTGCCATTACTTGTCCAGCTTTGTGACCTTCTTTGGACAAGTCCTGGGTTTTTTCTCAACTTTAATTCCCTGATCAGTAAAGGACATGGCTGGACTGTGTCACCAGTGAGGATCCTTCCAGACCGGAGATTCTATAGCTCTGAGCCACTTTGGAAAAGGTATTAGGGTAAATTCTGTACTTGGCGGTGTACTGGAGGCCAGGCTTCTGTGGAAATTGGATTCATCTTGAAGAAAACTGCTATGTGATATTCAGACCTCGGTGGGACTGTCACTGCTTTGAGCCGAGGCTCCAACTGATGCCGCGTGGTTCTACCTGAGCCAATGGATTACGTTTAGGATGCCATATTGTGTGAAAAGTGACAGCTCAGATGCTTTGGTCCCTGTGTGTATGTTAATCTTTCCTTCTTAGCTCTTCTTTTCTTTGCCTTTCTTTGCCTTAGTAGTCTTATGTTCCTGGTCCTTCTTATTTATTTTTTTAAGTAGGCTCCAGGCCCCATGTGGGGCTTGAACTCACAACCCTGAGGTCAAGAGTTAACAAAGCTCTACCAACTAAGCCAGCCAGGGGCCCCTCCTGTCCCTTATTTTTTGAAATCTCTTTTAGCAGTAGGATCATAAGTGCACTGCTATCTTCACGTGCATGGGTTAACATGCATAGAAGATGGTGGAAATAAAAAATACAACATAAAAATAAATTTTAAAAAAAGATGGTGGAAAGATAGTCGGTGGCTAACTGAGTGGTTGTACCACTTGACTTTCCTCTGTGACGTGTAGCTCCAGTCAGCCAGTCTCCTATTTGTGGATAACCCTGTGGGCACTGGGTTCAGTTACGTGAACAAGAGTGATGCATATGCCAAAGACCTCGCCACAGTGGCCTCAGACATGATGGTTCTCCTGAAGACTTTCTTTGATTGCCACAAGGAATTTCAGGTGAGCAGTGACTCGGGGACAGGTGAGCAAAGGGGCTAGCAGTCACCCTGCTGCAGCCATCTGAATTAACTTGTTTCCCCAAGAGTTCAATGTCCAGCCATTATCAGAGAAAACTTTTCTGCACCCGAGAGCAGGTTGTGGCCTTTTGTTTCTATCATCTCAAAGTGGTTTTGAGCTTGAAAGAATGACCTTAGAGCCCAGTATTCTAATCAGATATGGGGGAAAAGACCAAGAAAAGCAGATTTGTTTTGTCTGGCCATTACATGTGGTAGAAATTTGAAATTAACTCATGTGGGGGAAAAAAAAAGGCATCAGGGATATTTATTCTTTGTAAATTCCTTTTCTTGCTAGACGATTCCATTCTACATTTTCTCAGAGTCCTACGGAGGCAAAATGGCGGCTGGCATTGGTCTAGAACTTTATAAGGTAATGGGGAAAATGACTTTGTTGTTTGGTTTCAGACAGACACTGATTCTGTTTCTTTCTATATCACCTGATACTGAATGTACTTTGAGTGGGACTTTGTATAAAGTCTAATAATAACCACAAAAAGTTTCAAAGAGAACAGTGAAGGTTGCCCTAGCAGATGTGGAACAAGCTATAAAGAAAGCTACAGCGAGTAAACCAATGTGGTACTAACGTAGCAGCAGACTAGCGGATTAAATGCGGCAGGATATGATGTGTACATAAGTGTATGTAAATAACGTGTCATGCATATGATCATATGGCATTGTCATATGCGATGATAAGATGGCATTTCAAATCATTGGGCTGCAGGTAGAATATTCAATGAATCGTATGGAAACGAACGGCTCTCGCTTTGAAAAACCGTAACGTGGAATTCTTTCTTTCATGAAACATCAGTTCTAGATAGATTAAAAATCTAAACATAAAAATCAAAACTGTAAGAAAACCTGAGGCTTTCCTTCATTTTTAAAAATTTTTTATTTTCTTTTAATTTTTTTTAAATGTTTTATTTATTTATTCATGAGAGTCAGAGAGAGAGACAGAGAGGCAGAGGCAGAGGGAGAAGCAGGCTCCCTGCGCCCGATGCAGAACTCGATCCCAGGACCCTGAGATCATGACCTGAGCCGAAGGCAGATGCTCAACCATCTGAGCCACCCAGGCGCCCCTATTTTCTTTTAATTTTAAATAATTTTTTTTTTTAGAGAGAGAGAGTGAGTGAGTGCTCGTGAGCCAGGGAGAGGGGGAGGGACAGAGGGAGAGAGAATCTCAAGCAGAGTCCATGCCCAGCACAGAACCCAACATGGGGCTCCATCTTACAACCCCAAGATTTTGACCTGAGCCTAAATCAAGAATTGGACACAATGGACTGAGCCACCAAGGCACCCCTGAAGCTTTCCTTCATATGATGGAACACCCAAAAGCCAAAAAGGATAAGGTTGACATATTTAGACCACATTCAAATGTAAAACTTAAGAGTTCCATAGATAATTTCAAAAGATGTATATATATACACACACAAATATATGATAGAAAAAGTATTCATATTGATAACTATAAAAAAGGACAATATCCTAGTAGTGAATTGGCAAAGAATATAAACAAGCCATTTATAGAAAAAAATGTAAACAGCCCATGAAGATAAGACAAATGCTCAACTTTCGTTAGTAGCTAAATCTGTAAGGCTTACAAATATTTAGAGATTGAGGACACCCAGTTTTGGTAAGAAGTCAGGGAAATAAGTGCTCTCCTGCACTCTTGGTGGGAATGGAGATAGGTAAGTCATTTTAAAAGAGCAATTAGGCAGTCTCTGTCAACTTTTAAAATCTATATGCCCTTGGACCCAATCACTTCAGTTCTAGGAACCTGTCCTTGGGAATTCTTTTTTTTTTATATAATTTTTTTTTTAAAGATTTTATTTATTTATTTGAGAGAGAGAGAACGAGAGAGAGCACATGAGAGGGAGGAGGGTCAGAGGGAGAAGCAGACTCCCTGCCAAGCAGGGAGCCCGATGAGGACTCGATCCCGGGACTCCAGGATCATGACCTGAGCCGAAGGCAGTCGCTTAACCAACTGAGCCACCCAGGCACCCAAGTCCTTGGGAATTCTTAAATGTGTGTGTGTCAGAGGATTTTTTTTTTCTTTAACTTTTATTTATTTATTTATTTGAGAGAGAGAGTCAGTGAGAGTGTGGGATGGTGGGGGAGCAGAGGGAGGAGAGAGAATCTTTTTTTAAAAATTTTTATTTATTTATTTGACAGAGAGAGACACAGCGAGAGAGGGAACACAAGCAGAGGGAGTGGGAGAGGGAGAAGCAGGCTTCCCGCCGAGCAGGGAGCCCGATGCAGGGCTCAATCCCAGGACCCTGGGATCATGACCTGAGCCGAAGGCAGATGCTTAACGACTGAGCCACCCAGGCGCCAACACATCTTTTTTAAACACATTTTTTTTGTTTGAGGACAGCTGACACACAATGTTACATTAGTTTCAGGCATGTATCACAGTGATTCACTTTCTCTATAAGTTATGCTATGGAAAACACAAATATAACTTTTGACTCTCCCCAAACTTACCTACTAATAGCCTACTGTTGACCAGAAGCCTTACTGAGAACATAAACAGTCGATGCACATATTTCATATGTTACGTGTATTAAATACTGTATTCTTACAATAAAGTAAGCTAGAAAATAAAATGCTATTAAGAAAAATGTAAGGAGGAGAAATACATTTACATTACTGTATTGTATTTGTTGGAAAAAATCGGTGTATAAGTGAATCCGCGCAGTTCCAACCTGTGTTCAAGGGTCCACTATATATTCTTTTTTCTCATTTTATACAAATGATAGTATAGTCCTGAGGCATCCATCTCTCCCTCAAGGACCACCTGAGGAGGCCCGCCACCCTTCAGTGACTGCCATGTGGACAGTGACTGTTGTACCCCGGTCCCCCCCCCCCCACTCAACCCCCCAGCACCTTGTTAGAAATCCCAGACTGCAGGGGAAAGAGTGCCAGTGACCCTGGGAAAGAAGCTCGGGCCGCACCAGACCCCACGCACATCCTGCCAGCACTCTTGAAAACAGTAGAGAGAAACTTGAGCCGTGCTTCCTCATTCTGCAAATGGCAGCAGGAAAGAGTTACTCTTGCTCTCTACTGGGTCTCTTAGGTCTTCGGATATCCAGGGAGTCTTAGAAAGGATGGGCAGAAGTTTTCTGTGCTTGGGAGAGGTGCATAAAGGCTTGGCTCCCTCCTGCTGAAGAAGGGACGGAGGTCCCTGGGTTCCCTTGGCAAGAATGTTTCTGGGCTCTTCTTTCAGGCCATTCAGCAAGGGACCATCCAGTGCAACTTTGCCGGCGTCGCTTTGGGTGACTCGTGGATCTCCCCTGTTGGTAAGTACACAATCCTCAGATACTTCTTTACTCCTTTTCTCCATCCTTGCCTGGGACTTTGGGCTGTGTGGTGCAGATCAGAAAACAGGGAAACAGGATTTTCTGGGTCCTTAGAGATGTCAACACAAAAAGTGTTAACCCCAGAGGTGTCCAAGAAATTTGGGGATGAGAACTCATTTATAGAGCTCCCTACCGTGGACTGCTGCTGGCCAGACTGAATTCTCTTATTTGATTCTTACACCAAAAGAATCACATTTTACAGTTCAAGACTTTTTTTTTTTTTTAAGATTGGGAAGGGCAGAGGGGGAGAGAGAGAGAATCTTAAGCAGGCTCCATGCCCAGCGCAAGCCCACGGCAGGGCTCGATCTCACAAGCCTGAGATCATGACCTGTGCCAAAATCAAGATTTCGATGCCTAACTGACTGAGCCACCCAGGCACCCCTACAGTTGAAAACATTTTATTTTTTATTATTATTATTTTTTTTAAAGATTTTATTTATTTATTTGACAGAGACACAGCGAGAGGGAACACAACAAGGGGAAGTGGGAGAGGGAGAATGAAAACATTTTAAAGACTAGAGAGGTGATGGAGTTTGCCCTCTGACACACAGCATGAGTGGCCTGGTCAGGATTCAAACCCCAGTCTGTTGGTTATTTGTCACCGCCACTAGAATGAGCATTTGGGGTGAAATTCCCGTGTGTTGCTCACCATGGTGATGAGACAAGGTTACCATTAGGTCCTGCCACTCAGGTTCATAGTTTCATAACCAGAGTGTCCTCTTTGGGAGTACAAATAAAAGTTGTTTGTGATGCAGACATCTGGGGTGTGGCTCCCGACATCTGAGAGAGTCACGTTGGTGGGGTTAACTCTAACACAGGATTTCTAAATCTCAGGACTATTGACATTTTAAGCCACATAATTCTTTTTTTTTTTTTTTAGATTTTATTTATTTATTTGACAGAGACAGAGACAGCGAGAGCAGGAACACAAGCAGGGGGAGTGGGAGAGGGAGAAGCAGGTTCTCCGCTGAGCAGGGAGCCCGACGTGGGACTCAATCCCAGGACCCTGGGATCATGACCTGAGCCGAAGGCAGTTGCTTAACCAACTGAGCCACCCAGGCACCTAAGCCACATAATTCTTTGTTGTGGGCGCTGCCCTGTGCGCTGTAGGATGTTAGCAGCGTCCCTACCCTTTAGATGCCGGTATTCGCACCCCGGTGTGACACACACAAACTCCCCCAGACCACGCTGGGTGTGGAGCCTGCTTAAGATTCTCTTTCTCGGGGCGCCTGGGTGGCTCAGTTGGTTAAGCGACTGCCTTCGGCTCAGGTCATGATCCTGGAGTCCCGGGATCGAGTCCCGCATCGGGCTCCCTGCTCGGCAGGGAGTCTGCTTCTCCCTCGGACCCTCCCCCCTCTCATGCTCTCTGTCTCTCATTCTCTCTCTCTCTCAAATAAATAAATTAAAAAAAAAAAAAATCTCTTTCTCCCTCTCCTGCCCCTCCCTCCCCACCCCCTAATCCCCACTCCCTGTTCCCGCACGTGTGCTCTCTCTCAATTAAAAAAAGAAAAAAAGAAATCTTCTGCCCAGATCTGAATCCCTCCTTTCAGATCCACTTCAGTTCTACCCCTCCATCCCAGGAATACTCTGTTTTTGAGAGAGAGATACTGTTAATTTATATGAACAATTATTAATTGCTAGGTAGTGGGCATGTGCGAGGTGCTAGGAAAGGTGCACAGGCATGCTCCGTGTCCTCAAGAAGACCTGCACAGTTCAAGATGGTAGCTGTAGCCATATGCCACTAAATTGACATTAATTAAAATACAATAAAAATTTAACTCTTTCAATTGCACTATCCACATTTCAAGTGCCCAGTAAGCACATGTGACTATTGACTTGTCCTGGACCACATAGATAGAGAATATTTCCATCATTACAGAAAGTTCTGTTGCACATCGGAGGTTGGCAGACTACAGCCTACAAGTTGAGTCTGTCCTGCCACCCTCCTTTGGTAGAGAAGGTTTTTACTGGGACACTATCATGCCCATTCATTTACATGTTGTCTGTGGCTGCCTGGAGGCTGTTGCAACCGAGTCGAGTCGTTGCAACAGAGGCTGCCTAGCCTGCAAAGCAAAAAAGGTTTACTGTTTGTTCCTTTATAGAAAAGTTTTGTCCCTCCCTGGTCTAGATCAAGCAGGGAATGGGGTGCACTGGAGAATTGCAGACGATTCTCTATGTCAAGAAACTAAGGCACAAGGGCGCCTGGGTGGCTCAGATGGTTAAGCGTCTGCCTTCGGCTCAGGTCATGATCCCAGACTCCTAGGATCAAGTCCCGCAAGGGGGTCCCTGCTCGGCGGGGAGCCTGCTTCTCCCTCTGCCTCTCTCTCTCTGTCTCATGAATAAATAAATGAAATCTTTAAAAAAAAAAAAAAGAAACTAAGGCACAAGCTTGATAGTTAAGTTGGAGAGGTGAATGATAGCAAGGTTCCGGAGGACCTGGTATGCCTGCGTGTCTCAGAGTGTACCCTGACGAATACCAGACCCAAAGAGGTGCTGTACAGAGGGCTTCGTAGTTAAATAAGTTGCCAGGGCTAAATACTGGCGCCACCTCCTCAAGCTTTCACAGGCATGTTAAAGGCTCTGAGAAGTCCTGCAAGGGCGGGGGTGGGGGGGCGGATAGTCTGTTTTGCATAGCCTCAAAGATATTTAACTGAAGAATCATTTTTTCTTCTCTAATACCTAGGCTGAACTCCTGCAGTACTGAGGTTACTTCAAACACACTTAGAGATGCTTGGCCTTAGGGAACGATTGGAGGCTTTTAAGCAAAGGAGTGACATATTCAAATGTGCAAGTTGCGGTCCTTGCTACTTTGTTGGCACATCTCAGTGGTCCTAGCCTTACCTAGAGTTATGGGAATTATGAATCTGTCAAACCAAGCCCAACTATTCTCTTTGAGGCAGGCATTGTTTTATTCATTTGTGTCTCTAAAACTCCTTGCTGGCTTCAGACCCTTTGTAAATTTTCAGTATGTTTGTGGAATAGAAAAGAATTGGTTGAGGGGCGCCTGAGTGGCTCAGTCGTTAAGCGTCTGCCTTCGGCTCAGGTCATGATCCCAGGGTCCTGGGATCGAGCCCCGCATCGGGCTCCCTGCTCTGCAGGAAGCCTGCTTCTCCCTCTCCCACTCCCCCTGCTTGTGTTCCCTCTCTCACTGTGTCTCTCTCTGTCAAATAAATAAATAAAATCTTAAAAAAAAAAAAAAAAGGATTGGTTGACAGTATAGTCATAGGCACTTGAATTACAAAATCCTTAGTCTCCTTCCTTAATTAGCTCCTTGGCAGAAGCAAGTGTCCCCAGACTGGAGGAGCAAGGGCAGGGGAAATATTCTAAGCTGTCAAAAAGCCTAGAGGTCTGACAGGAATTTTCACTGCGGTTGCTCCAGTATCAGGCCAAATTAACATGTCATTAGCCCTGAGTCAACAGAAAGGCCCTCACATCAGCCCACCTCCCGACGACTGAGCCCTCAGCCCTGCAGGGACATCAGTGAGTGAAGGAGCCTATAGACCTGAAGCCAGCAGCCTTCTTGCTTCTGTCTCCGCTTTGGGAGGGAAGCTAGTTTGGGTTTTCTCTGGGAGGACAGAGCCACTGCGGACTTATTTTGTACATTTTGTACACATGTGGTTTCCTTTAGATTCGGTGCTCTCCTGGGGACCTTTCCTGTACAGCATGGTGAGTAGATGAGTTCCCACCTCTGCACCCTCGGTGGTAAGCAGCGCAGCTGATCTCCCCTGGCTCCGTGCCCAGGACAAACAGGCTAGCTGGGTTTGCCTAGGAGGTTGACACTGCTCTCTGGGCAAATTTAATGAACCATCAGCCCAGTTCCCCATTGCTCTGGGTATAAGAAACACAATGTTTAAAATCTCTCCAACTTTCGGGCGCCTAGGTGGCTCAGTCGGTTGAGCGTCTGCCTTCGGCTCAGGTCATGGTCCCAGGGTCCTGGGATCGAGCCCTGCATCGGGCTCCCTGCTCGGCAGGAAGCCTGCTTCTCCCTCTCCCACTCCCCCTGCTTGTGTTCCCTCTCTCGCTGTGTCTCTCTCTGTCAAATAAATAAATAAAATCTAAAACAAAACAAAACAAATCTCTCCAACTTTCTATGATAAAAATTTTCACCTGTGCAGAAAAGTTGAACGATCCCTGTGAACACCCATATACCCACCATCTGGACTCCGCTCACGTTTCACTGTATTTCTTTCATCAGTGACGACGTGACTGGCCATACACTTTCATCTATAGGCCTTTCTCCTCGCACGCTCTCTGTCACCTGTCCCTAGCTGTGGTGATGCCAGGTCTGTGTCCCTGAGCGATGTGGACCTGTTCGTTCTCGGTTTGCATTCCAGTCTCTTCTCGACGACCAAGGCCTGGCAGAGGTGTCTCAGGTTGCAGAGGATGTCCTGGATGCCGTGAATAAGGGGCTCTACAAAGAGGCCACCCAGCTGTGGGGGAAAGCAGAAATGGTCATTGAACAGGTAATGAGACAGGCTCGAGGGCAGCCTGCTTGCCGTGTTCCCAGGGAGACAGGACCTCCCGGTTGGTGCTGTCAGGATTTGGGGGTCTCCTGAGACTCCCCTCAGATCTGAAAATGATCAAGTGCTAAACGATAAAGCCGACGAGTCTGAGCAGTGATGAGCTCAGAAAGCCACCCCGGGCCTACAAGACCCACTTGTCCCATGGACACTATAAGAAATAATATGTCTTGCAGAAGTGAATGTTTGAATCCTTGCCAGGCAACATTCTGTCCCCAGTGAGCCAGGAGGGAAGAATGCACAGCCGAGGACGAGTGTGCCGGACCCTCCTTAGCCCTCTTCTCCCTGTAAATTAACACGCAGGCCCTTGGTTTTCTCCAGCATCTGAGATCCACTTGGATGAGCTGCTCACTACCGCAAACCCCCCCCCGACCCCGAGATCGGGCTGACAGCTGGTCTCAGAGCTGCATTTCTTGTTGGTCCAGGCACATTTACAAAGTTAAAGCTGTCCTTGGATAAGATGGAGAGCCTGTTGCCTTTCTGTTAGGCAGCTTTGATAATGGATAAATAAAACAAACAGCCAAATATCATTCTGTATTTCAGAACACAGATGGGGTGAACTTCTATAACATCTTAACTAAAAGCACTCCCACATCTGCAGTGAAGTCGAGCCTTGAATTCACCCAGATCCCCCTAGGTAAGTGAACCTTGACGTTGCTAGACCCCGTCTCTGTCTCCATGCAAGAGGGAATCAATTCTTTTAGCTTTATTGACATAATTTACATACCACAAAACTCACCCATTTTAAGTGTATGATTCAGTGGTTTTAGTGCATTCACAAAGCTGCACAGCCATCACCACAATCCAGTTCTAGAAATTTCCATCATGCCAGAAAGATCCCGTGTCTCCTGGCAGTCAGTTTCCGTTTCCATGCCCAGCCCCAGGGAGTTACTAATCTGTGTTTCTAGATACGGACGTTTCATATAAATGGAACCATTTATATGGGTGGTCTTTTGCATCTGGCTTCTTTCGCTTACCATAGTGTTTTTGAAGTTTGGAAACCAACTTCTGCGCATTACACATTACAGTCCTTCTGAAGGCTGGATTGAGCTGTCTTTCAGCTGACCCAGCTTCGCCGCGGATGCTGAATGCCTGGCGTCCTCCCTCCATAGGAGGCCTGTAAAGGCTTCGGGAGCCTCTAGATTCCACTTCGCAGCTGATCTCCTTTGGCCATGCTGGATGATCTCAGCGGCCCCAAAGTACATAAAGTGCAGCATTCAAAATTAATAAAGCATCTCCACTTTCAGTGTCTTTCTGGCTTTCTTCCTCCATCTGGGGTGGATGAAGGTGACGCTTTTCGTTTTCCAGCTGAAAGCCTCCCTCTTAGACACACTGTCCCAGCTGCTTGGGAAAGACGTGCTCTTGGTCGTATTGCCAGTCCTTTGACTCACCGGGTACCAGTTTGTTTCAGTTCACCTTTACCAGCGCCACGTGAGACACCTACAGAAGGATACCTTAAGTCAGCTCATGAACGGTCCCATCAGAAAGAAGCTCAGAATTATTCCTGAGGATTGCTCCTGGGGAGGTACTTCTGTGACCTAATTAAGGGCCATTTGTGGGGTTGCAGGGCAGTGGAGGGGCCAGTTCAAAGGCCTTAATTTGAAGAATGGGTTTTGGCGGTGGTGATGATAGGTTGCAGGTAGGACAGCATTACGGGCCACATTTTAAAGGTGAGCAAACATAACGTGCCCAAATTGGTTCAGAATAAGAGGTTGGTAGGGAAGTGGGTGGGGAGGGAAATGAAATGATGGGTTAGGTGTTGATAAATCTTGTTGCAGCCAGGTTATGGGCACCTGGGAATCCTCTTACCCTTCTGACTTGTTATCAGTTTGAGGTTTTCCATAATAAAAAAAAAAATCGAGATTAAAAAAAGCCACGCCCAAAGCCACAGTTGGTTATGGGTGTGACTTCCAGACAAAGGTCCTTTGGGGCAGGTTTTGACCAGCTCCCCGGCCAGGCTCCCCCCTCCCCCCAATCCTGATGCTGGATGTGGTTCCGGGGTCTACTATATTCTGTTCTGGGGACCATATTAGGAACTGTTGGGGGCAAGGGGCAGTGCCCAGTGTAGTCCCCTTGCCCGTGGTTTGGCAGACCGTGACTGATAGAGAAAGCTCCGTGGCCCCAGCTGTGTCTGGTCCGGAAAGGACAAACTTGCCAGCCGATACCCATACCCAGGGCTTGCGCTCCGGCGTGCAGTTAAGCGTGCAGGGAGCCCGCCGGCCCGTGCTCATACCCCGCCTGCCACTGACTGGCTCGTTCTCCTGGCCATGTATCTTAGCCTCTCGGAGCCTCAGTCGCTCTAACCACTGCCCAAGTTAGGACTCCGTACCTCCCAGTTTACTAGAGGGAGAAACCACCTTGACAAGGGCAAGGCCTCCAGTATCTTGTAGGTCCTCTTTAGCGTACAAAAGTCCTTTTGAAAACCTCCCTTTTTCCTTACCCTCCAACTCCAGAGTATATAGAGGGAGTATATATCCTTGATGACGAGGAAATGCGATCTTGTTTGTAAAGTGCTTGCGGACAGAAATGAATAGTAGCTACTGTTATTGTGGGGTTCACTGTCACGGTGATGACAGTCAGGAATCCGCCAGGAGTGCGGTGCTGACCATCTTCTCTCTTGCCTGGGGCTCATCGGGCTCATCCTCCCCGTGGTTTTCCTGAGGGCTAGCTCTGCACTGGTTTAGGTCTGATTTGGTTTATTACTAGGGTAGCCCCACTTGTGGCCCTGGTGTTACTTAGCAAAGGAGGAAAACTAACACCTGCCCCAACGCAGAGATTGTTCCCCGAGAGGACCAGCCTAACGAGTATTTTGTGAAGCTCCCTGTTTGCTTGGGCATTAGCCTTCAGGAGACTGGCTCCGGACATGGATTTCTGGGTGGTCGGTCCCTGTTGGTGAAGCACAGTGGTTACTTTGGGTGCCGGGGCCCAGGAGGCTCTGGTCTGAAAGGTGCCCCGTGTTCTGGCAGATTGCAGGCTCTTACCTCTTTCTCTTTCCTCACGTGCAGGGCAGTCTGCCGATGTCTTCCAGAACATGGAGGGGGACTTCATGAAGCCGGTCATCAGCATTGTGGACGAGCTGCTGGAAGCCGGGGTCAATGTGACCATTTATAACGGACAGCTCGATCTCATCGTGGACACCATAGGTAAGGAACACGCTCCGAGGGGCACCTGGAGGCTGTTCCTTGGGGTGAGCTGGAAGGGAACTGGCCCTGGCCAGACATGCCATTCGGGGCTGGGGACATTGAAATGCCTGGAGGAAGGCCATTTCCTGTTACGTTCATCTGCCCCGACCTTGACCTCTTTGAAGAGGACAGAGCTGTTGAGGCAGTTGTTGAATGTAGGTGAGGTTTGATGGGATGAGGTCTGGAGCTGACGGCCAAGAAAGAATTTTTTTTGTTCTGTTTTTGTTTTTTTTTGTTTTTTGTTTTTTTCAAGAAAGAATTCTTGAGACGTCTTTGGTGCAAAACGGTGGTTTTATGAAAGCACAGGGACAGGACCCGTGGGCAGAAAGAGCTGCTACTTCAGGGTTATGAGGGGTGACTGATTATATACTCTGGAGTTGGGGGTAAGGAAAACGGGAGGATTTCAAAAGAACTTTTGTACGCTAAAGAGGACCTACAAGATACTGGAGGCCTTGCCCTTGTCAAGTTAAGGTGGTTTCTCCCTCTAGTAAAGCATTAACATTAAGACAGTTGGGAGTTTCCTATTGGAAGTTAGGTGATTGATAAGAATGCTTTTTTCTTGTAAATCATGAAGATATTTGTAAACTGAGGGAGTTAAACATTTGTTTTTCCTTCCCTTAGCTTTAGGGCAGCGGGGAGTGCCTGAGGAATGTCACACAGATCCCACCTGGGGGTGGGGGGACAGTTTGCAGGTTGTCAGCTTGTGCTTGCCCTCTGCTAGCCTTCTGCGCCCTCATCACGGTGACCCCTTAGAGAAGCCTGGGCCTGCCAGATTTTGAGGCCCTTATGCATGATTAAGAAATGCATGACACCTACTCCCACCACAAATAGAAAAGGAGACCTTTTCCTGGCCATGGGGTCAATGCACTGGTGAGTTGAGTCTTTGTCACTGTCCCAGTAGGTGGTAAGCTCTGCAAGCTGAATTGAACCTAAACCCTGCTGATTCTAAACCTGAGGACCCGGGGGAAATGGCCTTTGGGGTTCTTTTTCAGTAGGACCAGGTAAAGACTGAGAGGCAGGTTTTCAGAACCAGCAGGTAAATCGAGGCACACGGTATGACAGGTATGACGCACCTCTTGAGGTCAGCGGGATTGAATATTTCCGCCACTTGTAAGCCAAGGGCACTAAGGCCACTTTGAAACGGTTCTGTGTTTCTTCCATGACCTGCCCAGTGATCCACGTTAGCATCTTCCGACCCTGAGACCTCTCAGTCCTCCGGAGAGTCCTGCCACCTCCAGAGGTCCCCACTTGCCTTGCTTCAGAGCATATGGCGGTGGGAAAGGCAGAGGCAGAAGTAGTCAGGCTTCTCAGCGTTTAGGTTTCTCCCAGGTATCTTGGGCATCACTGGGAGTTTGCTGGAAAGGCAGTCTCAGGCCCTACCCAGACCTACGGACTCTGAATTTGCATTTTAAGCGGATCTCGGGATGGGTTCTGTGTGCATGCATCACAGTTTGGGAACGGCGAAGTGATGGGATCTAGATTTTTGTTTCTACCCCACCCAGCTATTGATGCCAGGCCCTGCTCTTCCCCTCTTGCCAGGTCAGGAGGCCTGGGTGCGGAAACTGAAGTGGGCAGAGCTGCCCAAATTCAACCAGCTGAAGTGGAAGGCTGTGTACAGTGACCCGAACGCTTCAGAAACGTCTGCTTTCCTCAAGTCCTACAAGAACCTGGCTTTCTACTGGATCCTCAGAGCCGGGCACATGGTGAGGCCGCGTCCCTCAGCCTTTGTGGTGGGCTCTTACCTGCTCTGAGGGTGAGGCCATGGGCAGGCAGTTGATTATGCGTTGAGTGCACTGCCCGGACTGGCCTTAGAGGAAGTGATTTGTTTTGGGAAGTGTTTCCGGGTCTCTAATGAAATCCTGCTCTTAGTGCTTCAGTCCTTTGAATCTAGAGATCCTCATTTAAAACTAAATCCTTCTGAGAGCATTAAGCTGGGCTCTGTCTTTTACTCCTTAGGTTAAATGAGTTTAATGTTACTTTCCTCTTAATCATTTGTCTTGGGGGAAGAAGGGAGAAATTGTCTTTCCCTCACATTTTCGGGGAGCGAAAGCCAAAGTTAGCGCTCTGGAAAGCTGAGTCGCAGGGCATGGTACAAGGTAGGGGGAGTGTTCGAGCAGCAGTAGCTTCCAGATTTCCAGTTCGGAAGAGGCTTTGTGTGCAAAGATGAGGTTGTCTCGCTCCTGCACTTGCTAAGCAAACACACTGTCTCCCCTTAGGTCGTAGGTTGACTGAGTGGCTATCCATGGGCTGAGGGAGATTCTGGAGGGATAAATCCACTGTAAACACACACATGTGTGCACGTACACATGCAAACACCTGCAAAGGCACCCGAGGGGTCGGGTGCTTCCCTCACGGTTAGGCTTTGGTCTGGCCACTTACATGCAGGTTCTCTTCTTCCCAGGACAGTGCTTTCCTGGAGGAGATTCACTGGGAGGGGTGGTAAGGTGCCCTGTGGGCGGCTCTCTCCGCTTGGCCCCCTGGTGCTTAGGACAGAATCTCCATAGAGAAGGGGCTGAGGGGTGGTGGTCTGGCTAGAAAACT
The DNA here is from genome assembly GCF_011800145.1 of Mirounga leonina. Classification (NCBI taxonomy): domain Eukaryota; kingdom Metazoa; phylum Chordata; class Mammalia; order Carnivora; family Phocidae; genus Mirounga; species Mirounga leonina. The sequence continues at coordinate 15,920,047 of NW_023270503.1, read as the reverse complement.
GGTCTTTAAGCTCCGTTTGCACATCAAGCACATATAGTGTGTGTTTACTTGGATGGCCGAGGAGATGCTAAGAGGGATTTCAGCAGGAACTAAAGTGCCCTCTCCAGAAACCAACTCCTTAGGGGTATTACCTAGGCAAGGAGGAGGTGTAGGAGCAAGAAAAACAGCATGGGCAGGTCCAACGGAGCTTCAGGAGGGGCCCTGGGGAGAGATGAGGCCGGGGATACCTTGTTAGGGAGCTCACACGTATCCCGAAAGCAACAGCGTGCATTGAGGGTCTTAAAAGCAAAGGAGTGAAATGGCCAGATTTGTCTAAGAAAAGGCATTCTAGCAACAAAGGTTTGGTCTGCTGCCCCAACTGATGGGGTGCCCCCCCAGGGGATGAGACTAGGGCAAATAGCCGATCTAAAGTGCTTTTTTTTTTTTTTAAGATTTTATTTATTTATTTGACAGAGAGAGCACAAGCAGGGGGAGTGGCAGGCAGAGGGAGAAGGAGAAGCAGGCTCCCTGCGGGGCTCGATCCCAGGACCCTGGGATCATGACCAGAGAGGAAGGCAGACGCTGAACTGACTGAGCCACCCAGGTGCCCCTCTAAGATGCTCTTATAGTAATCAAGGAGGGAGAGAAGTAGAGGAATTTGATAGTGTCAGAAGGGAGAACTGGCCGGACTTGGTACCTGTTTGCCTATAGAACCGCCATGTAGGATGCTCATAAGGCAGCTGAATATATACACTGTGTATATATGATCCGGAGTCAAATTTTTGCTCTTGGAGAGATTTGGGAGTCAAATATGAAAAAGGCCAGGGACAGACCAGTATTTAAAAGGCAGGAAGTGAAAGAAGGACCTACAAATGAGACTTGAGAGAGGGCAGCCAGAAAAGGAGGAGGGAGACCAGGGACGTGGGCATCCGCAAAGTCCCCAGGGGCCGGTGGTGTCGCAAGCTGCCACCAACTCAGATAAAGGAGCGAAGTGTCAGCAGTGATTCGGGCACAGGGGTATCCTTAGTGCTCGTGGCAAGCGCTTTTGGTGCAGTGGCGGGCCTGGAGGCCAGCACGGAAAGGGTGCAGCAGATGAATGGGCAGTGAGGGAGGGAATACAACTTCCTCTCAGAAATCGGAAGGATAGGAATCTGCCCTTTTAAGAAACTTCATCTGAATAGATCATGAACAAGGCAGCAGGACCCACGGTTAGGAGGGCATTTTGTTAGGGCTTGCTTTTTAAGATTTTATTTATTTATTTATTTATTTTTAAAGATTTTATTTATTTGATAGAATGAGAGAGAGAGAGAGAGAGAACATGAGAGGGGGGAGGGTCAGAGGGAGAAGCAGACTCTCCACTGAGCAGGGAGCCTGATGCGGGACTCGATCCTGGGACTCCAGGATCATGACCTGAGCCGAAGGCAGTTGCCCAACCAACTGAGCCACCCAGGCGCCCCAAGATTTTATTTATTTATTGAAGACAGAGACAGAGGGAGAGACAGAGAGAGCATGCGTGTGCACGCACGAGCAGAAGGAGGAGCAGAGGCAGACTCCCCCTGGAGCAGGGAGCCCGATGCGGGGCTCGTTCCCATGACCCTGGGATCATGACCTGAGCTGAAGGCAGACGCTTAATGACTGAACCACCCAGGCAACTCCCTGTTAGGGCTTTACGTATTCTGAGTACCCTCAATATCAACTAGGGAGGAAGCTAGTAGGAAGTCTTAGGGCACAGTGCTGTGAGAAGGGTCCCTGCAGGGGCAGGTGGGAGGGGAAGGAGGAAGGGGAGGGGAAGGAGAGCACATGCTCTTGCTCATATACTGGAGTTCAGGCCCATTTCCTCTGGCTTGTCACGGAGAGAACCAAGACATCAGTTGGGGCAGCCTTAAAATAGCTCCTGGACACTGGTATTAAATTATCCCCAACCACTTCCCCTTTAGTTGATGAAATGTCTTTTTGGTTACCCCACTGTGCCTGTGCCTCCAGGGGACCTTGCTGGGCAAGAGGACTGGGGACAGCAGTGTGCCGTAGAGAATCATGGACCCATGGGCTTTCAGAACTTGGGGCCGTCAACTGGACGCCCATCTTTGTGGCGGAGAAACTGAGGCCTCTGTCCCTCCCCTTTCCGATGGTGTGTGGGAAGGGGGTTTATAAAGGAATTATTTGAAAAATCTAATTTTGGCTGGCTCAGGCAGTAGAGCGTGTGACTCTGATCTCAGGGTCATGAGTTCGAGCCCCACATTGGGTGTGGAACCTATCTGAAAAATTCAAAGGAAAAACAAAAGAAAATTGAATAATAACAATAATACCAAAATGGGGTGCCACCCAAACAAAGCATCTTGTTCGTTTGTTGTATCTGTTGACAGATTTGCTATTAGCTTCCCTCTACTTTGTACTCCATTCCCAGAGAATCCTTTAAAATGTTTAGAATCTCCCCTCTTCCTTGAACAGGCTAGGTCCTGCTAACATGAGCACAAGTCTTCCAAGGAAATCAAGAGGGACGCCTGGGGGGCTCAGTCAGTTAAGTGTCCGACTCTTGATTTTGGCTCAGGTCATGATCTCAGGGTCATGGGACTGAGCCTTGGGTTGGGCTCTGCTCTCAGTGGGGAGTCTGCTTGGGATTCTCTCTCTCCCTCTCCCTCCACCCCTCCCCCCACTTGCGCTCACTCTCTCTCTCTCTGAAAATCAATCAATCAATCAACAGATCAGCCCTAAATGGAACAGCAGGTTCTTTTCCTAAATGCTGACTACTTTAGACCCCTGCAACCTGATGAGCTTCTGTCCTGTGCAGGGGTCATTTCTCAGATGGGACCCTCCCGTAAGGGGCGCATTCAGGTGCAGATGTCCTCCTAGGCTGTGTCGTGGAGCCGGCACTCCTCCTGGGAGCAGGGTCTCAGGATGTCGCCCCTGAACCCAGAACCCGGAGTGTGGACTTGGATACTGTTTGGTTCTAGGTTCCTTCTGACCAAGGGGACATGGCTCTGAAGATGATGAGGATGGTGACTCAGCAGGAGTAGGATGGATTGGCGGTGAGTTGCTTGGCCCTAGGGCTCGGGGGCCCAGAGTGAGGACCCGGGAAGCACCGGTCTCCCGCGAACCCGGCTGCCTGTGCGCGTGAAGGTTCCTGCCCGTGTGTCCAGAGAACAGACTCGCTGCCTCCGCGGCAACTTGGAAATCATTTCTGCTTCTGAAAAACCCCCATTTTTTTCCAACGGATTTGTTTTAATCAAAATGAAGAGTTGAAATAGGTTGACATTTTGGTATGACAAAAGTAAATGATGTGATGTATGGGGGAGAAAAAGAGAAATACAGGTAAACAAAATAAACACCCTTTTCCTCCCTTCCCTGGGACAAGCTCTGTTATCAGTTTAGTGTCCATCCTTGCAAGCCTTTTTTTTTTGCTATATATGCATATATATTTTTTACAAAAATGGAATCATTACTGTATGTTGTTTGACTACCTACATACCAGTTTGTCCTAAACGCCTCTTCATGTCAATAAATGTTCTCCTATAACATTTTTAATAGCTGCTGAGCATTCCACTTTGTGGATGTACCAAATGCGCAACTGTTTCATGTGAGCAACGTCTAGTGTGTCTGGTAGAGACAGTGCTCTGGTGATTCATCCTGACAGTTATGTTTTTATACACATCCTTCTTCTTTTCTTACAGCAAATTCCTAAAGGCACAATGGTTTAGTCAAAGAATTATAACTTCTCTTTAAAATTGAAATGATGTCTTTAATTTAAAAAGCAGGACCTCGGGGCGCCTGGGTGGCTCAGTCGTTAAGGTCTGCCTTCAGCTCAGGTCATGATCCCAGGGTCCTGGGATCGAGCCCCGCACCGGGCTCCCTGCTCCGCGGGAAACCTGCTTCTCCCTCTCCCACTCCCCCTGCTTGTGTTCCCTCTCTCGCTATTGTCTCTCTCTGTCAAATAAATAAAATCTTTAAAAAAATAAAAAGCAGGACCTCTAAGTTTTCACTTGCAGCCCACGGTCTACAGAAGGGATGTCATAGTTTCTATGATGCCCCTGAAAGAAACACTGTGTCTTGCGGTTGTGGGGCTGAGTTATTAAAAACCAAACCCAGGGTCTTCCTGTGGAACGTGAGGAGAGTGTTAATAGTGGGTTATGCATCTGAAACTAATAATGTGCTATATGTTGGCTAATCGAATTTAAATTTTTAAAAAAATAGTGGGTTATGTCTACATGACCATCCCCCTTGGACCTGAGACTGAAGCAGGCTTCTTGGGCAGAGGCACCCTGCACTTACCTGTGGTTCGCTATTGGGGAGAAAGCATTCCTGTGTGCCCCTGGACATGGAGAAACATGACAGGCTTATGCCGGATCCCGCTGGATCCCCCACCAGTGCATATTGTTCTCCTGTTGCTTCTGCGAGGTGTCCTTTGCCGGAAGAAAATTTAGCCACTAGTATAATTATTTACCAAGTCTTGTGAGTCCTTCTGGCGTTGAATTACAACACATTTGAATTCCCAACCTCACAGGGTCTCTTTCATTAGAAGTTAGGGTGTTAGGGGGCACCTGGCTGGCTCAGTTGGTAGAGTATGTGACTCTGGATCTTAGGGTCTGAGTTTAAGCCCCATGCTGGGTGTAGAGGCTAATTGGAAAAAAAAAAAAAAAAAAAGGAAGTTAGGATACTAGTTGGGAAAGAATCTGAGTTTGAACATTAGGATGGCCACATGGGCAGATTCCAGTGAATTCCAGATTCCTTAAACCTTTTTTGCCACTAGAAGCAGCCCTTCCATCCCTGCCCAAGGAGGTCAATCTCCTCCTGCCCTAAGATCTTGTCACGAATTCCAAGATGCCCAAAGCCCTCTTTCTGCTACATTACATTCACTCTCAACCCACACCCATGCCTTCATGGGACGTTCCCTGTGATCAGTTCACGTGGGGAGGAAGTCTGGGGCTTAGTTTACAGATAGTTCTGCACGGTGGGCATGCATCAGCTGAGAGTGGACAGAGTGGAAATCCTCCCAGGGGACAGAACTTGGGACGAGGTACCCATTTGTTCATTTTGCCTGGAAGGAGAGATGGTCAGAAGAAAGGGTCTGTACCAAATCACCATTTGGCTGGGTAGTTGGACTTGGAAAGAACACAAGTGAAAAAATCAAAAGGCCTGAGGAAGAGATATGAGGATAGACCTTTGAATGGCAGAATATGAAGCTAAGTTGTGTTCCACGTGAGTGCTCACCAAAGAGCAGAGGAAGATTTTAATAATCAGATGGATAGAACGACCCATTCTGTAGACATCGGCCAGCCTCCTTCCCCAGCAGCTCCTGGGGACTCAATGCCAACCAAAGTAGCCGTAGTGACAGCAATGGAGGTTATACATTTGCTCTTGGACATGGACTTGTGCTCACCAAGAGTGACCTGGCCACAGCTGCTGCTGAGTGCCTAATCTGCCAGCACAAGAGACAACACTGAGCCCCTGATACGGTGTCATTGCCCGAAGGGATCAGCCAGCTTCCTGGTGTTAGGTTGATTACATTGGACCACTTTCATTATGAAAAAGGCAGCAAGTAATTCTTATTAGAATTGACACTTGCTCTGGACATAGATTTGTCTTCCCTGCCCACAGTGCTTCTGCCAAAACTGCCATCTGTGGCCTTAGAGAATGTGTCATCTGCCATCATGGTATTCACAGCACACGAAATGGAGAAGTGGGTTCATGCTCATGGCATTCACTGGTCTTACCATGTTCCCCCATCATCCTGAAGCAACTGCCCTGAAACATGGTTGAATGAGTTTTTGAAGATTAGGTTACAGTACCAGCTAGGTGGCGATACCTTGCAGGGCTGAGGTGATATCCTTCAGCATGTGGTATACGATCTAAATCAGCATCGTGCTTCTCCCACACCCTGGACCCAGGAGTCCAGGAATCAAGGCATAAAAATGAAAGTCACTCCTCCCCTTTCAGCCCTGTTGATCCAATAGTCAAATTTTTGCTTCCCATTCCTGCAACTTTAGCTTCTGCTAGTCTAGAAGTCTTAATTACAAAGGGAGAAATGCTTTCACCAGGAGACACAGCAAAGATTGCCTTGAAATGGAGCTTGAAGCTATCATCTGGAGTGTTTGGGCACTGAATAAAAAGGCAAAAGTACTGTCTGGAGTGATCCTGACTATCAAAGGGAATTTGGGTTGTTACTACATAGTGAGGATAAGGCAAGAGAATGCCAGAGATCCTTTGTGGTACCTTATAGTACTCCCATAGCCTCTGATTAAAGTCAAAGGAAAACGGTAATAACCCAATTTATACTGGTAATGGCCCACACCCTCCACAAAGGTTTGGGTCATTCCACCAGGCGAGGAACTATGACCGAGGGGCTTGCTCAGGACAAAAGAAATAAGTAGTGAATGATGGTAGTTATAAATACTAGCTATGACCTCATGACCTGTTGTAGAACAAAGACTGTAATGGTTACGAGTGTTTCTTCCTTATTGTGATTTGAATATATTTTAATAAACATTAGCCAAATTTTTAAAATCTCTTCTCTCAATGCTTTATCTTCTAATTTAAGATGTGCTCATAATAGGGCGCCTGGGTGGCTCAGATGGTTAAGCGTCTGCCTTCGGCTCAGGTCATGATCCCAGGCTCCTGGGATCGAGTCCCGCATCGGGCTCCCTGCTCAGTGCAGAGCCTGCTTCTCCTTCTCCCTCTGCCATTCCCTCTGCTTGTGCTCTTCTATCTCTCTGCCAAATAAATAAATAAAATCTTAAAAAAAAAAAAAAATGTGCTCATAATAAATAACTTTATGTGTAAGCATTTAAGTTATAAGAGGAGTATGAACCAGCTCGGAAAAGAATGTACATTCTCCAAAGACAAACAAGGGTCTTTAGGGAGAAGGTCAGTGTGGTTTTGGCCGTACGGGGGATTTTGTATCGTGTTGCGCAGAAGCGTGATTTTGTTACTGTCTTTATTTGGAGAGTAAGTCTGGTTTAGGGCAATGCATACAGGTGCCAAGTCGAAAAGGGATGGACTGTGGGGTCTTTGTAATGTTTCTACTTGCCTAGGCCAAATTATATTCTCCAGAATTACCTTTCCTGTATGTTTCTGATTAGAGCGGCCCACAAGACTAGAGATTCTCGTGGAGATTTGGAGGATGGAAATGAGACAGCGGCCAATTTTAGCTCAAACATGCTGTCATCTGTCTGCCCGCTCAGCTCATTAGCAGCCAGGCCTGCCACGGCTCCACCTTCCCTTGGATCCTCCTGGAGCGTCTCTGCCTCTTGGGCCAGGTGAGTGTGCTTAGCTCTATGATGAGAACCCACCTGGCATGAGTTTCCGTCCCGTGGACTGTCCTCATGGACTCCAGCTCACGGGATGCAGACTGCTTTTCCTTCTCTACTTTAGCTCTACTGTCCCTTCCTGACTGCCGGCCCTCTGTCGCTCAGTCCCCAGCATCACATATTGAAGGCACCAGCCTGAGGAGGACTGCCCACCCAGCTCCCACACTGCATGAGTCCAGCCCCTACACACGCACACACACATGCATGTGCACGCACACAGTTCCACTTCTCTGACTGAATCCTGACTGATACCATAAATCAGATTCAGTTACTCTTCAATGGATTCAGCGTTCCCCACAGCTGGACTCTGCATGTATGGCAACGCCTTTCTCCTCTATACATTGAGCAGCAACTTAATCGATGCAGAGCCCTGGGTCACATCTCGCCTTCCCTGTTGGCATCAACAGTTGCTGAGAAATTTGAAACCAACGTGACTTTGGTTTTTTGTTTGTTTGTTTTACTTTTATAAACACTTAATTTTGATACCTTAATGCTGTACACTTCTTTGTTTGATCTTACAGATTGGTAACTTCAGGTGGTACATTGATGTTTGTAGGGTTTTTTTTTTAAAGATTTTATTTATTTATTTGACAGAGAGAAAGACAGCTAGAGAAGGGAACACAAGCAGGGGGAGAAGGAGAGGGAGAAGCAGGCTTCCCGCTGAGCAGGGAGCCCGATGCGGGGCTCGATCCCAGGACCTTGGGACCATGACCTGAGCCGAAGGCAGATGCCTAGTGACTGAGCCACCAAGGCGCCCCCATCTGGTTTTTTCTATGAGCTTAAAAAAAAAAAAAGACCAATTTTTTTTTTTTTTTAAAGATTTTATTTATTTGACAGAGACACAGCGAGAGAGGGAACACAAGCAGGGGGAGTGGGAGAGGGAGAAGCAGGCTCCCCGCTGAGCAGGGAGCCGGATGCGGGGCTCGATCCCAGGATCCTGGGATCATGACCTGAGCCGAAGGCAGACGCTTAACGACTGAGCCACCTAGGCGCCCCGATGTGTGTAGTTTTTAATTAATTTTGCCTGATATTTAGTGAGCTTTTTGTGGTTTTCTTTAGTGAGGTTTTTTTGTTTTTGTTTTTTTTGAGAGAGAGAGAGTGAAGAGGGAGGGGCAGAAGGAGAGGGAGTGAGAGAATCTCAAGCAATGTCCGTGCTGAGCACAGATCCCGACAGGGGTCGCGATCTCAAAACCTTGAGATGGTGACATGAGCTGAAATCAAGAATTGGACACTTAACCAGCTGAGCCACCCAGGCGCCCCCGTTCCAGGTACTTTTAACCAAGACTGCCATCAGCAGGTAGTAGCTAGTACTATGGTGCTAATCATTTTGCAACTTATAAATGTATCAAATCAATACACTGTACACCTGAAATTCACACAATGTGTCAATTGTATCTCAAAAAAAGCTGGGAAAAACAAGACTACATTAGCATCACTACTTCACTTTTTGGTAAACTCTGGTCAATTTTTTAAAAAGATTTATTTATTTATTAAGATTTTATTTATTTATTTGAGAGAGCACAAGCAGGGGGAGCAGAAGAGGTAGAGAGAAGCAGGCTCCCCGCTCGAGCAGGTTGCCCAACGTGGGGCTCGATCCCAGGACCTGGGGATCATGACCTGAGCCGAAGGCAGACGCCTAACGACTGAGCCACCCAGGCACTCCTAAGTTATTTATTTAAGTCATGTCTACACCCAACGTGTGGCTTGAACTCACAACCCTGAGATCAAGAGTCGTACGCTCATCCAACTGAGCCAGCCAAGTGCCCCAAATTTGGTCAAGTTTTGACATTTCTAAAGTGCTTTTATTTTCTGTAATTTTGTTTCTCCTTATTTTCCCGTTATGCCAACTGGCGTTTCACCTTCTGACTGAAGTCTCCTCGTCTGCTTCTTCATTTCCTATTTCCTGGACTCCGTTTTTGCTCTAATCTCGAAAGGGAGCAAAGTATTTAGACTTTCCTAATACAAACCTTCAAAGGAATGTTCCTCATCTATCTTTTGTATCTTGCGTTAACTTCTTGAGTTTCGGTTTTTGTGTGTGTTTTTCAGGTTCGTGTGTTTGCCTACGTCTTTTTGAATGAGGGTGGTTATGGGAATCCTCTAATTCCCCTTCCAGTTCATCTGGTTATTTCTTAGATTGTTCACTGAGTTCTTATTCAGGAAGATTGGATGTTGTGGATCTATATGATCCATTTAGTCTTTCTGCTGCCTGAGGAAGATGGATGCTAGCAGGTTGGGCAGTAATTACTGGGAATGTATTCCCTGTGGACCACTAACAGCAGAAACACTCAGATTTTGTTGTGTTTCCTGCTTCAGGATGGACCAACCACTTTGGTAAAGAAGCAAAGTCAAGAGACACCTAGGGAGTCCTTGTTTGCTGGGTGTATTAGTTATGTATTGCTGCATAATAAGGTACCCATAAACTGTGACTTACAACATTTATTATCTGGTAGCTTATGTAGGTCAAGAACGTGGGTATAGCTTACCTGGGTCCTGTACTTGAGGGTCTCCCGAGGCTGTCAGCAAGGTGTTGGCCGGGGCTGCAGTTGAGACCCCAAGGCTCCAGTGGGGAAGGACCTGCTTCCAAGCTCACACTCAGGAGGTTGTCTGAGATTCAGTTCCTCCCAGGCTGTTGGACTGAGGGCCTCCCCCAGTTACTTGCCCTGGGAACCTCTCCCTAGGGCAGCTCACAGTGTGGCAGCTTGATTCATCAGAGCAAGCAAGAGAGGAGTCAGAGTTCAGGCAGGATCAAGGTCACCGTCTTAGATCTCAAAAGTGCTATCTCATCGCCTTGGCCTATTCTGTTCTTTAGGAGCAAGTCATCATGTCCAGCCCACCCTCGAGCAGAGGGGATTACAGAAGGGCATGAGTACCAGGAGCTGGACCATCATCAGGAATCATTTAGAAGCCAGCTGTCATGGTGGGTCGACACTCGGTCTTCTCGTATTTGCTTCTGTCTTTCCTCACCTCAGATCTCTTCTTGTCAGCAGCAGGGTCCGTGGAGAAAGCGTGGTGACACGTGGCCTGTGGGCTCTCCTCACTCCCCACACTCCCCACACTCCTGCAGTGGAAGAGTGAGCTCACCAGGCTGTTTTCCGTCTGTCCTGACACCTGCCCGACTCGAAGTCCATCTTAAAAGTGGGAGGAATAGTAGTGCAACCCTTAAGAATTGCTTGCACTCCCTTTGCACCACACTGCATTCCTGCCTTGAAGGGAGGCGCTGTGTCTCACACCTGCTTCTCTGAAAGTTTGGTCCAGATGAACAACAGATAACATGAACACCGTGTCACAGCCTTTGGACATTTATTCTATACTAGATGCTTTGTGTGGATTTTCACATCTAATTCCTGAAGGCTTCTGAAGTCAAGTACAATAATTTGTTGCCCTTTTATTTTTTTATTTTATTTTTTTTTTTTTTAAAGATTTTATTTATTTATTTGACAGAGAGAGATAGCAAGAGCAAGAACACAAGCAGGGGGAGTGAGAGAGGGAGAAGCAGGCTTCCCACCAAGCAGGGAGCCTGATGCGGGGCTCGATCCCAGAACCCTGGGATCATGACCTGAGCCGAAGGCAGACGCTTAACAACTGAGCCACCCAGGCGCCCCTGTTGCCCTTTTAAAGAATAGAAAACCTAGGCTTGGAAAGATCACGTAACTTGGCCGGGGTCCCATAGCTATGAGTGGCAACTCTGGAATGTAAGTGTGTAAGCACCATATAAAGTGTCAGATACGCTCAAGCAAACTCATTGTTTGGGGTTTGGTTTCCGAGAGAGGGTGCTTTAGGTTACTTTCTTTTCATCCCAATTCATTTTGTGAACTTGATTCATTAGTGATTACAATGTTGGATTTGGATTCAGATTCAACCTTTTTCTGGCAAGCACCATCCTGGGCAGTTTTCCCTTTTTGTTCTCCTGAGAGAAAGATTTAAATATGCCCAGTTTACAGATGAGGAAACTGAGAGGCAGAGCTCACACAGCCCACGAGGGGCAGAATAAAGAAAACGTATTTGTTTCTCAACTCATTGTACTTCCTGCAATGGTTTTTTCCTTGTTTTGCTTCTTTGTTCATTTAATACATTTTAACTTTAGGATTCTCCCTTCAAATATGCTTCTCTAATGGCTTTCTCGTGGCCTTACGTTCAAATCCACAATCCTTAAGTAAACCTGGAAGACCTAATAGAATCATCGTCTTCAGTCTCATTTGGTGTCTCTCTACCCCCAGCTCTTTGCACTGCAGCATATTAGAAGATGGGTTTTTGGAAGGATCCTATAAATTGTATTCTTCCCTACCCACCTTCTGAAACAATTGGAAAACAAAAACAAAAACGAAAAAAAAAAAAAAACCAAAAAACAAAGTCGGCAGGTAAGAAAACTGAAATAGATTGGAGGACATAGCTCAGTGTTTGAGTCAAAATCCCCAATCCCCAGTCTTGACCTTGAACCAAACCATCTAAGGGAAAGGTAGGCATGTGTAGGGCAGACACTGCCTCCCACTCATCCCAGTAGAGAGAGAAAAAGAAAAACCAAATCCTGAGATCCAGGACCTTTGCCAGATTGGATCTACCAGTCAAGAAATGTAGGCCAGTGTGTCTGCCTGCTGTGATGAGTTCTGTGGCCCAGCTCTTCCAACCTCCAGCCCACCCTCCAAGACACCATCCTGACTGCAGAGGTCAGAAAGCCAAAAACTGTAGCCACAGACTCCTTTGTAGCTAGGGTTCTGGTTGGAAATAGGTGCACATTTGATGGCGGCCCCTTCTGATTTTTGTTATTGTTGCCAGCACGTCAGGGTGTGGAAACATGAGATTTTTCTGCAGCAACCTTCCAGCACCCATCTTTGGCGCATATCAACGGGCTGTTGTGGCAGCTTCTTGACTAGGGTCTCCGGGTCCCTGACTTGCAACTGTGGAGGTCTGCGTTCAGTCCAGCGGAGGGCTCAGAGGTAGTACAGCTCCCCTCGTGGGCCATTTCTCCTGGGCTTTTGACGTCACCCCTGGAGACCTTATCCTTGAGCCAGCTCTTCACCGCTTTCCAGTCTTTCCAATGATGTAAGCATGAATACCTGGGAAATCCTTTTCTGCCCCAAACATCTAGAGAGCTTTCTGTTTCCTGCACTAAACTTTGAATGATACCATGGTCAGTGCCTGACAGTTAGCTTTTTAGACTGTAACACGAATGCCTGCCATTAACTGAGCCTTGGACTGCCAAGGCATCCCTCTCAGATACATCCGTGTCCAATGAACGTACCACCAACTACACACGTGGATAGAGAGCCAGGCCGCCCCATCCATGAAGCTCCCCTTTTAGAGAGCCCTGGGTGACCTACATAACTGGCCACGTGAGGGACCCTGCCTTTCCCCTCCGGTGCTCTGATTCTCCCTCTTATGTTTGATTTTTTTAAGTTTTTCCTTTTTTTTTTCGAGATATAATTGATAAGCAATATTGTGTAAGCTTTAGGCGTGCATCGTGTTGATTTGATACATTTATATATTGCACTGTGCTTACCAGCACAATGTTCACCAACACCTGTCATGTCACATAAATTTTTATGTGGTGAAGACAGTTAAGATCTAGTTTCTTAGCAACTTTGAACTTTATAGTACAATTGACTGTAATCGCTATGCCGTGCATTAGATCTTCAGAACTTTGCTTTAAATTAAACCAATAAAGAATGAACTCATGAAACCCTCGGCCCCCATCCTCAACCCAGAAAAGGCAGAATCCCAGGTCTGCTGCACTCTCTTTATCCCTGACCTCCGGGTGTGGCCCTCAGGCTTCTGTGTACCCTCCAAGGCTTGTGAGTAATAAACCTTGTTTTGTTAAGGTTCCCTGAAGGTCATTGGGAGGTGCATCTTGCAGCCTAGCGGCCAGTTGGCTCCAGTAGGAGGAGGGGAGGCCTGCAGCAGAACCAGGGGTCCAGGTGAGTGCCCCCAGGCCTTCCTAGCCGGTAGCCTCACAGCACCATCAACAGGCTGAGACCATCGCAAAACAGATACCCATCACGTAACTCACCCTTCCTCACGGGGGACCATTAAGGAAGGGCCCGAGGCCAGGATTCTTTAGAAACCAGAACTAGGGAAGGGCGCCTGGGTGGCTTAGTTGGTTAAGCGACTGCCTTCGGCTCAGGTCATGATCCTGGAGTCCCGGGATCGAGTCCCACATCGGGCTCCCTGCTCAGCAGGGAGTCTGCTTCTCCCTCTGACCCTCCTCCCTCTCATGCTCTCTGTCTCTCATTGTCTCTCTTGCAAATAAATAAAATCTTAAAAAAAAAAAAACCCAAAAAACCAGAACTAGGGAAGAGGCATTTCTCCTCCCCACCCCAACACCCAGTACTGGACTAGTCACGTGCCCTTCTCACCAAAATACCTCCTGCTCCTCCCCACCTGGTTACTTCTTCCTTAGCTTTCAGGTCTCAGCAAAAACAGGACCCCCCCTCCCAGAAGCCTTCTCTGGTCCCCCAGACTAGGTTAAGAGTCCCCTCCCTTGCCTTCCTAGCACTTTCCCTGTACTCTGTAATCCTCAGGCTTCTTATGATGATGTCCTTGGGTCCCCGGTACAGGGCAGGCCTTCAGTGTTCATTAGATGGCTGGCTGGCTGACATTCCAGGGTGGGGTTGGAGGAAGAACCGGATGGACCTCCTCCGGAATGTGAAGTGTGACCCCTGAGCTGCATTCTTGGTCCACTGGAGTTTGCTCTGTTGCAGGCTCTGACCTACGTCACTTGCTTTGGCTGGGAATTCAACATTTCATGACGACACCCACTTTTTGCTTCATCTGTTTATAAAAATTTGCCACATTTCCTCCTTCCAGAAACTTGGTCTCCTCACGGGTGCTGCCCTTTTTCCAACTCTAGTGGCAGATGAGGTTCACCGTAGCGGGATCCTTGGGAGCAGTGTCTTCAGTGACAGCAAGAAGGAGGGCATTTGTCACGAGGAACTGTCCTGTGACTTAGGGCTGCCTGTTGCCAGGTTGGACATTATGGAGGTCCATATTCATGCAGTGGTGTAGATAATCAAGCAGATTGTAGGTTGAATGTGCCAGGACTAAAAGCCTTCTCTGTCTTAAAATGGATTTGTTTGAAATCTTAAGAGCACTTCAACTACCTGGACGGGTCCTCTCCAACTTCACCTCCATGTCGTCCCCAGATTACTAAGACTCTCTGTTACCTGGTGCAGCTTCGGATGTAGGACTGACTCCCTGAGGTCACCATTATCTGTTCCCCCCAGCAGACTGGAGAGCTCTTCACGGGAACAGAAAGTGTCTTATTCGTCTCTCTATCCCAAGTCCCTGGCCCAGTGCCTGACACATAGAGTGCTTGCTTAATCTTTGCTGAACTGAACTAAATTGTGAGCATCATATTGGGAGCATGGAGCCTACCGAAGACATGGAGGAATACATGTCCAGTTTCATTTGGGACTTCGGTGATGTCAGTTTTCCTGTGGCCATGCAGTCCACCGCAGACTCTGGTGGCTGTCTGCATGAGACACCATGCACCTGCCCTTTCTCCCATCTCTCAGGATACCCTCCTGCCAGGTGCGCCTTCATCACCTGGAGAGCTCTGCCTGCTTGACCTTTAGCATGACCTGATGTGGGAAACAAAGGCAGGAGGAAATGCAGATAAAATTAAATGTCCTTATAACCTGCAGCCCTTGGACAAATACTCCAGGCAGGCAGAGAAGAACCTTCCTCCAGGAAGCTCCCAACGGTCTTAATGTGAATGCCTTGCTGGAGGAGAAAACCACCTTAGCTTGAGAATAGCCAGGCCTCCAGGATCCTCTGAGTCTTCTTTAGCATATGAAAGTCCTTTTAGAACTTCCCTTTGTCTTACCTCCTCCAATCCCAAAGTACAGAATCAGTTGCTCCCCATAATCCCGAGGCAGCAGCTCGTTCTGCCCACAGGTCCTATCCTATAAAACCACATTTTTGCACCAAAGATATCTCAAGAATTCTTTCTTGGCTATTGGCTCCGTACCCCAACAACACTCCAAACCACGTCAGCCCAACTGGGAACCAAACTTGGGTTGCATTATTTCCGTTATCTCATTAGGGTCTTGTTTCTTGACTTGTCAGGTCTTGTGGGAGATACGTAGAACTCTGATTGATCGGGTCATCAACAGACAC
This sequence comes from Mirounga leonina, assembly GCF_011800145.1. Taxonomy (NCBI): domain Eukaryota; kingdom Metazoa; phylum Chordata; class Mammalia; order Carnivora; family Phocidae; genus Mirounga; species Mirounga leonina. The sequence continues at coordinate 15,904,655 of NW_023270503.1, read as the reverse complement.
TTTGGTGTTTTATTATTTTATTTTATTTTTTTAAGGATTTTATTTATTTGACAGAGACAGCGAGAGAGGAGCACAGCAGGGGAAGTGGGAGAGGGAGAAGCAGGCCTCCCACGGAGCCAAAAGCCCGACGTGGGGCTCGATCCCAGGACCCCAGGATCATGACCCGGGCCGAAGGCAGACGCTCAATGACTGAGCCACCCAGGCGCCCCCACTTTGGTGTTTTATTAAGTGAAACAAGTTTTCTTGTGTTTTTTTCCTTAAAAATGTTTGACCTTGAAATAATTTTGCAAAAAAAATTTGCCCTTCCTACCTTATCATCTTACAATTTAATTTCTGACTGCCATACCATGCTAACAGCTAACACTTATTCAGCACTTGGCATGTATGAAATGCTGGGCGTTTACAGGCGTCATTTGTCTTATTTATTCTTTACACTGACCTCATGAACTGGACACCTTAAAAAAATAAATTGTCCCATTTTATCTATGAGGAAATCAGTTTAGAAAGATGAAGTATAAGCACTTCTGATTTTGATCCCTACAGAAATTTAATTTTGATATGTTTTTAAACATCATGTGTTTCTATTTCATGCCCTACCCTGTTTTTCTTTTTCTTTCTCTTTCTTTTTTTTTTTTTAAAGATTTTATTTATTTATTTGAGAGAGAGAGAGCTCATGAGAGGGGGGAGGGTCAGAGGGAGAAGCAGACTCCCTGTTGAGCAGGAAGCCCGATGTGGGACTCGATCCCGGGACTCCAGGATCATGACCTGAGCCGAAGGCAGTCGCTTAACCAACTGAGCCACCCAGGCGCCCTACCCTGTTTTTCATTGAATAATATTGCATAGAAAATTTTCCAGTGATTGGAGCTTCCAGGTTGGTGAACAGATCGAAGTGCTGGGAGGGTGACATACTCAGAGAGGACATGGAAGCTCCACACCCGTCACCCCATGCCCCGCCCTAGGCATTCCTTCCATTTGGCTGTTCCTGAGTCATATCCTTGCTAATAAACCAGTAATAGTAAATAAAACAGCAACCACAACAACTTTCCAGGTACTTATGTAAATTTTATAGTTCCCATTTTCTGGACTCAGAGTAATTCTATGAAATTGATTTATAATGATTTATGTCATTGTCTTTATGTTTATGTTAGCTTCTCTTTACATTTACTGCCACAAGCATTCTTTATCTACCGCAAGATAATATTTTGAAATGTTAATCCTTGAGATGTTCTTCTCTATCTTACTGAGTGTATGATCCTTCACCAAATCATCCAGGGTCATCTAAAATGCCTGAAGAGGGGCACCTGGTTGGCTCAGTCCAAGGAGCATGCAACTCTGATCTCGAGGTCATGAGTTCAAGCCCCACATTGGGCATGGAGCCTACTTTATTTTTTTTTTAAGATTTTATTTATTTATTTGAGAGAGAGAGAGAGAGCACACAAGCAGGGAGAGGGAGAGGAAGAGGAAAAAGCAGACTCCCCTGCTGAGCAGGGAGCCCAATGCAGGGCTCAATCCCAGGACCCTGGGATCATGATCTGAGCGGAAGCAGATGCTTAACTGACTGAACCACCCAGGACCCCTGGAGCCTACTTTAAATGAATGAAGGAAGGAAGGATTGGAGCTATTAAAACAATGCAAATAGGGGCGCCTGGCTGGCTCAGTTGGTAGAGCATGCTACTCTTGATCTCAGGGTTGTGTGGGGGTGTAGAGACTACCTGAAAAGAAAGAAAGAAGCATTAGGAACCATAGCTTTTGATTTGCAATAGAAAGGAAGAGGTATTTGAGAATCAAACAAGACCCTGGAAGGAAAGGGCAGAGAATGTGTACCTTAACAACACATGGTGTCAAAGATCAACAAAGCTGGACCCTAATTAAAGTGGTGAGTGTGAATCTAGAATAAAGATTGAGGATAGTAATGCTCTGGCAATAGGGACTGAACTCACCTTCAGTTTATGCAGAGGTCTGAAATAGAATTGTAAATTTGGGATCAGTGGTGTATCAATGGCATGTTGGTTGCCAGCCCAATATTAATTCTCTTCTTGTTTCCTAATTGAGATATAATAGATATAGCAAGTGTGTAAATTTAAAGTGTGCAACATGTTGGCTTGCTACATTGATACATTGCAATAGGATTACTATAGCAGCATTAGCTAACGTCTCTTTCATGTCATATAATTATCATTTCTTTTTCATGGGGAGAACAATTAAGATCTAGTCTCTTAGCAACTTCGAAGCTTATAATACCGTATTGTTGACTATAATCACTATGCGGTGCATTAAATCTCCAGAAGTTACTTACTAGTTGCAAGTTTGTAACCTTAAACGTTTCCCCAGTTCTCCCATCTCCTAATCCCTGGTCACCACCATTCTACTCTCTGGTTTTATGAGTTCAGCTTTTTAAAATTCCACATATAGGGGCGCCTGGGTGGCTCAGTCCGTTGGGCATCTGCCTTCGGCTCAGGTCATGATCCCAGGGTCCTGGGATCGAGTCCCTCATCGGGCTCCCTGCTCAGCAGGGAGTCTGCATCTCCCTCTCCCCCTGCTCATGCTCTCTCTCTTAAATAAATAAATAAATCTTTAAAAAATAAAAATAAAATGCCACATAAAAGTGATATCATACGGTATTTCTCTTTCCTTGTCTGAATTACCTCACTTAGCATGGTACCCTCGAGGTCCATCCATGTTGTTGTAAATGGCTGGATTTTCTTCTTTCGCATGGCTGAATAATATTCCATTGTATCTATGTAAATTCTCTGCATTCTATCAGTCTTAAATTGCTCAGAGTGCGGTGTGCTTAGTTAAAGATACCTTCCTCGACTTCCCAGCTGCTAGGAATGGCCAGGTCTGCCCAATGGGAGGTAAGCAGAAGTAGGTGGATAGATTACCAGGATACTTTATACAAAGGGAGAGAGGAGACTCGGGTGCATTTATATCTTTTCCCTATCTGCCCAGAACGTAAACTTGCTAGAGGCAGAGCATCCGTCTTGTGATATAAGGCCAAAAGAGCATGCAAATGCAAGCTACATGTGAGGATGCTAGAGAAGAACAGAAGAGGGTTCCCGGGACAACGACGACGTTGTAGAGCTGCTGTACCAGCCCCCCATCACGTATTTTCAGTCTTACTAGAAAAATAAGCCCCGTGTGGTTAAGCTACTATAGTCACTTTTTCTGTTGCATGTAGTCAGATGCTATCCTGCTACTGAAAGCTGCTGAATCCAAGGGCCTTGAGATGGCCCAGGGAGAGTCCAGACTGTGAGGAGAGAGGGGGGCCTAGGAAGAATCCTATGGGAGCTTGAAACACTGAACAGCCAGGCAGAGGAGGTGGACTGGCAAGAGAACTTGGAGAAGTAGGAAGAAACTTGAAACTGGTGTTTAGCAAGGAGTGCTTGGAAGTAAACATCAAGAAAACCAGGAAGCAGAAAAGTTAAAAGAGGGGTGCCTGGGTGGCTCAGTCAGTTAAGCATCTGCCTTTGGCTCAGGTGATGATCCCGGGGTCCTGGGATCCAGCTCCACGTCGGGCTCCCTGCTCAGGGAGCCTGCTTCTCCCTCTCTCTTTGCCCCTCCCCCTGCTCGTGCTCTCAATTAAATAAAAATCTTAAAAAAAAAAAAAAAAGAAAAGTTAAAATAATCATCTCATAGCCAGATTACCTGGATTCAATCCTGGTTCAGGTCACTGCTACCCAGGTGGCCTGTGCCTAAATCTCCTCATTTGTAAAATGGGGATAATAATAATAATAATCGGGGTCCCAGGCTGGTTCAGTCGGTACTGCATGAGACTCTTGATCTCGGGGTTGTAAGTTCGAGCCCCACATTGGGTGTAGAGATTACTTAATAAAATAAAATAAAATAAAATAAAATAAAATAAAATAAAATAAAATAAAATGAACAATAGGCTATTGTGATGGTTAAGTGTGAAGGGCATACAATAAACCCTCAGTCAGCATTAGCTGCTGTCATTCCACAGAAGGAGGAAGGTTTTTGTTTTTGCATTTTTGTTTTTGGTAAAGGCTAATCCCTCAGGAGGTCTGCAAATGGTGTTATCCTCCACGGAATTAACCGACACGAATCATCAGGCAGGCCTAATGAAAGACCATCCCCCCGTAGGGTGGTGCAGAGTTCCTCCTCTGAGTCTGGCTGGCTCATCCTGTGGTTGTGTACTGGTAAACAGCTGTCCGTTCAAAGAAGCATTTAGAAGCATTTGTTGAACCCCGTGCACGTGTAGGGGCCGCGTTGGATGGTGGCAGGATACAAGGATGTACAATAAGTGTGTGCGCACGTGCATGGGTGGGGAGAGCCCTCTGGGGCACCAACTGCAACTGCTACCTTTTTTCTGCGGGGCTTGAGCCAGGACAGATGTGACCTTCAGGAGACACCTCAGGAAACCTGAAGATGAAGCTAACCTGGCATAAGGCAGAGCCCAAGAAATGGAGAGAAATGGAGAGAAATGGAGAGAGTCCCAAAGCAACGAAATATTTGAGCCCTGAACCAAATAACATCTGAAGGGAGGAGTATTCTCCATCTTTTCCTCTGGGAGCCTATGAATTGCTTAAACCATTTTGAGTTAGATTTTCCTTCACTTGCAACTGAAACAATCCTAAATGATACAAGTGATACCTAATCATATTTGCCTCCTGCCTTAAATTTCACTGCTTTGTTTGCAGTTGTTAATGCTCAATTAAATGAACCGTTGACATTGCCTAGCTAGCCAGTTTCGGAAACTGGAGTAAATCCTAGGTCCATTTTTCACAAAATTATATTATGGAAAATTGCAAACAAATACAGTCGTAGAGACAATAGTATAATGACCCACCATGTTCCCATCACTCTGTTTGGACAATGATCAACACATGAACAAACTTATTTTACCTATTCTACCTTCCACCCCCCAAAATGGATTATGATTATTTGTTTTTTGAGAGAGAGAACGAGAGAGCACATGAGTAGGGGCAGGAGGGTCAGAAGGAGGGGGAGAGAATCTTAACCAGGCTCCACGCTCAGCATGGAGCCCGACATGGAGCTCAATCTCATGAACCCCTGAGATCATAACCTGAGCCGAAATCAAGAGTTGGATGCTTAACCGACTGCGCCCCCCACCAAATGGATTATTTTTAAAGCATATCCCATGCTTTATTTTATTTGATCAGTGTGCTTGGGTCACAGGATGGCACGGTAACTGACAAGGAGCAGACAGAGCAGAGGTCTAGACCCCTTCAAGCCCCAAGACTTCTCTAGCAAAAAAGTCCCCTTGAGGCTGGAGAGGCAAAGTAGTGACTTTCCATTACATCCATAACAGTGAGGCCGGGGAGAGAGAGGGAGGGATCAGGGGAAGCTTTTAGAGAGGAAGAAGGATTAAATTGAACCCTGTGGGGGCGCCTGGGTGGCTCAGTTGGTTAAGCGACTGTCTTCGGCTCGGGTCATGATCCTGGAGTCCAGGGATCGAGTCCCACATCGGGCTCCCTGCTCGGCAGGGAGTCTGTTTCTCCCTCTGACCTTCCTCCCTCTCATGCTCTCTGTCTCTCATATTCTCTCTCGCAAAAAAAAAAAAAAAAAAAAAAAATTTGAACCCTGTGAGCTGGTTAGAATGTAGGTACCTAGAAAGACCAGAGAATAGGATTTATTTTTATTTCTAATAAGACAATAAGTGTAATTGTTAAGAAAACATTGGAAAATAAAGAAATATAAGAAAAAATAGTCATTAGGAGTCTCATTAGCCAAAAAGGTCACTGGGGTTGGTTTTCAGTATTTGGTTGTTTTTGCTTCTTTTTTTCCTCTCTCTCTAGGTTAGTTGTAACTGTACTGCAAATCTATATCTCTGTATTTTTATTTAACAGGATAAGCAGTTTTCTGTTACTGTGGACTCTTTGTAAACCTAAATTTTAACAGATGCATAATAGTTCATTAAGAACATATTCCATAGTTGATATGCTCAATCCCCCGTATTTTGGCATTCTAATTCCATTTTTTGTGTGTGATTACAAATAACCATGGGATGAATATGGTTTTGTTTAAAACTTTTTCTGTATTTAGCGTATTTAATTACTATGGACTGCCAAAAGCAAAATTACTGGTAAAAGAGTATGAATATTATAAAGAGTGGGGCATTTCTTTTTTCTTTCTTTTTTTTTTTTTTTTGCCCCCTGCCCATCTGAGTGGGCATTTCTAATACTGATTTTATGCCATCTTGTAGTGTTATATAGTAATCTCAAGAGGTGTTCCAATTTTTTGAAGATAAATTGATAGACACGGATGAATTTTAAGAATAGAAGCCCTAGAGTATATGACAAAGAAATAGGATTTTTTTTAATTTATTTTTTTTAAAGATTATATTTATTTATTTGAGAGAGAGAGAATGAGAGACAGAGAGCACGAGTGGGAAGAGATCAGAGGGAGAAGCAGACCCCCTGCCGAGCAGGGAGCCCGATGCGGGACTCGATCCTGGGACTCCAGGATCATGACCTGAGCCGAAGGCAGTCGCTTAACCAACTGAGCCACCCAGGCGCCCAGAAATAGGATTTTTAACTGGGCACACAGCTGTCTAGAAAAAAAAGGTCTACATTGGCCAACCTCCCTTGTAGCTCAGCGCGACCATGAGACTAAGTTTTAGCCAATGGAATAGAAGCAGAAGTGTTCTCTTGGTAGTGGATGGAAGCCTTCCCCATTAGGTATTTTTTGTCCTCTTTTTCCCTTTCTTTCATTTTACTGGCTAGAAAGTGGATGCCACCTTGTGGGGGTAATGAGCATAAGGACCAAAACACAGGCATGATGGGGAGGGAAGCCAGAAGAAGCCAGGGTCCTGAGATCTCTGAAGAATAGAGTCACCATTCCACTTTCCCACCACTTCCCTCTCTGCATGGGAAAGAAAGTTCTGTCTTAAGCCCCAGGTGGTTTGGGTTTTCGACCCCACAGAGCCAGACCTAGTTCTAATACAGTGTGGTTTTAGAAACTAGGAACGGCATTGCTATAGTCTGTTTTGTAAGCCGGGAGATGTTGAGAATTACTGCCATGAGAAGCATTTCAAATGTGTTTTGAGACCATATCATTAGGTTTCGCTTCTTAAGTCCTCCTGATCCCAGCACAAAATCTAGTGTCAGGAGCAGGTAATTCCAGGTTCAACGGTGAGATTCATGATGTGCAACCTCTAATACAGTTGTCTTGAGTGTAAAGGAAAAGAAAAGACTTGGGGCAGGGTAATCTTCTCCCAGTTTACCTTGTTTCCAGAGATTACCATCCCCACTCCAAGAACTATTAAAAGGCCCTCTTGAGAGAACTGCAACCAAAAATAAAGTGGCATTTGGCATCTCTCTGGGAACACATTTAACTCTGCTCCTAGAAGAATAACCTGTTTTAATTTGCTAAAAAGCTCAAGTCAAGCCGTGTTTTCATCTGGGCTGAGAAAAGGAAACCACTGAGAAAATATTTTAAAATAAAAATGCCAATCTAAAAAAGAAGTAAAATGCCAAGTCCAAAGAAGGTTGTGTTAGAATGTACTTCGGTTACAGTAAATCAGGTCTGCTGAAAACACACTTTGGGATTTAGATCTAAAATACATTAGGATTGGGGAGTCAGGGTTTTTTTTGTTTCTCAAAAAAAAAAAAACTTTAAAAAAGGATGGTTATTGGGGTGCCTGGCTGGCTCAGTCAGTATGGTGTCTAGCTTTTGCTCTCAGGGTCGTGAGTTTGAGCCCCACGTTGGGTGTAGAGATTACTTTTTAAAAAAAAGTTATTTGTGGACGTGGCGAAGGGAATGCAATATTTTACTGTGATGTTTAGAGCAATCGTGGTGCTCACTGTTCCCTGCCAAAGTTAGAATTCAGCAGCAGTGCAAATCAAGGTCAGACTCAAAAGCAAAGAGCTGCACCCAGGTGATTCTCTCCAGAATTAAATAGGAACGTCAAGTTAGCTTAATGTGACATCCTCTGGTGTACAGAGCTCTCTCTCTTTTCCAAATTCCCTGCTTACTGTCCCCTCTACCAAACCACATGGGAGGGGTCCGGCCAGCTTCTGCAAGATTCCCTCTTCCCACCTAACTCACTGTGGACTGAAGCTCCCGGGGTATGCACAACCCTGCAGTCCTCTCTCGAGTGAGCCGAAGAGCGGCCGTGCAGTCTGTGATTCTGCACATGGCAGCATGTGAGCCCGAGCCAGCCATCCTCTTGCCAGTCTGCACACCTCTGGACTACTCCAGTCAGTTGCCACCCACCTGGGGAGAGCAAACAAAGTTCAGTGTTGTTTTAGGCAAAGCCTAACAGAGGCGGCAAATGTGTCTCAAAGGAAACCAGGCAGTGCAGCCCAAAGCCAATACGATTACAAGGAAACATGCAACCATCCTCGGCCATTCTCTTATTATGATAAATAATTAACCCTCAGCGGGTCAAATTGTCCATTTATGTATGGACTTTAGGAGGCTTCTTGTATTATAAGACTTTCTCAGAATAGATATTTACCTCTAGGGTAAAGGAGACCGTGGCAATGAAATCTATACTCTCTTGGGGAGCGGGAGCGGGAGCAGGGGTGGGGGTCAGCCCCCCATTGAACTTGAATCAGTGATGGGTGTTACTATATTCCCGTGTATTCAGCCAGGATAACGGCTCACTATTACCTTGTGCTTTCTAAAAGCCACCTGCCTCTGTGCCTTGCTCACTTTCCCTTTAAGAGTTGTTAGTGTTTCCGCTGGTAAAGTTCCAAGTGCCCTCTGGACTAATTGGCACAATGTGAGAATTTTCCAATTTGGAAGAGAAAGAGCCTGTTCTCCAGGGAAGGCTCTTCAAGGTAATTGCTGAGATTCACGCCACTACCTTTGGCAGCTGTCACAAGAGACAAATCCCTCTTGCTGTTAGGAGCTGCTGGAAACCCACAGATGGAAAAACAGGAGCTCAGGGCAGACTTGCCAAGACCTTTGGAGCCGATGACCTTTCGAAAGGGAGGAAGTGGGGAAAAGGCCAGTGCAGGCAAAGGCAGCTGAATGACCCCTCCCCATCCCCCACACAAGCCCCACAGCTCTGGCTAGACTTTTCCACTGTCCTCTTTCTGAAGAGCTTCCGTGAGGCCAGGGGGCAGTAGAGGGAGCTCATGTATTAACCAGCATTCCAAGCAGGGAGAGAACAGCACTGCACTTGGAACAAATATTTGAACAAATCACGTGGGCTAGAGGGAGGGCCCAAAGGACGTACTGTATAAGAAAAGGTAGTGGTGGGGCACCTGGCTGGCTCAGTCCCTAGAGCATGGGACTTTTGGTTTCGGGGGCCTGAGTTCGAGCCCCACATTGGGTGTAGAGCTCACTTAATAAGTTAAAAAAAAAAAAAGATAGTAGCTAACCCAAACAAGGCTCCAAGAGGAATGTGTGTGTGCCCAGGGGATGAGGGGAAAGTGAGAAGCAAAGACACAGAAGAGAGGGGCGCCTGGGTGGCTCAGTTGGTTAAGCCACTGCCTTCGGCTCGGGTCATGATCCTGGAGTCCCTGGATCGAGTCCCGCATCGGGCTCCCTGCTCAGCGAGGAGTCTGCTTCTCCCTCTAACCCTACCCCCTCTCATGTACTCTCTCTCTCTCTCATTCTCTCTCTTAAATAAATAAATAAATCTTTAAAAAAAAAAAAAGACACAGAAGAGAGAGAAGGCCTTTCTGGACCACCATCTGCTACCCTAGAGGGCAGGGAAAATGTGTGGGAAAAAGGCCAAGAGGGGGATGAGTGTAAAATGGGTGGCAGGCTGGAAAGAAGGGTTGAAGAATGAAAATGGAATAATGGTTTTCTGTGAGTCGTGGGCTGTAGGTCCCCGCCCCAAGCTGTGGTTTCAAATCTTCATTCAAGTTGGTGGTGCTCCCGGTTGTGCGTGTGGGTGAACACAGTCTTTTCGGAAACTGAGGAGGTGCTGGGTTCTGCGGTCAGTTGACATGGGGTGAACAAAAGAGGGAACGGTGCTGGACACAGGAGGTAGGAAAGCCCCAGCAGGGCTGGGGCGCTTTTGCTCGTCTGCACATTGACATCACAGTCCTGGAAAATGGCAGGAAGGAGGTGGTGAGTCACCAGGCTGGACGTGGATTCAGCACTGCCTGACTCCACAGCCCCTGTCCCATTATCTGGACAGTCCTGTCCCTCGTGCACAGGCCTTTGGAACTGTTGCAGCTGGTGCCTAAAAGCTGATGCCTCTGTTGTGTTAGGAGGAGCATAACATGGGTCCATGTGTTCTGGAGCAAGATTCTCTGGGTGTGAACTGTAGCACAGGGATTGACTCGACCTTGGACAAATCATTCTGATTCTCTGTCCTTCAATCTCCTTGTCTGCAAAAGCAAGACAGATATAATAGGGCCTTCTTTGTATCAGGGGGAGTAAGGAGATTATGTACATATGAATTTTAGCACAACGCCATAAATATTCGTTGTTATTTTCATTACTTTCTAACAACACGGGACCATGCCATGAACCATCCTGGAGTTCAGCAATGCTGATGCTATCCTTTTATCTAGCTTTCTGATTCACAGGAAGAATTCAGGTTCTGGAGTCAGATTTGGTTCCCATCCCAGCTCTGCCTCCTCTAGCCGTGTCACTCTGGTCGCATGCCTTAACCTCCCTGTGAAAGGGGTGAAAAACACCTCCTCTGCCCTGCAGGTTGTTGGGAAGATGAACTACCATGAAAAGTGCCTGGCCACATGCTGTCCATTTGGTCTGATCGTCAAGTGGCCCAGTGGCTCCCCTTGATGACATACATATTCTAAACAGCTCTGGGGTCTCCTAGACTTCTCATACTTTTCCCACATGTGGTTAAGTTTGGCTAAAGTTAAACTCACTTGTTGGTAACTGTTCCCTCTGTGTTCTCTGGACATGCCGTTAGCCTCGGCTTAGATCTTGCCGGGCAGGTTGGCTGAAATCTGACCAGGTCAGTTCTCGAGAAATACTATGGGCTGTCTTGAGAAGCACTAGGAAACCTAAACTGGCTAAGATGGAAAACACGAAGTCAAACACATTTATTATGAGCTACCCGTTTCCCTTTCTCCTCCAGCTCTGGGTTGTTATTCATGATAGCTTTGTCTCCCCAGCTTCTGGGGACCTCCCCAGAGGCTGTCCCTGAATGCTGCCATCTGAACTCTTTACTCCTCCTAAACAAGGATGCCAAGTCCCATTACAGCCCCTCCACCAGAAGGCTTGATTTCTCTCAGGGTGTCATGGGGACCAAGATATTCTGTTGGGCCATTGAAAGAGTGACCACAGAAAGCGGAAGGACTTGAGAACATATATATCCCAATACAGGTGCTAGAGATGCATGACAATTGCCCCAGAAGAATGAATCTGAAGGCTAATGGTGGCTAGCTCTAAATGTGGGGTAACATGGTCTTATCCTTTTCTTCAATCTGTATTTTATAATCTTTTCTACAATGGAAAGGTATGGCTTTGGCAATGGGGGGAAAAATGACTGTTAAAGATAAAATCGATATTCTTAGCTGGAAAATTTATCCGACAGACGTTTACAAAGCCTGTGGTTATGGCCAGTGCTGGGCTTGGCCCTGGATGAACAAAAGGGATACGAAAGACTGGTGCACTCGAAGAAACTGCAACGAGCTGAAGAAAGCCTTCAGTAAACAAATAAATATGTCATGACAAATTGGGATGCAGGCAACAGAGGAAATGACCTGGCTGCTGGGCTTGACAGTAATGGGAGGAAGCCGTGCGTGATGGAACCTACTTGAGAAGGTGGTTAATAGGTGCCGTGTAGGCCCAGACCTGAAGGAAGAAAAGGAGTGTGCAATGCAAAGAGTAGGCGGAGGGGAGTTCCAGACACAGGAAGGGCCTGCAGGATGGTCCAACAGCAAGAGCGAGCTTGGCACTTGGGTGTGTTTGGGGAGTGGAGGTGGTATTGTGGAGGGGCAGGGCCCAGCTCATGTAGAGCCTCTAAGCCTTGGCAAAGATTGGGGTCTCCATTCTAAAGGCAAGAGGAAGCCAGCTAGGAGGTTCTTGAAAGAGAAGAAAGAGGCCAGAGTGACATCCATGGAGCTGGAAAGAGGTGCGTGGGTTTAGGGCATTTTAAAAGGAAAACAAATAGAACATGCTATTGGATCAGAGGTGGGAAGGAGAGGGAGGGAGGTGCCATAGATGGCTTCCTGTTTTCTGGCTTGGAATTATCTACCAAAGTGAGGCAGACTGTGGGAGGAACAGGTTTGGGCATGTTAAATTTCAGATGTCTGGGTTTATTAAAAGGGCAGCATTCAGAGGTGACTCAGCCCTCTGATGTTATGAAGTCCAATGCAAACAAGAGAAACAATTCACCAAATTGCTTTGGCATAACTTAATAGCTTTATAAAGGTTTAGTTCCCTATTTATACAACTGTTAAGGATCTAAAAGAGCCATGTATAATTTTCAGTTGTACTTTATTTCATTTTATGGGTGACGGTATGTGCCATGGGGGCATTTGGTAGTTTGGGGTCCCATAAGGATAATGGGTATAATCCTCATGAATGTTAAAGATCTAATATAGATAGACTACACAATATATTGAACTGATTTCCAATACAACTTTCTGGAAAATGTAAAGTGGCTGGTGGGTGTATGGTCTGTGGATACACGATAATTATCCTTTATTTAGCACTTACTCTGTGCTCCACATTCTGTGACACACACTATAAGTATCTCACTTCAGCCCCACATTATTTATCATCCATTTTACGTGTGAGAAGAAAAAGCTCAGAAAGGTTAAGTAACTTGCCCACCACGGTCACAGAGCTAGGAAGGGGCAGAGTCTGTATTGGACCCAGGTCTGAGCTGACTAGAAAGCTTGGATTTCTGTGAAGCAGATGCTGTCCTTGGTTACAGAACAGGTGCAAGCAGAGGCCGAAATGGGATTGAGAATGAGAGAGGTTTATTGGGGAGTGACACCCACAGATGGACAAGACCCAGTGCAGACTAGTCAAAGTCTCTGCCAGCCCAACATGGAGCTCTGAAGCAAAGACTGCCCATTTCAAGGGGTCCTGCATTTGGGCAGAGATGGGTGGGCCCTTGTACCACTACTGCAGCTCACTCATTGGCTGGGGAGAGCACTCCAAGAAGAGCATGATCTCAGCTTGAAAACTGGGCTGGCCCCTCAAGGCTGTCAGTGAACTGCACTCCTTGCATCAGGCGCTTAAGATCTCCTTAAATGGGGATCTGAGCAGTGCATCTCCCTGTCTATCACATGCTCTAAAAATTCTTAAAAATTCCTGAAAACCCCTTTCATCCAAGAGAAGGGTGTTTGTGAGTTATCTATTGGTGTGTAACAAATTGCCCCAAAATGTAGCAGCTTAAAATAGCAAGCATTTGTTATCTTACAGTTTCTGTGGGTCAGGAGTCCAGGCATGGCTTACCCGGGAGCCTCTGGCTAAAGGTCTTCTGTGAGGTTGCAGTCAAGCGTAGCTGGGGTCACGGTCTCATTCGAAGGCTCAACTGGAAGGGAAATAGGCTTCTGAGCTCACTTGTGTGGTTGTTGGAAGGCCTTGGACCCTCATTGCCTAGGCCTCTCCACAAGACTACCTCATGACATGGCTTCCTCCATGGTGGTGGAGGCGGGGGGGGGGGGAATTCCTCCAGGGGAAGCAACCGAGAAGCAGTGAGAAAGAGGACCCACAGTGGAAGTCATGGCTTTTTATAACCTACTCTCGGACTTGACATCCCATCACTTCTACCACATTCTATTTGTTAAAAAAGAGTTAGCAAATCCAGGCCATACTCAAGGGATATACAAGTACAAGAATACCAGGAATATTCAGAGGCCCTTTCAGAGGCTGCCTACCACTGGCAGGTGCGTATTCAAATAAACAACACTAATGAGGGGCACCTGGCTGGCTCAGTGGGTAGAGCATGCAATTTCTGATCTCAAGGTCTGAGTTCAAGCCCCATGTTGGATGTAGAGCTTACTTTAAAAAAAAATAATAATAAATAACGATAATGACAATAATGAGTTTACCCACCATGTGGTGAACATTTGCTATGAATTAGGGGTGGTATTAGGGCTTCACATGTATCACCTCATCCCTACTCCTTTATTTTTATTTTATTTATTTATTTTTAAGTAGGCTCCAAGCACAACATGGGGCTTGAACTCACCCTGAGATTAAGAGTCACATGTTCTACCCACTGAACCAGCCAGGTGCCCCCCTAATCCTTTATTCACTCGGGATCCATCAGCTAGCGGGCACTGCGCTGCTGAAAACAGAAAGACAACTGAAGTACGGTTCTTGCTCTTGAAGTGCTCATGTCCAGAGGTATAATTGGTTTCAGTGTTACAAAGGAGGAAAAGAGGGGTCACACGGTTAGCAAGTAAGTGGCTGAGCTAGGAGGCCAAACAAAGCTGGTCGGTATGACATCAGGCCACTAATTTTTGTGAAGATGGCATACTCCTGAATCCACAAGCTTGAAAACATTGCTAGTCTAAGAACAATTGTGAGGAAGAAACAAGTCACAAAGAATACATACAACGTAATTCCATTTATATGAACTTCAAAAACAGGGGCTTGCTTAGTGGTACACAAATAGACACACTGAACAGAACAGCCAAAAGTGATTTCCACAGATTAGGGTGGTGGCCATCTCCGAAGGGAGGAGGGGAATGTGAGGAGGGGTGGGTCCACTAGGGGCTTCTGGGGAGCTGAGTACTCTTCTGGACCTGGTGGTGGCCGCCCAATTTATAATGACAAATGCAACTGTACCTAAGTTCTGTTTGCTCCTCTGTATGGATGACATATTTCACAATAAATAAAATTAGAGTAACGAACAATCGTATGGTGAGGGATGTTACTGGCCAGGCGCAGGTACCCAGCATGGCAGGCAAAGAGCCACAGGGGGCAAAAGGTCTTTTTGCCTTCTGCAAATGTCCCATGCAGGTGAACCCACAGCTGGCTCACCACTATGGTAAAGGAGGTCTTTTGTGCATTAGACACAAAATAAATTCTGAGGAGGACAGTGCTTGGTGAGATCACCTTGCCGTTTGATCCAACGTGTCTGAGCATTCCTAAAAGGGCTGCCGAAGAATGAGACCCCATTCACGTTGTAACAATAGCCACTTGGAGCTTTCCACAGCCAAGTGTGACTCTGTACAAAAGCGTGAGGGAAAGCTCCCTCCCAGGTACCTCAGATTAATTAGGCTTTACTTTATTCTCTTTATGAGCCTGGCAGAAAAGTAGAGTGAGGTGGGGTGGGGACGGGGCACCTGGCTGGCTCAGCCACAAGAGCATACGACACTTGATCTTAGGGTTGTGAGTTCAAGCCCCACATTGGGTGTAGAGATTATATAAACAAACAAACTTTAAACAAAAGGGCAGAGGGGACTTCTGGGTTGGGTTTTGTTTGAGACTCTGGAGCCAGACCAGTTGGAAATACATGAGAGGAATTTGGAGGTCAGTCTCTGTCC
Source organism: Mirounga leonina (assembly GCF_011800145.1). NCBI lineage: Eukaryota > Metazoa > Chordata > Mammalia > Carnivora > Phocidae > Mirounga > Mirounga leonina. Next base: position 15,889,290 of record NW_023270503.1, on the reverse strand, counting down.
ACAAGAAGGATGGGGAAGAGGGAGGGGACTGGGAGAAGATGTCCTATCTCCTTTGGGGATTTTGAGCTCATTCTATTCAGTCCCACCTTGGTCAAGAGGGAGCTTAGCTTTCTGAATTACCAGCCCTCTCTAGATGCTTCCTGGGCTCCTGACAGTGTTCTATATATAGACTTGGGGGGGGGGGTTACTTGCACTTGAGGCAGGGTCACATGGAACTGAGGTGTGTTTAGGGCTGAGAAGAGCATCTCTTCAGTATCAATGTGTGTGTGTGTGGCAGGGGTAGGGGGAGATGTAGGATTGCCAGATAAACACCTGTTAAATTTAAATTTCAGATAAACAATAAATAACTTTTTAGTATAAGTATGTCCGAGGTGTTACATGGGACATACTTTTTTTTTTTTTTTTAAGATTTTACTTATTTATTCATGAGAGAGAGAGAGAGAGGCAGAGGGAAAAGCAGGCTCCCAAGGAGCAGGGACCCCGATGCGGGACTCGATCCCAGGACCCTGAGATCATGACCTGAGCCGAAGGCAGACGCTTAACCATCTGAGCCACCCAGGCGCCCCATGGGACATACTTAAGCATAATTCATTGCTTACCTGAAATTCAAATTTAACTCTTCAACTCAATATCCTGTATTTTTATGTCCTAAATCTGGCCACCTGAGGGGAGGGCGTTCAGCATCTGACGGCCAGGTACAGGCAGGCTGCTCCTGAGCGCTGTGCAGCTGGCGGTGGATGTTGCTTGCTTGATATGCTCATGATCCCTGCTTTTCTCCCCTTCCCCAGGCTTCGGGGGCTTCAACCTAGTGCGCAGGCTGTGCACCTGCTCTGCCACGGGATGTTTAGTAATATTAAGGAATTACTGCTCATTATGTTGTGTGATAATGGTATTGTGGTTATGCTGGGGTTTTTTTAAAGGAGGTCTTAACATCTTAGAGATGTATGCGAAAATATTTATTAAAAATAAGTCAAGGGGCGCCTGGGTGGCTCAGTCGTTAAGCGTCTGCCTTCGGCTCGGGTCATGATCCCAGGGTCCTGGGGTCGGGTCCCACATCGGGCTCCTTGCTCGGTGGGGAGTCTGGTTCTCCCTCTCCTTCTGCTCCTGCTTGTGTCCCCTGTCTCTCTGTCTCTCTCTGTCGAATAAATAAATAAAATATTTAAAAATAAGTCAATAAAATATTTATAGGGATGCCTGGGTGGCTCAGTCGGTTAAGCGTCTGCCTTCGGCTCAGGTCATGATCCCAGAGTCCTGGGATCGAGTCCCGCATCGGGCTCCTTGTTCTGCGGGGAGCCTGCTTCTCCCTCTGCCTCTGCCCCTCTATCTCTCATGAATAAATAAATAAAATCTTTAAAAAAATAAAATAAAATAAAATAAAATAAAATATTTATAAACAAAGTGATAAGCTATTTAACATTTGCTTCAAAATAATATGACGGGGGATAGCTATTGTGAAAAAAGGCCAGTCATGGTGGTCTGGGACTAGCACCAGAAGGTGGAAGAGACTGCAAAGGGGCACAAGAGAATTTGGGGGATGATAGAAATGTTCTGTATTTTGATTATGGCAGTGGTTTCAGGGGTGTATATATCTGTTAAATCTCATCAAAGTGTACACTAAAATGGATGCAGTTTATTATAAGTGAATTTTACCTCAATAAGGAAATAACCTCGATAAAGGGATGCCTCAATAAAAGTACTAGTTGGAAAACTAAAATATGAGAGGGGAAGTGGACAGGGTTATGGGTGAGACAGGGTTGGCCACAAGTTGGTTCCCAGTTGGTGGGGCTGGGTGGTGCTTACACATTGGTTTCATTATACTGATTATCTCCTTTTTGAACTGTGTACAACATTTTCCATAATAAAAAGGTTTTCAAAAGATAATAAGGGCAAAAGAAGAAAATTCTAAATTAGATGTTTTGGAATTTCTCAATAATGTAAAAAATATCATTGGAATTAGATTTGGTTGATTGAGTCTGATTCATTGGAATTAGATTGATAACTGTGAATGACTGACATAAAACTTTTATTATCTAGAAGGAGTCTGTATTCAGATTTCCTCTAAGTGACTTTGAATTCTCACCGCACATTAAGGAAAAAAAGGAGAATCCAGAAAAGCAAGTATGCATAATGGTACAGCCACTTTGGAAGACAGTTGGGCAGTTTCTTAAAAGCTAAACATAGTCTGACCATACGATCCAGCAATCACACTTCTTGGTATTAACCCAAATGAGTTGGAAACTTATGTCCACACACAAACCTTCATATGAATGTTTATAGCAACTTTATTTATAATTGCCAAAACTTGGAACCAACCAAGATGTCCTTCAGTAGGTGAATGGATAAACAAACTGTGGTACATCCAGACAGTGGAATAGTGTTTGATGATTAAAAAAAAAAAAGAGCCACTAGGGGGTTGGGTGGGAGAAATGGGGAGACATTGGTCAAAGGGCACAAACTTCCATTTATAAGATTAATAAGTTTGATGATCTAATGTACAACATGGTGATTATAGCTAATAATACTGTATCATATAATGAGGAATAGAAGCAGAAAAATGTTCATCTTCAGTTCAGAAGTTTGACCTATGGCCGGCATAGTTTTGATAAAGATCAAATATGTGCTGCTTGCTGCATTCTTAAAGGGTCTCATGACCCTTAACTCACTGATAGCTAATATCAAACTGAATAATAAGCACCAGCGAAATCTTACAAAAGTAGTTTTACATGTAGAAATTCGAAGACATTTATGATCATACACTCCCTGCATGACCTCTTCCCTTTGGGCACTAAGCATCTGACCACCAGCTTCATACAGCAAAAAGTACAGCTCTTTCTGCACACGGGTCCTGCCCCCCATGCTATTTAAATAACCTTGCTAAGTTGCAGGGTAGAACAGCTCAAGAATTCTTTCAACTATCCTGCACCATTTTGGGTGGCCCATATGGGGACAACAGAATGAGTCCAAGAATGTTGGTGTGACTTGATAAGTCTTCTTTACCCCCAGTCTTTGTTTCTTACCTGAAAGGGACCAGTGGGAGCTATTACCCAGTTGAGGCACTCACCCAAGGGGGACTGCTCCCTTGGGACTGGATCATGGCTAAAGCTCACAAGACAGTTGCCTGGATTAGATAGGAGTTCCATACTTTGGGTTATTTTCATGTTTCTCATTTGTCCTTCCCCATGGGCTGTTTGGTATTCTCCATCCTGCTCTCAGATTGAAAGTACTTCTAGCTTAGATATATGATGTCTACTATGATATAAAATAGCTGCCCTTCTTAACAAAGGCCGTGGCCTCTACCCCATCCATTAATTAGAGGCTTACAAAGGGTAGTATCATTGGTCGCCAAATATATCAACTCACTCAAAATGGAAAGAGGCAGCCAATCTCTGTGGCACTTCAGTCCATTCACCAGCATCTACTGTAGCCTAGGATGCAGCAGGGAAGTAAAGGGAGGTCAACATCCCTTCTCGAATGGCACAAAGGTGTCAGAGCAGTTGAGAATGAGGGACACCTCCCACCACTCTGAACCCCAGGAAACTTTAGCAGTATTCCTGATGGGGCACCATTTGGAAGCTGAGGGGAATTATGGTAATGGACTCCTAGTTAGTTAATGTACTCTCTTCATTTTATGGGAATTAACTATGGGATCAGCTTCCTCGATCCCAGAGGATTCCCCTTTGGCCTGTCTCCTAGCACACTGGAGTCAATTTGGACAACAGGATTTGAAGAAGAAGCGCCTCATCTTCTGTAATAATGCCTGACCTTAATATTCGCTGGAGGATGATGAAAAATGGCCCATTAACAGGTCCCTAATACCTCAATACTATTTATCAATTAGACCTTCTTTACAGGCATCAGGGAAAATGAACCGAAGTCCCTTACAACCAGGCCTTTATGCCAATGAGTCAGGATCCTAATCCAAGAGAGACTTGTAGGATGTGTCTGGTAGGATACCAGGCCCCTCCACCTTTAGGTGCTTTAGATGATGATTGTTTAAGTAGACTACCCCAATCAAAGAAACCAACTGAGTCAGACAAACAAGAAAATCAATCAGTAGAAGAAAAAGTTGAAATAAACCTGCAAGTTAAGCCCAGGTCTCCTAGTAACTCCCCCTCCATACAAACCTTTGGAGACTTCCACTTCTAGTCCAGCAGGACATACTAGAAGTGGAACATCATACCCCCCAAACACTCAGACTAAGGCAGGATTATCTACTTCAGGAAGTAGCAAATGGGGCAATGGGCACAACTAAGGTCCATGTCCTATTTTCCATGTCAGATCTTGCTCAAATAAAACAACAATGAGAATGATACTCAGAGGATCTATCCAAGTTTATAGATGGATTTCACCAGGTGTCTCTAACGTTTGATTTAACCTGGCAGGATATCTGTATTATTCTAACACACTGTCGAACCCCAGAAGAAAAGGCCCAAATTTGGGCTGGGGCACAAAAATTTGCAGATAAGCTGGCAACTAGGTATAGAAATCATTACCCAATAGGAGGAGACACTGTTCCTAATGCTGAGCCTCATTGGAACTACCAAGAGGACAGATCTGGCAGAGAAAGATGAGACCATATGGTCACTTGTTTATTGGAGGGAATGAAAAGAGGATTTTCTAAATCTGTCAATTTTGATAAAGTTAAGGAAGTAACCCAGGCAGATGATGAAAATCCAGCCTTGTTTACTAGAAGTAATTTGTAAATATACAAATTTAGACCCAACCACACTGGAATGAATGGCTATCTGAAATATGCATTCTATGAGCTAGTCAGCACCAGACATTGGCCATGAATTGACAAAAATGGCCCTAGGCCCTCAAACTCCAAACCAGTGGCTTCTGGAATTGGCCACTGGAGTCTTTAATAACAGAGATATGACTCTAAGACAGGAAAAGGACTGCAGGGCGAAAATACAGGGCAGAACGTAGGCTTAAATCCTGGCTGCACTGCCATGGATCCCCCATAAGGCCAGGCTAGCCAGGAGCAACGGAAAAAGCTGGTATCAGACAGAAGGCCAGGTAAGACCCCATGCTATAGGTACAGCCAAGTTGGACATGGGAGTAAGGAATGTCTTGATAAATGCCCTTCACCAAGACCATGTCCTGCCTGCAGGGCAGAGGGACATTGGAAAAGGGACTGACATTGTCACCAGAGGGAGAGGAAGACAGGAACTCATTCCATTTTTTTTTGTTTTTTAAGATTTTATTTGTTTATTTGTCAGAGAGCGAGCACAAGCAGGGGGAGCGGCAGGCAGAGGGAGAAGCAGACTCCCCGCTGAGCAGGGAGCCCGATGTGGGACTCGATCCCAGGACCCTGGGGTCATGACCTGAGCCGAAGGCAGACGCTTAACGACTGAGCCACCCAGGTGTCCCAGGAACTCATTTCCCAGCTTGAGAGCAACAACTTGAAGAGATGGCATGACAGGGCCCTGAGGCTGGTCTGGCTCCCTTGAATGTCAAGATGGCTGAGCCCTGGGTTACCCTGGAGGTGGTACGTAAGTTCATTGATTTTCTTTTTTTTTTTCTTTTTAAAGATTTTATTTACTTATTTGAGAGAGAATGAGAGAGAGCACATGAGAGGGGGGAGGGTCAGAGGGAGAAGCAGACTCCCTGCCAAGCAGGGAGCCTGATGCGGGACTCGATCCCGGGACTCCAGGATCATGACCTGAGCCGAAGGCAGTCGCTTAACCAACTGAGCCACCCAGGCGCCCAAGTTCATTGATTTTCTTATTGATACAGGAGCCACTTACTCTGTCCTTGTTCAGCATTCTGGCCTGACCTTTCTAAACATAAAATTACTGGAATAGAAGGAGAACCTAACTCATGCTTACAAACTTTTCCTTTAACCTGTAAATATAGAGACCAATTAATTACCCACTCTTTCCTGGTTCTCCCTTCTTGTTCCACTCCCCTGTTAGGAAGGGACCTCATGTTGAAGTTGGGAATCTAGTTCAAACTAACTAGACAGGAGGATGGTCTCTTCTCCTTGCTGATTGAAGAAAAACTAGACATCCATCCTGGAATTTCCTCTAACGTTTAGGAACAAGTAGACCCACAAGTTTGGAATTGTGATATCCCCGGGAAGGCGATAAGGGTCCATCCCATCAAAATAGCTCTAAAGGACCTTGCTACTATTCAATGCAAAAAACAATATCCTTTTAAGACAGAAGCCAGGACTGGCCTCCAACCACTCTTAGATACATTTCTTAAATGTGGAATTCTTAAACCTTGCCAATCCCCTTATAATACTCCCATTTTGCCTATTAAGAAGCCTAATGGAGAGTATAGAATGATATAATAGAGCAATTAATGAAGCTGTCATCCCTATTCACCCTATCGTGCCAAATCCTTATACTATACTAACTCAAATTCTGGGCCATACAAAATGGCTTGCCGTGCTTGATGTAAAGGATGCTTTCTTTTGTAATCCCTTAAGGGAAGGGGCCCAGCCTCTATCCACCTTTGAATGGACTCCATTAGGAGAACACCAAGCCTGCCAGCTTACATGCACAGTCCTACTGGAGAAGTTAGAGACAGTCCCCATTTGTCTGGCAATGCACTCAGGAGAGAACTGAACTGAGAACTGAGACTTCTTACATGGCCTCAGGAAACAATAGTATATCAATGATATTTTACATCTTTCTTTTTTTAAGGTTTATTTATTTATTTATCAGAGAGAGAGAATGGGAGACAGAGAACATGAGAGGGAGAAGCAGACTCCCCACCGAGCAGGGAGCCCGATGCGGGACTCGATCCCGGGACTCCAGGATCATAACCTGAGCCGAAGGCAGTCGCTTAACCAACTGAGCCACCCAGGCGCCCCTATCAATGATATTTTAATATGTAGCCCCACAAAAGAGGCCTCAGACTATAATTCTACTGTTGTACTAAACTTTCTTGGGGAGAGAGGATACTGAGTATCATTGAAAAAGGCTCAAATTTCTTTCTTTTTTTTTTTAAGATTTTATTTATTGATTTGACAGAGAGAGACACAGCGAGAGAGGGAACACCAGCAGGGGGAGTGGGAGAGGGAGAAGCAGGCTTCCCGCTGAGCAGGGAGCCTGATGCAGGGCTCGATTCCAGGATCCTGGGATCATGACCTGAGCCGAAGGCAGCCGCTTAATGACTGGGCCACCCAGGCGCCCCAAGGCTCAAATTTCTAAACAGAAGGTACAGTCCTTAGGATGTGAATTAACTCCTGGACATCATTCCCTGTCAATCAAGAGAAAAAGAGCTATAATAGAATTGGGGTCACCGGCCACAAAAAAACAACTCTGAACCTTTTTAGCAATGGCTGGATTTTGCAGCCTATGGATCCCAGGGTTTGGAATCTTAGCCAAAACTCTATATGAAGCCACTAAAGGGCCAGATGAAGAGCCTTTAAAATGGGATAAAGAACAACAGGAGGCCTTTCAACAACTAAAAACGAAACTATCCTTGGCCCTGGCTCTAGCTTTACCAAACTTAGAAAAGCCATTTACCTTATTCGCTGCTGAAAGACAGAAATACTAACACAAAAATGAGGGTATGAATCAAGACCTGTAGGATATTTTCCAAAGCCATTGACAAGGGAGCCCAAGGATGGCCAGGATGCCTTTTAAGCAGTAGCACGTACTGCACTACTAGAAGCATCTAACGGGACAGCCATTGACAGTGATGACTCCTCACCAGGCTCAAGGAGTTTTAGAAACTAAAGAACATCAATGGATGACAGGGGGATGGCTAAGTATCAAGCTATGTTTTTAGACTCCCCCAACGTTGTTCTCAAAATCTGTCAAACCCTAAACCCGGCATCCCTCATGCCTGCATCAGACCATGCGACTACTGCCTCTGTACCTGACTGTGAAGAGGTAATAGAACTAGTCCCTTCCAGCCATCCAGATCTAAAAGATCAAGCCAGGGGGGGCGCCTGTCATGAAGCGTCTGCCTTCGGCTCAAGTCATGGTCCCAGAGTCCTGGGATCAAGCCCCGCATCGGGCTCCCCGCTCAGTGGGAAGTCTGCTTCTCCCTCCCCCACTCCCCCTGCTTGTGTTGCCTCTCTCGCTGTGTCTCTCTCTGTCAAATCAATAAATGGAATCTTTAAAATAAATAAATAAATAAATAAATAAATAAATAAATAAATAAGTAAGTAAGTAAGTAAAAGATCAAGCCATAGACAACACTGACAATAGTTGGTTTACGGGCAGTAGTAGTTTTATAGAAGGAGGACAAAGAAAGCCTGGCTACACAATTATTAATGAAAACTATTGAGGCCAACCCATTACCAATCAATGTGGGGTTTTTTTTGTAACTTTTTTATTGTTATGTTAATCCCCATACATTACATCATTAGTTTTAGATGTAGTGTTCTATGATTCACTGTTTGTGCATAACACCCAGTGCTCCATGCAGAATATGCCCTCCTCAATACCCATCACCAGGCTAACCCATCCTCCCACCCCCTCCCCTCTAGAACCCTGTTTGTTTTTCAGAGTCCATTGTCTCTCATGGTTCGTCTACCCCTCCGATTTCCCCCCCTTCATTCTTCCCCTCCTGCTACCTTCTTCTTCTTTTTTTTTTTTCTTAACATATATTGCATTATTTGTTTCAGAGGTACAGATCTGAGATTCAACAGTCTTGCACAATTCACAGCGCTTACCAGAGCACATACCCTCCCCAGTGTCTATCACCCAGTCACCCCATCCCTCCCACCCCACCCCCCACTCCAGCAACCCTGTTTGTTTCCTGAGATTAAGAATTCCTTATATCAGTGAGGTCATATGATACATGTCTTTCTCTGTTTGACTTATTTCGCTCAGCATAATACCCTCCAGTTCCAACTACGTCGTTGCAAATGGCAAGATCTCATTCCTTTTGATGGCTGCATAATATTCCATTGTATATATATATATACCACATCTTCTTTATCCATTCATCTGTCGATGGACATCTTGGCTCTTTCCACAGTTTGGCTATTGTGGACATTGCTGCTATAAACATCGGGGTGCACGTACCCTTTCGGATCCCTACTTTTGTATCTTTGGGGTAAATACCCAGTAGTGCAATTGCTGGGTCATACAGTAGCTCTATTTTCAACTTTTTGAGGAACCTCCATACAGTTTTCCAGAGTGGCTGCACCAGCTTGCATTCCCACCAACACTGTAGGAGGGTTCCCCTTTCTCTGCATCCCCACCAACATCTGTCATTTCCTGACTTGTTAACTTTAGCCATTCTGACTGGTGTGAGGTGGTATCTCACTGAGGTTTTGATTTGGATTTCCCTGATGCCGAGCGATATTGAGCTCTTTTTCATGTGTCTGTTGGCCATTTGGATGTCTTCTTTGGAAAAATGTCTCTTCATGTCTTCTGCCCATTTCTTGATTGGATTCTTTGTTCTTTGGGTGTTGAGTTTGATAAGTTCTTTATAGCTTTTGGATACTAGCCCTTTATCTGATATGTCATTTGCAAGTATCTTCTCCCATTCTGTCGATTGTCTTTTGGTTTTGTTGACTGTTTCCTTTGCTTTGCAAAAGCTTTTTATCTTGATGTAGTCCCAATAGTTCATTTTTGCCGTTGCTTCCCTTGCCTTTGGCAATGTTTCTAGGAAGAAGTTGCTGTGGCTGAGGTCGAAGAGGTTGCTGCCTGTGTTCTCCTTTAGGATTTTGATGGACTCCTGTCTCACATTGAGGTCTTTCAACCATTTGGAGTCTATTTTTGTGTGTGGTGTAAGGAAATGGTCCAGTTTCATTCTTCTGCATGTGGCTATCCAATTTTCCCAACACCATTTGTTGAAGAGACTGTCTTTTTTCCATTGGACATTCTTTCCTGCTTTGTCAAAGATGAGTTGACCCTAGAGTTGAGGGCCCATTTCTGGGCTCTCTATTCTGTTCCCTTGATCTATGTGTCTGTTTTTGTGCCAGTACCATACTGTCTTGATGATGACAGCTTTGTAATAGAGCTGGAAGTCCGGAATTGTGATGCCGCCAGCTTTGCTTTTCTTTTTCAACATTCCTCTGGCTATTTGGGGTCTTTTCTGGTTCCATACAAATTTTAGGATTATTTGTTCCATTTCTTTGAAAAAAGTGGATGGTATTTTGATGGGGATTGCATTGAATGTGTAGATTGCTCTAGGTAGCACCAATCAATGTTTTTTTTTTAAAGATTTTATTTTGGGGACGCCCGGGTGGCTCAGCTAGTTAAGCGTCTGCCTTCGGCTCAGGTCATGATCCCGGAGTTTCAGGATTGAACCCTGCATCAGGCTCCTTGCTCAGTGGGGAGTCTGCTTCTCCCTCTGCCTCTTCCTCTGCCTCTCCCTCTGCTCCCTCTCCCTTACAAATCTTTATTTATTTGAGAGAAAGAAAGAGTGCGCAAGTGGGGGCAGGGGCAGAGGGACAGAGAGAAACTCAAGCAGACTCCCTGCTGAGCACGGAGCCCTCCTTGGGGCTCAATCCCATGACCCTGAGATCTTGACCTGAGCCAAAATCAAGAGTCGGATGCTTAACTGACTGAGCCACACAGGTGCCCCAAGATTTTATTTTTGAGTAATCTCTACACCCAACATTGGGCTTGAACACACAACCCCAAGATCAAGAGTCACATGCTCCACTGACTGAGCCACCCAGGTGCCCCCTGATCAATATTTCAGCTCAAAAGGCAGAACTGATAGCTCTCCCTCGAGCTCTTCAGTTGGCTAAAGGCCTGAGTTAATATATATATAGATTCAAAATACACCTTTCTTGTACTTCATGCATACCGTGTCATCTGGAAAGGAAAGGGGATTATTAACTAGTGATAATTCCCCTATTAGATATGGACCTGAAATTGTAAATCTATTAAAGGCAGTTCATGTCCCTAAAGAAGTTGTTATAATATATCTTAGAGAGGACATCAAAAGGGAAAACATCTAGAATCTAAAGGAAATAATCTAGCCGATCGGGCAGCCAAACTGACAGTTCACACTAAACTATTTACGAGTCTACCAGTCTCTAATCCCTTAAGCACTGTTGTTCCCATGTATACTATAGAAGAGAGCAACAGAGCACTTGGGGAAGGATCTACTAAAACTGCCAAGGGATGGTATAAGAATGATAAAGGAAAAATCTTTGTCCCTAAGGAAAAACAATGGAAATTAGCAACAGGCCCACACCAGGCTACTCATATGGGAAGAGAAGCTTTATGGGATTTCACCAAATCCTTGTTTGATGGAATAGGATTAAAAGCCCTTTTACAAAAGGCATGTAAATCTTATATGGTATGTGCCCAGGTTAACTGAGAATGTTCATAACAATCACCCCCCCTTTCTAAGGTTTTTAAAAATATTTATTTATTTATTTAAAGAGATTTTATTCATTTATTTATTTGAAAGAGAGAGAGAGAGAAACAGCATGAGAGGGGGGAGGGTCAGAGGGAGAAGCAGGCTCCCCACTGAGCCGGGAGCCCGATGTGGGACTCCATCCCAGGACTCCGGGATCATGATCTGAGCCGAAGGCAGTCGCTTAACCAACTGAGCCACCCAGGCACCCTTTTTATTTATTTCTGTATAAGTTTCTTTTTAAATTTTTTATTTTTTTTAAAAGATTTTATTTATTTATTTGACAGAGAGAGACCCAGTGAGAGAGGGAACACAAGCAGGGGGAGTGGGAGAGGGAGAAGCAGGCTTCCCGCAGAGCAGGGAGTCCGATGCGGGGCTCTATCCCAGGACCCTGGGACCAGGACCCAAGCCAAAGGCAGACGCCTAACAACTGAGCCACCCAGGCGCCCCTATAAGTTTCTTTTTTTAAAGATTTTATTATTTATTAGAGAGAGAGTGAGAGAGAGAGCACAAGCGGCAGGAGGGGCAGAGGGAGAAGCAGGCTCCCCACTGAGTGGGGCTTGGGACGTGGAGCTCCATCCCAGGACCCCGGGATCATGACCTGAGCCAAAGGCAGATGCTTAACCGACTGAGCCACCCACGTGCCCCTAACATTTTTATTTATTTATTTATTTATTATTTTTTTAAAGATTTTATTTATTTATTTTAGAGAGAGAATGAGAGACAGAGAGCACGAGAGGGGAGAGGGTCAGAGGGAGAAGCAGGCTTCCCGCCGAGCAGGGAGCCCGATGCGGGACTCGATCCCGGGACTCCAGGATCATGACCTGAGCCGAAGGCAGTCGCTTAACCGACTGAGCCACCCAGGCGCCCAATATTTTTATTTTTAAGTAACCTCCACATCCAACATGTGGCTCAAACTTACAGCCCCAAGATCAAGAGTTGCATGCTCTATCGACTGAGCCAACCAGGTGCCCTGACCAGCACCTCTTTTAATATTTGAACAAAGACATGGAACATATCCTAGAGAAGACTGGCAAATTGATTTCACACAAATGCCACCTTGTAAGGGATATAAGTATTTATTAGTCTATGTAGATACCTTTACTGGATGGGTGGAAGCCCTCCCATATAAGACAGAAAAAGCTACTGATGTAACAAAGACTTTATAGGGGAAATTATCCTTGGTTTGAGCTCCCTTGATCTGTTCAAAGTGACAATGGTTGAGCCTTTACAGCCCAAGTAACTCAACAGGTAGCCCAAGCCCTTAAAATTAAATATTTTTTGCGTTCAACCTGGCATCCTTAATCAACAGGCAAAGTTGAAAAGATTAACCATAATTTAAAAAGATACCTTACAGGGCACCTGGGTAGCTCAGTCAGATAGGCATCCAACTCTTGATTTCGGCGCAGATTGTGATCTTGGGGTCGTGGGATTGAGCCCATGCTGGGCTCCACACTCAGCACAGAGATTTTCTCTCTCCCTCTCCCTTTGCCCCTCCCCCTGCTTGCTCTCTCTCTAAAATAAATAAATAAATAAAACCTTAAAAAAAAGAGAGAGATCTTACTAAGATGAGCCTGGAAAGACAAGAAAACTGGATAACTCTTTTACTAATAGGTCTCTTAATAAGAACCACCCCATGGGAAGGGTGCCTGGGTGGCTCAGTCAGTTAAGTATCTGACTTTACCTCAGGTCAGAATCTTAAGAGTCCTGAAATAGAGCCTTGTGTCAGGCTCCATGCTCAGTGGGGAGTCTGCTTGTCCCTCTGCTCCTCCCCTGACTTGGTCTCTCTCTCTGATAAATAAGACAAAAACCCCAAAAAAACAAAAAACACCCTATGGGAAAGATTGGGGTTAAGCCCTTTTGAATTAATATATGGTAGACCTTTCCTTACCATTGACTTATCCTTGGGCCCAGATTATAATAACCTCTTAAATTTTTCATTAGAAGCTGGATTAATCCATAAAACTCTCAACAAATATAATAATAAGGTACTGCCAAAACCAGACCTAAGGAAACTCAAATTTCTTTGCAAGTAAGCCCTGGACAACTAGTCTATTTAAAAGATTGGAAGGCAAACAACTCTGGAGAACTAATTCCTAAATGGAAAGGACCTTACAGGGTCATATTAAGCACTCCCATTGTGGTAAAACTAGAAGACCACTCGACATGGGCTCATATTTCCAGAATTAAACTTATAACCCCCTTCAATACAGGCTGACAACAAACTGGACAATGTGCCCTCTTATCCTGTGAACCAGTGGAAGATCTCAAACTCTTCTTCAAACAACAAGATAAGAAAAAATGAAGGTCTTTTTTCTTCTGCTTGCTATCTACAAACCATACCTAAATGGTAACTCTTTTCTACAATGGGCACAGCATTACTCTGAGCTCCAAAACCAATCTTCGTGCTGGATTTGCAGCTTACTGCCCATATCAAGCACTTCAGGCCTCCCTTGGTGGGTTTCTCCGTGACAAGGTACAGATTGGCATTATTTACATCAATACGTCACTGATAGGATACATCATCCTAATACCAGCACATATAAGGATATTTCTTTCTTTCTTTTTTTTTTTTTAAAGATTTTATTTATTTATTTGACAGAGAGAGACAGAGTGAGAGCAGGAACACAAGCAGGGGGAGTGGGAGAGGGAGAAGCAGGCTTCCCGCTGAGCAGGGAGCCCGATGCGGGGCTCGATCCCAGGACCCTGGGATCATGACCCGAGCCGAAGGCAGACGCTTAACGACTGAGCCACCCAGGTGCCCCCATATAAGGATATTTCTATCAGTAAAAAGATGTTTCTTGCTGGCCTGTGTTACATGGTGAATGTTACATGGGACTGTCCAGGCCATAAGAGACCTTTCTCTTATTCTCAAACTACCAGAATTTTAACTGAATATGCCAATCCACAGATAGGCTCAGGAAGGATTATATCAAATATAGGATGGATATATGTGGTTTATTCCCACAGTAGGACACCTAAGCCAAAAGATCCTTTTATGCTTGGAACAGAAAAACCATACCCTTGATTCATGGCCCAATAATACTTGCCAAATGGGATGGCTCCCTCCAGAAGCCTGGGACCATACCCTTATTTTAAGGCAACCAATTGGTTTGCTACTGACTGGACAAGGTGACCAGACATCAGATGGCTAGCACCTCATGGAACACAATGGTTATGTGGGTCAAATTTATGGCCATGGCTGCCACCAGGCTGGAGTGGAAGATGTACTGTAGATTATTCCTGGACGCATGACTGTGGCAATTAGACTATCGTAAGTCCAGCTAATCTCCCATATCTAAAACAATGATGGACAAGGTCTGCATTCCATGGGTATGACCATCTGACATCTATTTTTCTTCCATCAGTAGGTCTATAAGATGGTATATGGCACATGGAGGCCCTTGATAAATACACAATTAAGGCCTTAAATGGCTCTCAAGATAGCATTATATTATTAAATACTAAAATGACCCAATTGAGTAAAGCAGTTACAAAATAGAAGGGTATTAGATGTCTTCACAGCAGTGCAAGGAGGAATATGTACCATTATTAGAGCAGAATACTGTGTCTACATTCCAGATGATGGCAAAAATATAACAGGGTTACTTACTGATATGAAAAATCAAATGGGTGCTCTTAAAGGCCTCACATTGTCACTTAATGATTGGTCACATTCCTGGTCAGGAGGTGGACTATGGTCTACACTAAAGGGTCTTACTACTCTTCTTATTTTCATCATTGTAATAATCCTAACGTGTTGTCTCTTTTGCTTTGTTCTCTCCTCTTGTTAAGATACATGCAAACAGTTCCTGACTCCTTTGCCCAGCCAACAGATGGCCCTTACTACTCCAAACAAATTCACCCTGATGTCTACTCTTGACTCTACAGCAATGGCCTCCCATTATAGTTACTTGTAAGGACAGATAGTGACCAATCTTGGTCCAGAGGTAGGAATATCTCTCCAACCCCATCAGCTTGAAGAAGTTGCAGGAGATGAGCCCTTTGTCCTTCAACAACCTTAAAGATTTAAGGACTGAAAATTGGTCAGGGGAGAAATGATGAGGGATAGAGGCAGAAAAATGTTCACCTTTAGCCCAGAAGGATGGCCTAAAGCCTGCATAGTTTTGATAAGGATCAAATACGTGCTGGTTGGTGCATTCTTAAAGGGTCTCATGACTGCCTGTACATCTCACCTATAGTTAATATCAAACTAAATAATAAGCACCAGAGAAACCTTGAGAAAGTAGTTTTACGTGTAGAAATTTGAAGACATTTATGATCTCATACTCCCTGCACATCCCTTTCCCCTAGGGCACTAAGCATCTGGTCACCAACCTCATACAGCAAAAAGTACAGCTCTTTCTGCCCATGGGTCCTGTCCCCGTGCTACTTAAACTTACTAAGTTGCACCATAAAATGTCTCAAGAATTCTTTCTTGACCATCACGCTCAATGATCCCGCAACACACATACTCAAATGTTGCTAAGAGAGTAGATCTTAAATATTCTCACTACAAAAAAGAAGTGGTAATTATGTGATGGGATGAGGGTGGTAGTTAATACTATGGTGTAATCATTTTGCAATTTATAAATGTATGCAGTCAGTATGTTTTTTTTTTTAAAGATTTTATTTATTTATTTGAGAGAGAGAATGAGAGAGAGAGAGAGAGAGCACAAGAGAGGGGAATAGGAGAGGGAGAAGCAGACTCCCCGCCGAGCAGGGATCCGGATGCAGGACTCGATCCTGGGACTCCAGGATCATGACCTGAGCCGAAGGCAGTCGCTTAACCAACTGAGCCACCCAGGCGCCCTGCAGTCAGTATGTTTTATACCTTAAAATTACACAATGTTATGTGTCAATTATTTCTTAATAAAGCTTGGGTAGGGGGAGGTGG
Source organism: Mirounga leonina (assembly GCF_011800145.1). NCBI lineage: Eukaryota > Metazoa > Chordata > Mammalia > Carnivora > Phocidae > Mirounga > Mirounga leonina. The sequence goes on along the minus strand of NW_023270503.1, from coordinate 15,873,104 downwards.
GGGAGGGGGAGGGAGAAATGAGCCACCAAGCCAGGAAAAGACATAGATGAAACTTAAATGTGTATTTCTAAGTGAAAGAAGCCAGTCTGAAAAGGCGACATACACATGGTATGATTTTAACTATATGATTTTCTGGAAAAGGCAACCTGTGTAGTGGTTGCCAGGGGCAAGAGAGGAGGGATGGAAGGGAGGAATGAATAAGTGGAACACAGGGGATTTTAGAGCAGTGAATGACATTATACATTTGTCAAAACCTATTGAACTATAAGGATGCCTGGGTGGCTCAGCTGGTTAAGCGTCTGCCTTCAGCTCAGGTCATGATCTCAGCCCTGGGATCAAGCCTCAATGTCCTCGGGCTCCCCGCTGAGGAGAGCCCGCTGCTTCTCCCTCTCCCTCTGCCCCTCCCCGCCCCGCTCATGCTCTCTCTCTCTCAAATAAATAAATAAAATCTTAAAAAAAAACACCAAAACCGTATAGAACTATCTAACAGAGGGAATGAGGCTTAAGGTAAACTGTGGGTCTTAGTTAATAATAAGGTATCAATATTGATTCATTAATTGTAACAAATATACCACACCAATGCAAGATGTTAATAATAGGGAAAAGTGTATACTTGGGAGAGGGGGTATATGGGAACTCTCTGTACTTTCCACTCAATTTTTCTATAAATCTAAAACTGCTCTAAAGAAAAAAAATCAAGTCTGTTAATTTTTAACAAAATAAGGGAAATAGAAGAAAAAACTCAAATTATATGCTTTGGAATTTCTCAATAAGGGAGAGTTGCTTTTAAAAAATCATTTAACTTGCATTTGGTTAACTATGAATGACGGGAAGAAAATTATCACCTAGAAGGACTTTACATTCAGATTTCCTCTAAGTGACTCCATGTTCTTGTTGCACTTTAACAGGGAAAATGGAAATCCTACAAAAATGTAAAAGACAGGCAGAAATATCCAGTCATTCTACTCTGCAAATGTATGCTCCAATCTCTCTCTTGTTTAGCCCAGCAGTATTATTGTATGTAACCACCCTGTGTTTGCTGCCTTTGTTTTCTGGTTCCAGGGGAAGGTGACTCATATCCACAAAGGGTGGGTGTGCAGGGAGGCCCTCCAGAAATTTGAGGAGAGTGAGGAAGAAGTTTGAAATATTAATTACAGCCACATTTACAAACGCTGCTGATATGGCTGGGAATTGCCTCCAGAGGTTGGGATACGTTGCTGTTGGAAGTGGTCTCAGTTTTATGGCTTCTTTTTTTTTTTTTTTAAAGTAGGCTCCATGCCCAACGTGGGGTTTGAACTCACAATTCTGAGATCAAGAGTTGCAGGCTTTTCCAACTGAGCCAGCCAGGCACCCTGGGGTTTATTGCTTCTTAACTGTTGAAAGCCAGCTTCCCGCCAAGTGTCTGGGAGGACACACCCAGTTCCCCAGCTCTGGCTAGATTTGACAGTGAAGGGTTCTCACTGAGCTTGCTGGCTGGGAACTGAGCCACCTGTCAGGAGGGAGAACGGGTCGCACTTAACTCGAGGGTGCTCCCAAGTGGCTGTGGACCAGCAACAGTCCCCTGCAGAGAGAGGGAAGATGTGTGAGCCAAACTGTAAGTATAGAAGTATCAGTGGGTAGAGAGCTGGAGAAGTCCAGGGTGCAGAATCCTTGACTGTAACTTCCATTAGTGGGTTGGACATGCCAGCATCACAGGGTAAACCAGGAGCTTAGAACGACTCATCAATCACTAATATTTATTCAGCACTTAATCTGTACCAGGCATTGGGCTAAATGCTTAAATGCAGTATCTCATGTATTCTTCGCAATGATCCTCGAGGCAGGCACCCTTTGGATCTCCACTTGACCGACGAAGAGTTGAGGCACAGAGAAATTAAGTCACTTGCCCGGGTCACCAAACTATTATGTGGTAGAGCAGGGAATTGAGTCTGGCTTGCTGGACCTGAGACCTTGTCTTCTTACACGCCACGCCAGTGAGGAAAAGGCAAAAAGATTAGGAAGAGCAAGGGTTCCTTAAGTGGCTACGGTGGCTTTCAGCTATAACTGCTTGATATGGGCTACAGATGGGTCTACTGATAAAACAAGAACCTAAGTGGGGCCGGCAGGGGTGGGGGGGTGGGCGGGCTAGGATGGCGGAGAGCTGTGATGAGGGCTCTATTGCAGCAAGAAAGCTTTTCAAGGTCAGAAGTATAGTCTTGGTACTACCAGTGCCTAGCATGGTGGTGAGCACATAGTAGGTACTCAATAAGATTTGCCAAATGAATGCAGGAAAGACCTTTTTTGGGCCATCACAGCCATTTACATGGAATTACCCCTAGGGCCCTGGTAAATATCCAATTGCCTGCTGATGATACTCTTTTTTTTTTTTTTTAAAGATTTTATTTATTTATTTGAGACAGAGAGAATGAGAGAGAGAGCACATGAGAGGGGGGAGGATCAGAGGGAGAAGCAGACTCCCTGCCGAGCAGGGAGCCCGATGCGGGACTCGATCCCGGGACTCCAGGATCATGATGACCTGAGCCGAAGGCAGTCGCTTCACCAACTGAGCCCCCCAGGCGCCCAACCATTTTAATAATTTTTAAGATTATAGTTCAGTGGCATTAAGTACATGTTGTGCATGCTGATGATTTTTAAATGATACACAAATTAAGAAAGCAACAATGCCTTTCCTCCCTAAACTGGTCAGCATTCGTATTGGTCAGGACGTCATAGGTTATGCTGTGGTAACATAAAACTCCAAAATGGGGACGCCTGGGTGGCTCAGTCCGTTAAGCGGCTGCCTTCAGCTCAGGTCATGATCCCAGGGTCCTGGGATGGAATCCCACATCGGGCTCCTTGCCATGCGGGGAGCCAGCTTCTCCCTCTGCCTGCCGCTCCCCCTGCTTGTGCTTGCTCTCTGTCTCTCTCTTTCTCTCTCTGATAAATAAATAAATAAAAATCTTAAAAACAAAAAGGAAACCCCCCCCCCAAATCTCAGTAGCTTTAGAAAAGCAAAGGTTTAGGGGGTGCCTGGCTGACTCCGTTGATAGAGCATGCAACTCTTGATGTCAGGGTCAAAATTTCAAGCCCCACATTGGGCATGTAGCTTACTTACAAAAAAAAAAAAATAAAGGTTTATTTCTTGCTCATGCTTACATGTCCATTGCAGGTCGCTGGGTGTTCTGTCCCACATCATCCTCACTTTGGGAGCCAGGATGACGGGAGAAATAATACTTTTTAAGGGTATAGTTCAGTGGCGTTAAGTACACGTCGTGCATGATGATGATTTTTAAATGATACACCACTTAAGAAGGCAGCGGGGGTGTTGCTGGTTGCTGTGGCAGAGAGAAAGTAGTGGCCAGTCTTGCACCTGCTTTTAAAATGTCTGCTCACATGTTATTGGCCAAAGCCAATACCGTAACCATACCTAACTTCAAAGAGAATGTGGAAATAGGCTCCTATCCTGTGTCTGGAAAGAAGGAAACAGAAAATTTGTGAAGAGCCCTGTGAATGAGCACTACTAGTCTCTTTCGGTTGCAAATGACAGAAATTAGATTCGAACTGGCTGATGCACTTGTTGCTGACACCTGTTGGTATGTCAACAACTGGCCGGTAGGTGGAGGAAGAAGCTGGGAATTGGGGTGACCGCAACTGGGCAACTGATCCCCACATCTGAGAAAGTCAGGTGGGTGGATAGCAACTGCGCCTACTCCCAACATTTGTTGGGCCCAGGTAAGAATATGAATAGAGACTCATGTACCATGTCTTAAATAACTAAAAGCTTAAAATCAAACAAATAAATGGCTAAATAAAATATATTCTCTCTACTTTAACAAATATAGCTTCATCACAATAAAACATACTTTCATGACAAGAGAATCAGAAAACATCCATAAGGGGCACCAGCTGACTCAGTCAGTAGAGCATGCGACTCTTGACCTCAGGGTCATAAGCTCGAGCTCCATGTTGGGTGTAGAGATTACTTAAAAATAAAATCTTAAGGGCGCCTCGGTGGCTTAGTTGGTTACGCAACTGCCTTCGGCTCAGGTCATGATCCTGGAGTCCCGGGATCGAGTCCCATATCGGGCTCCCTGCTCAGCGGGGAGTCTGCTTCTCCCTCTGACCCTAACCCCTCTCATGTGCTCTCTCTCATTCTCTCTCTCAAATAAATAAATAAAATCTTAAAAAAAAAAATAAATAAAATAAAATCTTAAGGGCACCTCGGTGGCTTAGTTGGTTACACAACTGCCTTCGGCTCAGGTCATGATCCTGGAGTCCCGGGATCGAGTCCCACATCGGGCTCCCTGCTTAGCAGGGAGTCTGCTTCTCCCTCTGACCCTCCCGGTCTTGTGCTCTCTCTCTCTCATTCTCTCTCTCAAATAAATAAATAAAATATTTAAAACAATAAAATAAAATCTTAAAAAAATCCATAAAGCTTTAGTTTTTATATGACTGAAAACCAGCAAAATAGCAAAGATAACTGAATGTAATTATTACTGCAAATGTAAAGCCAATGAATATTAACTTCAATTTCCTTGTTTTTTTTCTTTTTGGTGATTCATCTATATATAATATACATAAATTGTCTTCTATGGCTTTTGAAATATATTACTTTTAAAATAATAAAGAAAAAGAAATATAATTTTTTATTATATTTCATAATATAATCTAGGTAAATTGAGTAACAAAGATTTATTTCTAATTATGTTGTGTATGATTTCTTCTCTTATGTTGAAACACATTAAATTAATAATCTCATTTTTAAAAAAAGGTTTTATTTGTTTATTTGCTAAAGAGAGAGCAAGCACAAGCAGGGGGAGTGGGAAGCAGAGGGAGAAGTAGGCTCCCTGCTGAGCAAGGAGCCTACCACGAGGCTTGATCCCAGGACCCCGGGATCATGACCTGAGCCAAAGGCAGACACTTAACCAACTGAGCCACTCAGGTGTCCCAATAATCTCATTTTGAGTTCTTCATTTTATATAGTGATCATTTGGTGCATTCTATCTATCTATCTATCTATCTATCTATCTATCTATCTATCATCTATCTATCTATCTATCATCTACCTATCTATCTAGGAGGCTCCATGTCAAGCATGGAGCCCAATGTGGGGCTTAAACTCACAACCCTGAGATCAAGACCTGAGCTGATATCAAGAGTCAGATGCTTAACCGATTGAGCCACCCAGAAGCCCCTCATTTGGTGCATTTTATTTATTTTTTATTTTTTTTAAAGATTTCATTTATTTATTTGAGAGAGAGAGAGAGAGAGGATGAGCGGGGGGAGGGCCAGAGGGAGAGGGAGATGCAGACTCCCCGCTGAGCAGGGAGACCGACATGGGGCTTGATTCCAGCACCCCGGGATCATGACCCAAACCCAAGGCACAGGCCTAACTGACTGAGCCACCCAGGCACCCCCATTTAGTGCATTTTAAAACTTATATTACATGTTGAACATTGTATCACATTTTGAAATAATGTCTATGAAGCCTAGAATATTTCCATTGTTTTCTATACATGTTGAGCTGCCATTGCCACAAAGAGCATCATTATCTTCGATTAAATACTAGATACACATGGGGCGCCTGGGTGGCTCAGTCGTTAAGCGTCTGCCTTCGGCTCAGGTCATGATCCCAGGGTCCTGGGATTGAGCCCCGCATCGGGCTCCCTGCTCTGCGGGAAGCATTGCTTCTCTCTCTCCCACTCCCCCTGCTTGTGTTCCCTCTCTCGCTGTGTCTCTCTCTGTCAAATAAATAAATAAAATCTTAAAAATAAATAAATAAATACTAGATACACATAATTTTATAAGAACATCATACATCACAGAAGAACACCATTTGTCTTTGTTGAATAGTATTTTTGTTTTGCTGTTTATTCAGTCTCTTAAAAAATTAATTCTAGTGGTCATATAAGTATTTTTTGTGTTTACATTAAGTTTCACTTTAGTCAAGAACCTGCATGTTTCGAGACAGAAACACCTTAATTGGCCAAGGCTGATCTTCAGGATCAGCTGTAAACTGTCACAGCAGTAGTAACAAAATTTATGTTTTGGGACCTAGCATGTAAGACATAAAAGCTATTTCTAGTTTCTTTCTCCATCTAAAATAACTCTGCTGTAAAGTGAAATACTAAATTTTCTGCCATGTTCATGCGATTGAAAATTATAACCATTACTTTTTTTTAAGATTTTACTTATTTGTTTGACAGAGAGTGAGAGAGCACAAGCAGGGGGAGGGGCAGAGGGAGAAGGAGAAGCAGGCTCCCACTGAGCAGGGAGCCCAATGCGGGTCATGACCTGAGCCGAAGGCAGCTGCTTAACCGACTGAGCCACCCAGGCGCCCCTGAACCATTAATTTGAATTAGATTGCCCTTTGCTAGGGACGTATTTACACTGTCTGAAAGATGTGACAGGCATTTTTCAGGATCACTATCCAATAAGCATAGTAAAGCTCCAGAGGTTTTTAGTTTTCACATTCAGTTGCAGATTTTATAAATGCAATTTTCTTCATGTGCTGATGGACTGCCCAGAATTGCATTTGGCTTTCTGAGTCATGACTTTGTTATGAATAATTCTTTATTTTCTCATTGTTTTGATCAATAATTAAGTCTTCGTTTAATGAAGAATGAGAAGTTGCAGGAACTTCCCTGATCTTTTCAAATTGTGGGTTGGAAGATTTTTTTTGTTTATTTTCATTGTTAGTTTGATTAATAATGAAATCTTTGTTAACTAAAGATTTGTAAAGTCCTGTCTGCAGTTTTTATGTGGGTCATGCTCAGCTCACTTTTACTGTTTCCAGTTTTTAGAAATTTAAACAGATGACTTTCTATTTCTTCTTCTTTCAGGCTTTTTCTTCTCCGAACTCCACTTCTGCATTTTCTGTCTCTATGATAATTTTTACTTGTACTCACTTTCAAAAGTATTTCAATAAAGCTGAAATTCATATCCAAACATTATGGAAAATTTACATTCTTATTACAATTTTTATAAAAACTCAATTCTAGCCTTCACTATGTATCTAGTTGCTACTGTATTTGTCCATCCAGTTGCCAATTCATATAATGTTTCAAGAATGTTGCATCTAGACCTACATATATACACATTCAAGAGTAATATGAATTATTTAGTGTTACGAAATATTCCTTAGCTGTCACTTGCAACTGTTGCAAATACCAAAACCACCGCACCCCTAGGAAATGATACCTTGTTAGGTAAGAACCCATTGCATTCATGCTAGCTAGGAGGAAGGGTTTGACAAGTTAATTGATTTGTCTTTTTTTTTTTTTTTCTTAAATGCTTCCTCCTCCTTGTACTCTGGAGCAGTGTCTAGCTCCGTGTTATCAGCAGTACAACTTCATGGCATTGGTCTCAGTCCCTTTTTGTTTCAAGGACATAGGGCTAGAAACGTAACAAAGCGATTTCTTGGGATCTGAACAGTGTTAGTCACGAGAACAAATGTTTAGGGTTTATGGATTGTGTTGTGCCAGCACTGAGTGTCGAATCCCAACTGGTAGGCACCCTTACGTTCCTTAACATACCTACCTGTCGTGTTCCTGTTATATGATGTCCTCCAAAGTTCGAGGGCTGGGCCTCTTTTGCCTGGGTTAAGGGCAGTGGTGACCACTTTGTATGTTGTCTTAGGAAGGAGTGAGAGATCCTGGCAGACTAGAAACTAGGAGAGGGGCGCATGACTGGCTCAGTCAGAGGAGTGTTCGACTCTTGATCTCAGGGTTGTAAGTTTGAGCCCCACGTTGGACATAGAGACTACTAAAAGAAATAAACTTGAAAGAAAGAAAAAAAGAAAGAAAGCTAGGAGAAAGGAATCAGTCCAGGTGAGATTTGGGAGTGAAGACAGAAGACAGGTAGATTCACTGTAAGGCTAATGAAGCTTGGAGGTCCTTCACTTGACATAGTACTCCAACACCCATACCTAATTCTGTGTTCTTTTTCTTTTTTAAAGATTTTTTTTATTTTTATTTTTTTATTTATTCATGAGAGACAGAGAGAGAGACAGAGGCAGAGGGAGAAACAGGCTCCCCGCGGAGCAGGGAGCCCGATGCGGGACTCGATCCCAGGACCCTGGGATCATGACCTGAGCCGAAGGCAGACGCTTAACCGACTGAGCCACCCAGGCGTCCCTGTGTTCTTTTCTTAAAAATGGCCTCAGCCCATAAAACATAAGTTTGAAAAACTTAAAGCAAGGTTACCAAGGCTCAAGTCAGGCAGGTTCAGGGTAGTTCAGGGCATGTCCCCTTCTGGTGGCGTCCTGGCGTGCTTGCTAGGAACCAGAGGCATATGAGCTGGAAGCGCAAGGCCTGGGCCGACCCGATCAGGTTGTACAGTAATGTCAGAAACTGTAGTAGCAAGACTCATCCCAATCTCTGATCAATAGAAATACGACGCAAGTCACACCTGGAATTTCTAATTTTCTAGTGGCTACATTTAAACAAGTAAAAATAAACGAATGAAAGTATTTCTAATATATTTTATTTACCCTGCTGTAACCAAAATATTAATGAAGTCCTTAAGATGCGGTCTGTTTTTCACACTTGCAGTTCATCTCACTTCAGACTAGCCACATTCCCGTTGCTCAATAGCAACCTGTTGCTAGTGACCACCATGCAAAGCAGTGCAGCTCTCGATAACCCACTGTCTCTGCCTTTCAGTCAATGCTGGCTGAGACACTGTATTCTTTTCCTATTGCTGCTGTAACAGATCACCCCAAATTTCATGGAATAAGATGATACAAATTTATTCTCTTACAGTTCTGGAGGTCAGAAGTCCAAAATGGGTCTTACTGGGCTAAGATACAGATCAGGCTGCCTTCTTTCTGGAGAAACTGTTACCTCGCCTTTTTGAGCTTCTAGAAGGCCATCTGCATTCCTTGGCTCATGGGCCCATCACTCCCACCTCTGCTTCCATAGTCACATCTCCTTCCCTGACTCTAACCCTCCCACATTCCTCTCATAAGGACCCTTGAGATTATGCTGGGCCCACACAGGTAATCCATGGTAATCTCCCTATCTCAAGATCAGTAACTTAATGACATCCATCGAGTCTGCTTTACCATGTAAGATAGTGAATTCACATGTTCTGGAGATTATGATGGGACATCTTTTTGAGTTAGTATTTGCCTACCACAGGTGCTTAGGAGAGGCTGAGGCTTCAGGGGAAAGATGCTAGGGCCTTCTGCCAAAGTAGGGTCAGGGAAAGCAAGAATGGCTCCATTTTGTCCAGAGTAAGAGCAAGAATAAGTTGGAATTCTATAGGAGAAAAATGGAGGAAGCTGAAGGTGTTGGGTCTTTGAGGTAAAATCAAAGGTTCAAGGTTGTCCCAACCAGCAGGGTTCCTGTTTTCTCTCCTCTCCTCTCCTCTCCTCTCCTCTCCTCTCCTCTCCCCTCCCCTCCCTTCCCCTCCTTCCTCTCTTCTCCTCTCCCCTCCTCCTTTCTCCCTCCCTTCCCCCTCTCCCTTCCTCCCTCCCTCCCTTCTTCCCTTCCTTCTCTCTTTCTTTTCTTTTCTTTTCTTTCTTTCTTTCCTTCCTTTGTTTCTTTGTTTTTTTGTTTGTTTGTTTCTTTCTTTCCTTTTTTCACTATTTAGGAAACTTGTCATCGTTTCCTAAATGGAGCTTCTCCTCAAGGATCATATCCATTCCACACCACCCCCTTCCTCCCTGTCTGCTACACACACACACCCTCCGTGCACAAATCAGGCAGAACGCTCACGATGTGCTCAGTGGCAGAGTGGATCATTCAAAAATTAAAATATTCGGGGCACCTGGCTGTCTCAGTCAGTAGAGGATGTGACTCTTTTTTTTTTTTTTAAGATTTTGTTTTTATTTATTTATTTGACACAGAGAGAGAAACAGCATGAGAGGGGATAGGGTCAGAGGGAGAAGCAGGCTCCCCGCTGAGCCAGGAGCCCGATGTGGGACTCGATCCCAGGACTCCAGGATCATGACCCAAGCCGAAGGCAGTCACTCAACCAACTGAGCCACCCAGGCACCCGAGGATGTGACTCTTGATTCCAGGGACATGAGCTCAAGCCCCACGTTGGGCATGGAGCCTACTTTTTAAATTAAAAAAAATTTTTAAAGTTAAAAATTTTTTTAAAGATTATTTATTTAAGAGATAGAGAGCATGCACAAGTATGGGGGGCAGAGGGAGGGGGACAAACAGACTCCCCACTGAGCATGGAGCCCTACTGGACATGTGGCTCGATCCTAGGACCCCGAGATCATGACCTGAGCCAAAGTCAGATGCTTAACTGACTGAGCCACCAAGGTGCCCCAATTTTTTTAAATTTTAAATTTTTTTAGAGAGACAGAGACAGAGAAAGCATGAGTGGAGGAGAGGGGCAGAGGAAGAGGGAGAGAGAGAATCTCAAGTAGGCTCCACCCCCAGTGCAGAGCCCAGCTCTGGGCTCAATCTCACAACTCTAAGATCATGATGTGTGCCAAAACCAAGAGTTGGAGGCTCAAACAGACTGAGCCAGCCACCCAGGCACCCCTGGAGCCTACTTTAAAAAAATTAGAAAATTCACTGAGTGAAAAAAATAAATATGCACTTCATGTTCTCATAGGAATACTATTACAATAGGACAGTGGACTCCTGACCGAGGACTTGGCACTGAATAAGTCAGAGATATGGCCAAAAATACATCCTAAAAGATTATAGAATCTGTAATCACCTAGAACAATAGAAGTGTGTGACTCCACAATTTCTATTAAACAGACTTAAATGAACACTCTGCAATGACTACACAAAGAGTCTAATGAGCTGTGGAGTGTATAAAAGTGCCATTGGATCATATATTTGATCTACAGCCCAACTGGATGGCTATAATATGGTCAATGAAAATCTTGCTCAATTTGTTAGAGTTTAGGATGACTCATATGAGATGATTTAATGATCCAAAATATCTCATAGATGCCTTTATTTTCTCTTGGTATATTTCCCTGGAGCCAGCAAAGGTATTTTAAACTATTTCCATGAGTCAGTACATCCAATGCTCAAGTGCTCAATGTGTTATTGGTAACAGTGGTCATCTAGCCAACTTGGCCCAGAGCACTGAAGGAAGACACATGGGAAGGGGTGGGGACCTGGTACTTCATTCACCTGCTCAGTAGTGCCTGCCTGGCTCTTGGTAAAGCACATGACTCTTGATCTCAGGGTCATGAGTTTGAGTCCCACAATGGGTGCAGAGATTACTTATTTAAAAAAACCACACACACTCAGGATATACCCAGGGAAGATGGTCCACAGGTGTGGGTTCTGGGAGGCTGTCCAATTTGCAGGCAGGGCATGGAATCTGGGGACCAGGACAATTGATGATGATAAGCATTTTTTTTAGTAAAGCAGGAGGTATCAGGGTCATGTGATATGACAAGAGGTTGATAGAGGGTAGCAACAGAACAAGTAATAAATTCATACCCTTGGTACTCTTGGATGCCACACTCACCACTTAAGATGCTTTGGAATGAACCCCAAAGATCTGTGACATGTAGTCATTTGTCATTTTGCCAGAACAAGCAACTGACATGGGAACCAGTTGAATGAATGACCAGTATCCCATCCCACCATGACTCTGGTTCTTAGCTCATGATTGGGCATGCAGAAACTTCCCTTAGGTGATTAAAAAAAATGACAATAACCACAATTTTTTTTTTCTTTGGAAAAGAAAGTCAGCTGCTGGTGCTGGTATTAAAGTAAAGAGAAATTCGGTCAGAAAGTGAAATATAACTGAATGTCGAAATCACCTGTGCTGGGCTCAAAGGGAGGAACATTCCGATTGGACTCTACAAAAAAAAAAAAAACTGAAAACCTGGTGATCAAGGGAAAGTTACATTTTAGTGAAAGTTGAAAAGGAGAAATGATGAGGCCATGTACAACAGGCAGGTGACTCTGTATCTGGAGAATAAGAACCACTTGCACAAACAATGTAGGGGTTCAGAGTGGCTTGGAGGAGTATTGCTTAAGCATGTCATGGGTTGGCTGCAATCGGAAATCAGACCTGAAGGAGCTGATATCAGGAAAGCGTGTTTGCAAGGAGTGCCCATGGCTCCCGGCTGGAGTTCAGAGGACTTGGGTGGGGTTGATGGGGTACAGCAAATCAGGGACTTAGTCCTAGGAGGCCTAGAGAGAATGCTCAGCCGATAGTCAAAAGGGCATTTTTGGCTCTGGGAGCAGGGCAGAAGCCAGCCAACAGAACCTACGACAGGGGCAAGAAGTCAGAGGTGGTCTCTGAGCAAACTTAACTTTGTATTGTGTTCTCAAGCAGCAGACTTAACATCCTTAACCTTCCTTTTCCAAAGTTAGAATTGGTCCTAAAAATTATTACGGGGCTTGCTCTCCTCTGCTCCTGATTGGCCTCTTTTTACCAACTGCTGACCCTATTGACTGACGGTGGCCCCAGACTCACTGCCAGATGCTTGACAGTGACCCTCAAAGTAAGTAACTACACAGGGGCACAGCTTCCCACTGACCTCCCGTGAGCTTGCTTTTGCCATCCCATTTCAGTGCTGGATGTGTTTAGCTTCTCAGATTGACCAAACAGTGACCTCTTCTCTGATCCCTGACTTCCCGACTGGTCCTATACTTCCTGAGCTACTCCCACCACTGTGCACGCTCTCCTTCCTGTAATAAATTCCTTATTCCAGAACTTGTAGAATTTCTGCTTCCCTGAATAACCTTGGACCATATTACTAGCAACCTGTGTAGACTCCAGGGCAATCGAAGCATGGAAGCTTCCACCTGCTTACTTATTATGAAGATTCTTTGGTTGCAAGAGACAGAAAGCCATATTGAACTAATTTAAGCAGAAAAGGGGGACCTTTCTTGGCTCATATTCTCAACCCATGAAAGTGCAGGGATGACGAAAGCCAGGAGTTCAAAAACGACTGGTCTCTTCTGCTCTTTCCTGTTAGCTTTTTTCTTTCCTCTATCAGGGAAGACTGATCAGCCTAGCCTGGGTCATGTGCTCACTACCTAATCCAGTTACAGGCCAGAGGAATGAGGCGTTATAATCAACCCAGCCTGGATCACCTCCTCCCCACGTTTATGATTTACGGTTGAGTCTATTATCAGAGGGAATGTAGCACAAATGTGACCTCCGTGGATTTTGCTGTGAGCTGGGAAGCCACGTTCATTTACATTGACAGCACCCCATTTAGTAGATTAAATTGGGCAATTGTGAGCATAGATAAAGCCCTTTCTAGCTAAGGTATCCAAAGAGATATCTAGTAGTTGGAAGACACAAATAAATTGCATAGGCTGCTCAGAGAATCTGATAGTACACTAAAATGCTTTAGGACCTTTTTACACTGTACTGGAAATCCTACAAACAACCACCAGGATATTACTGGGCATCTTTCTTGCTTGCTTGCTTGCTTTCTTAGATTTTATTTTTTAAAAATTATGTATATTTTTAAATCAGAAAGAGAGTGAGCACAAGCAGAGGGAGTGGCAGGCTGAGGGATAAGCAGGCTCCCTGCTGAGCAAGGAGCCTGATGCGGGGCTCCATCCCAGGGCCTTAGGATCATGACCTGAGCCGAAGGCAGCGATTTAACCAGCTGAGCCACCCAGGCATCCCTTAGATTTTATTTTTTAAGTAATCTCTACACCCAACATGGGGCTCGAACTCACAACCCCAAGATCAAGAGTCTCATGCTCTTCCAACTGAGCCAGCTGGGTATTACTGGGCATCTCTAGATGGAGCTCTGAAACATGCCTCATGAGAGGCTCGCTAAGACAGGCAGAAGACATTCTGACAATGAAAGAGTGGAGACCATCTTTGTTCTTAGACATTACAAGAAACAAGAGAATGAAGGGTAGGAGAGAAATAGAAGTTTTAATCAGGAAATGAAGTGAAAGATGGAGATCATTACACCCTTACCACGTTGAGTCTCCCAAATCACAAACATGGTATATAATCTCTCTGTTTGTTTAGGAATTCTTGTATGTCTTTGAATAAAGACTTTAGGTTTTCTCTATAGTAGTTCTGACCATATTTTGTTAGACTTCTTCCTAGATAGTGTATAGATTTTGGCCCTATTATAAATGGTATTTTTAAAATTAAATTTTCTCATCGTTTGCTATTGGTGAATAGGAAAGCAATTTGTGAGTGGGGGCAAGGATCTTATGTCTAGAAGCTTTCGTGAGCTTTCTCATCAGTTCCAAGAGTTTATCTGGAGAGGCTCTTGAATTTTCTTCTAATATTATCTCCTAATTTTCACGTGAAAGTTAATTTTCCTTAGGTGAAAATCCGAACGAAATAATACAAATCTAGGACCATAATACCCTGTACTAATTTTCCTTGCTTTAACATTTATACATAAACTAGTATTTATTTAGGTCTGACTGGAGTCTTATGGTCTATGGAAGTGTTTGGCAAAATGTGTTGCATCCACCAACATAGGGTTTGCCTATTTCATACTATATTCTTTCTTAAAGATTCACAAAGGCTCGGAGAAGTCCTGCAAAGAAATCTTTCTAACTTGGTTAAATCCTACATTCCAAACTGATTTCATCATGAAATCCCTTTTCAAGCAAAATCTTCCAGTCCTCTGAGGAACTACTTTTTACAAAGGGCACACTTTGGGAAATGATGGTCTTAGGAAACATAGTCACCATGAAAATCCTGGAGATCCAGGATTTTCTCAAAGAATCTACTGTCTCTTTCACTATATTCTCTGGAAGCTGAGTTGTGTAGAACAAGGCTCTACTTGGCTTTTTCAGTTTCTACTCCTCCGTCTTTAACAATAACTCCCTGTGGGTTAATGCCAGTATTACAAAAGAAAGAAAAATATGCATATTAAATCTCATGAGACTACCCACTACTTCTATTCCTTGGGAAAGCTCCACAGCTGGTCACAGTGGGAGATCATCCTTGAAATTCTGTCAATATATTTTGACTGATATGGAGATGAGATCTTTCTCTGCTTCTATTGCTCTTCCTGCTAAAACCCAGGCCATCAGCTCTTATGCCATTTTTCCCCCCTTACATTGTACAGAACCACATGTGTTTATCGAAGGCTGTCCTTTCTGTGTTCTGGATTATGTACAAAGGCTACAAATTTATCAGAGTACAAGTAAATAAATGAAAATAGAAAAGGCCCACAAGTAGGAACATATTTTATTAGGGGAAAAATGTTTTAATTATGTAAATCTTCCTTATGTTACTATTTTTTTAAAGTAAACTCTACGCCCAACGTGGGGCTCAAACCCATGACCCTGAGATCAAGAGTCACATGCTGTAGCACTGAGCCAGCCAGGTACCCCTTGCATTACTCTTTCTGATCAGAGTGTTTATTCTATCATTTGAAAGGATAATGGTGTATCCATCTCAGTGGGTCTCACCCTGGTGTACAGCAGAATCATTTGTGGAGCTCTGAAAAAATATAAATAGTTGAGCCCTAACTGAGATCCTCTGAATCAGAATCTGTAGGGAGAAGCTTAGGCACTTGTATTTTATTTATTTGAGAGAAAGAGAGTGAGAGAGAGAGAGAGCACGAGCCAGGGGAGGGGCAGAGGAAAAGCAGACACCCCATGGAGCGGGAAGCCTGATGTGGGGCTCAATCCCAGGACCCTGAGATCATGACCTTAGCCGAAGGCAGATGCTTAACTGACAGAGCCATCCAGGCACCCCTGTATTTTTTTTTTTAAGATTTTATTTATTTATTTATTTACTTATTTATTTATTTGGGGGGGGTAGGCGCACAGTGAGAGGGAGAGAGATTCTCAAGCAGACTCCATGCTGAGCAAGGAGCCCAACTTGGGGCTTGATCCCACGACCCTGAGATCACGACCTGAGCTGAAATTGAATTGGACACTTACTTGACTGAGCCACCCAGTGCCCCCAGGCAGTTGTATTTTTAAAAGCTTTACAATTTATTCTCTACCATTTACTCTACGGCCTTTCTTTTTTAATAAACCATTTTTCCATATGGCCTTGCCTAAATCTTTCCTCTGATTTTGATTTTAAACAATAAAAAATATTTTTAAAGCAAAATAAATCAATTCCAAACCCACTTCCCAAACCCATGAAAAATTGTTTTCCATGTCTGGCTCTAGTCCTTTTTCATGTAGAGACATTTTTGAATTCTGAATTTGTCACTTAGCATTTTATTTATAAAATTTTCCATGCTATAATATAGTGATAAGAATTGCCATTTTAGGAAATATATAATATTCCAGAAAGTATTTATTTGTATCATATTTTAGCTAACCATTCTCTTACTATTGGACGTTTAAGCTGTTTCTCTATTTTTTTTAAGTGATCTCTACACCCAATATGGGGCTTGAACTCACAACCTTGAGATCAAGAGTCTGATACTCCCCTGATTAAGCCAGCCAGGTGCCCCTGTTTCTCCATTTTAGACTGCTCTAGAGAAAAATGGCAATGAAGAGCTTGACGTGTATGTTGCTTTTCTTTTGAATCAATTCCCTTGAGATAATTTTTGGAAAATCTAGTTATTGGGTCAAAGGATATGAACGTTTTTTATGAGTCTGTTAATGATTACTAAATTGCTTTCCAAAAGATTGAACAAATTCACAAAGCCTGCCCCAACTCTATGGCATAATTGCTGAGGTTTTCAGGGAGGGGCAGGCAATACTAGAGGCCTGTTGGGTGTTCCCGTAACAGGTGGAAAAAAGTGTTTCCAAGTGTAGCAGTCATATTACCTTACTTAAGAAGTAAATCAAGAAAACAAATAACAACAGTATTTGGTCACCCCTCAACTATCTCATCTACCATGTGCCAGTACTTTCCTTGCGTTCTCTCTAATTCTCAAAAAAAAACCAAACAAATAAACAAAAAACTTGGCAAGTTAGATGTTACTGCCCCTCATCTTACAGATGAAGAAAGGGTGGAAGAGATTTTGAGTAACTTGCTGCCCAGATCTGGGTCTAGGTCTTAAGACACTGGCAGCCTCAGCCTTCCTTCTCTTGGAGTCCCCAGCCCCTATGTAGGGAGGTCCAGCAAAGCAGGAGGTCTGGAGAGATCGCAAAGAGACAGAAACAAACACCGGGCCAGCCCAGCTGTTCCAGCCATGACAGCCGAGGCACTAGACATGTGAGGGGCGCCATCTTGGATCCTCCACTTTAGTCGAGTCACCCAGCCAACAACATATGGAACAGAAACAAACCATCCCGATGAGCTAACAATCAGTGGTTGTTTTAAGCCGTTTCAGTTTTGGGATGGTTTGGTATGCAACAACAGCTAATGGGAGCAATATATTTTATTCTGGTGAATGTCCAATGCAGAAAGAGTACCAGGGATACGTTCAAGCTTCCCTAACTCTAACACGGGCCGAATATAACTCACTGACATTTACCACCTTTCATCCCACCTCTGTACCTACCTCTGTCACAGCACCGACCCCACCGCACATGGCCTTCGTGTATGTTCACGTCTGCCTTCTCTACCAGATGGGGGGCATTCACCTTGGTAACCAGAACACCTTACACAAGATCTAGCACAAAATAATCGTTAATACATATTTGTTGAGTGAATCTTGACTTGCTCTTGATTGCTTAATAAAAACACTTGAAATGGAATAATAGCTTTTAGTTCTTGGGCTCAGCACTGTGCAAAGTATTTCATATGGATTATCTCACTTAATCTTCACAAAAATCACATGAAGTAGGTTCTGTTATTACCCTCATTTTACAGATGAGGATACTGAGAGGCTAGGTCAAGTTATGTGAGGTTACAAGTGTTTTCTTTTCTTTAATTAGTTAACTAATTAACAAGGAGATAGAAGTTTATTAAATACACTGCAAGGGAGCATTGGGCAGGACAACAAAGGAGAGACTGCCTGCCAGGAGGTGGGGGGGGGGTGTTGTTATTAGGGGGAGTGAGAAGGTATGGGAACATATGGAATTTTCTGGTCCCTGTTCCCAGTTGTAAGTAGCCCATTGGTCAGCTAGGGCCTATGGCTATTTTGAGGTGGGTCGCCTGCTGGGCCTGTCTGTATTCAGTCCGGTGGTCACTGTGGGCCCTTCTGCCTTACTGAAGCTTCTATTGCTCAAGCCTGTTTGTCTAAAAGCGGCCTCTACATTCCTCCCTGATGGATTGACGATGACAAATCTTTGGCATTTGGGTGGAGGTCTCATCTTCAGTAGCTGCTTCCTGCTGGATGGGGGTGGGGGCTATCTATCAGGGGTTCTGTGCAGTTAGAGAACAGAGCATGGTATTAGATTAACGTGCTGAGAGGAGATCTGAGTGAGATTCTCTGGTGGCCAGGTCCATGGGATTTCAGGGCAGGGGACCCTCCGATGGCACAGGCTGGAACCCTTGTGGAATCATCATTTGTGTATGGAATTGTCTGGATTCACTCAGACCCATAGGAACGTGTGGTGCCTGTAGATCAAGGTGGCGGCTGGACCCACGGGAACAAAGGAAAAAAGGGGGTGCAGAAAGAAGCAAGGTGGCTGAGAGTCAGCCGGCTTCAGGAAGGGTCCCAACTGAGTCTGCAATATGTGCGGATTCGCCCTGGACGAACGACCAATTGTGCCACGCATTGGGAACGGAGGCCTCAGGAGGACCGAGTGGGCGAGGCGAGGACACGGGCAGTCCAACCTTCCACCCTCAGACTTTCAGACCAACACCAGAGAGCCGCCCTGGCCAGAGACCATCAGTTGTCTGAGGAGTACGAGGGTTGGGCTGCCAGAGGGCCAGAAGGAGAAAGGAGAGGGAGGGAAGGATCCCTCTAAAGGGCAAGGGGGAAAATCCCTTACCCTTTAGGGCAAGGGTGGTCTGGTGGGTTCCCCCTGGGGCTTCGGATCCTCACGGAGGAGTAACCTCAGCTAGAGGTCGTCAGATCCCCAGGGAGTACTAGAGTCAGTCGACCAAGGGAGAGTCCCGAGAAATTCCCAGAAAATCCGGGGAGAGTCCTGGCCCCGCATGGCAGCGGTTCCCTATGAGGGCCACCGAACGGCGGCGGGGGGCGGGGGGGTGGGTGACCCGATTGGGTGGGCAGTGAAAGGATTCACCCCAGGCAGAACAAAGGAGATAGAAGTTTACTGAAAACACTGCAAGGGAGCAGGGGGCCGGCCAGCAAAGGAGAGGATGTCTGCCACAAGAGCTTTTTAAATACCAGTGCTGAGGGGCGCCTGGCAGGCTCAGTTGGTGGAGCATGTGATTCTTGATCTCGGGGTCGTGAGCTCAAGCCCCATGTTGGGCATAGAGATTACTTAAAGAAAAATTTTTTTAAAAGAACCAAAACCCAAACCAAACCAACAAAAAACTGTGCTGAACAAGGCAATAGTTTAGCCCGGAGGTCTGGTTGGCTGATTGTTGTCATATAGACAGCACTCGTTCTGTTAGGACTCACTCCCAGCTGCAGGAAAGTCATGGAGGGTTGTGCAGGTTATGTCCTGCACAAGGACATCTAGCCCAAGGGCAAGTAGAGGCTGAAATCCAGCCTCTGCTATTGCACTCTGCTCACAGTGGAGCCTGGCACAGAGCTGTGTCTGTCTGGGGGAAGGGACACCTGTTACCTAATTTGCACAATGCCACTGTGTGGGCTAATGGCAGTCCTGGGTAGAACACGTCAGTTTGTAGGAAACTGGAATGTCTCATCAAACGGAAGTGAGAAACTTGCCAGGTTTTAGAATAGATAGAGCCAAGAAAACGGTTCCAGAGGACTCGCGGAGGGTGAGTGGAGGTTGGGGACAATGGAAAATTTGGGTGCAGTGTCTGAGCTCCCATATCCTTACGTGCTCTACCCCATCACTCCTGGAGATGGGTCACCTTGGCAAAAGGTCTCCTCCCCACGGATGTTCCCATCCCTGCGGCTTATCTGAGACTTCTAGATCTTGCTGTTGCAGACGATCCCAGCTGCAGTGGCACACAAAAAAGTATGCAAACTAACAAAATCGACACTGCACAACAGATTATAAATCTTAGCAGAGAGGGCTCACTGCAGCGTTCTAGAGTCTAAGCAACTTGCGTGTCCCTACACAGACACGCAGCATGGTCAGGTGGCCTCCTGGGAGGATCACGACAGTGTGCCCAGAAGGAAATCCCTCCTGTGGGATAAAACGAAGTAGGTAACGATCTCTGATAATTAATTGCTTCTCTATATGCATGAACTTGGCTTCAGGTGAAGGACCTAAATTGCTTTTGGGTACAACTCCACCCTGTCTGAAGTAGTTTACAGAGTTTCTTAGGCTCTGCTTCCCAATTGTACTGCCATTGGAATGAGCTGAGAAGAGTGGAGAGGGCTCTGGGAAAGAGCCGACCGCACCCCCGCAGGACGCCCACAGAACAGAACCCGAATGAAGGTCTTATATATGTAGCCGAAAAATTCTCAGGAAATATATGGTGGTGATGGTGCCAGAGCCTGGGTACTGGCTGAGGTCCCTTCATGATCGCCACTTGGATGGGGCCTCTGCTCTGTGAAGCCAGGACACCTTGGGTCCAGAGGGGAGCAAGGGGACAGGCCCCTTTTATCACCCGCTAAGTAACTTCACATTCCCTTTTACCAACTGGCTTCCATGGGTTCAAGAAAGAAAGGTACCGTATCAGTGTCTTAGGGTTGCTGGAACAAAGTATCACAAACTGGGTGGCTCAAAAACAACAGAAATATGTTGTCTCAGTTCTGGAGGGAAGCAGTAAAAAATGAAGGGGTTCGAGAAGGGTTGTCTCTTTCTCATTCCTGGTAGCTTGCTGCCAATCTTTGGCATTCCTTAGCTTACAGATGCATAAACCCAATCCTCTCTTGTCCCATGGTGTTTCTCCCTGTGTTTCTTGTCTTTCCGTGGCTGGCTGTCAGATTGCACTAGGGGTCAAAGCTACTCTGGCATGACCTCAGCTTAACTTAAATCTGCAACAGCCCTATTTCCAAATAAAGTCACCTTCTGAGGTACTGGGGTTGGGACTTCAGCATATCTTTTTTAAAGGGACACAATTCAAACATGGAGCAGACATGTTCCTGTATGAAACCGCTTGCTGATTCTCTAGGTCTTCCTCCAGTAGCGCTGTAGGGAGTTGGTTAGTCCGTGGGCTCCAAGCCAGATTTCTGAGGTTAAAACCTTGCCTCCGCTGCTGTGTGACTAATGGCTGCAGAATGGGAATGCAGTAGAATGAGAGCATCTAGTATTTGAGGTTGGTGGAGGACTAGGAGAAAGTACTTTGCACAGTGCTGGGCATTAAGTGCTCATTAAGTAATAGCTATGGGTATTATTATTCCCTTTTTTTTTTAAAGATTTTATTTATTTATTTGGCAGAGAGAGACACAGCGAGAGAGGGAACACAAGCAGCGGGAGTGGGAGAGGGAGAAGCGGGCTCCCTGCGATGCAGGGCTAAATACCAGGACCCTGGGATCATGACCTGAACCGAAGGCAGACGTTTAACGACTGAGCCACCCAGGCTCCTCTCCCTAACTCTACTGACTTCTTTAGGAGTAGATCGTTTACTCTTCTCCGTAGACACACATGATCCTGGGGTATAACCAGTGGAGAATGGGAGGGGTTTAGTTTCACTTGTTTATTCAGAGTTCAAGCCCCACATTGGGCATAGAGATTACTTAATAAAAAAATTTTTTTAGATAAAAGAATAAGATATTATTCTTTTAAAAAAATCCACTTTTTATATGATTTTCAATACATATTTGTATCTCCAACGTGGGCCACTTCTCTGAACTCCAGACTTGCATACACAACTTAACTGCTTATTTGCACTTGAATGTCACAAAACGCTATATAAGTAGTGGGTCCCAAATGAAACCAATGATTCACTGCCCCATCTTCCCTCATCTCAATAAATTGTACCCCATTTAACAGTGATTCGAGCCAGAGGAAGCATTGTTCATTGTTCCCTTTTTCTTACCCACAACAACATGAATGAAGTAATCTTTTTTTTTTTTTAAGATTTTATTTATTTATTTGACAGAGAGAGAGAGACAGTGAGAGAGGGAACACAAGCAGGGAGAGTGGGAGAGGGAGAAGCAGGCTTCCCGCCGAGCAGGGAGCCCAATGCGGGGCTCGATCCCAGGACTCTGGGATCATGACCTGAGCTGAAGGCAGACGCTTAACGACTGAGCCACCCAGGCGCCCCTGAGTGAAGTTGGTACTTCTTCCAAAATATATCTTGTGTCCAAAGCAGTCTCTGCATACCCACTGCCATGACTCTTAGCTCAGGCCACTACCATTTCTCATCTGGCCCACTGTAGCAGTCTCTCTTCTGGTCTCCCTGCTTCTGTACTGGTCTTCTAATCCATTTTTTCTGTAGCAGCTTCAGCTCCTTTTAAAGACAGAAGTTATATTGTATCTCTCTCTCTCTCTCTTTTTAAGTAGGCTCCACACCCAACGCAGGGCTTGAACTCATGACCCTGAGATCAAGACCTGAGCTGAGATCAAGTGTCAGATGCTTAACTGACTGAGCCACCTAGGTGCCCCTAGTATTACTCTCTACTTAACCTTTTTTAATGGCGTCCCGTTCATTCATTAAACACCTTTTTTACTGAGTGCCTTCAATAATATCAGCTCTTGTGAATAAATGAAGTATATAGAATGTAGATAGTGATAAGTGCTATGAAGAAAAATAAAGAAGGGGTGAGGGACAGAGAAGTGTGTGTGTGTGTGTGTGCGCGCGCGCGTGCACGCGCATGTGTGTGTCATTACAATTTTACATAGGGAGAACAGGGAAAGTTTCACCGAGACTGAGTAGATGACCATTGAGCAAAGGACTTGAAAGAGGTAAGTGAAGTCTGCAAGGTTCTGCAGAATATTCCAGTTGGAGGAAAAAGCAAGTGCAAAGATCCTGAGATGGAAGCATGCTTGGCTTTGGGGCTGAGCAGAGTAGAATAAAACCCAAGCTTTACTATAGTTTATAAGGTGGTCTAGTTCTCTTACCCTCTCCCCACAACCTTCTTCCCTCTGTCTGCAACCTTCTTTTTCCAGCACTGCTCCCAATCCCCACTATATTCCATCCGCACTGATCTTCTAGTTCACCAGAAGCTGTTTCCTCCTTTTGCCTGTGTTGTTGCCTCTGCTGAGAATACTTCCTAATCCTTATTCCCAAATACTATTTGCAAGGCTGGCTCCTTCTCAACCATTAGTTTTCAGTTTAAGTTTTACTTTATGCCTTTGGAACCACAGAACTTTGCTATTTCTTTCCTATTTCAGCTTCCTCTTTGTTTCCTTCATAACACTAATCGCAGCATGCAATTGGGATTCATATATATATATATGAATATATACTTAAAAACTCAATAGTAAATGGTATCTCATTGTCATTTAAATTTGCATTTTGGTCACTAATGAGGATGACGCGCTTTCCCAAGAAATGGTTAGTGGTTAGCATGATCTATTTGCCCAAATGTTTACTTAACGTCCCTATTTCTTAAGACTGAGAACAGGCCTAGCCAACTGCGACCCCATCCTGTTCACTTGTCTGGGGGCAATTTATTTTCCCGTTTCCTGGCAGAGTTAGTGACTCATGGTGACCACCTCTTCGCAGGAATTTTTCCCAAACCCAAACCCATTTAGAAGAAAGTGTTTGTTTTAGTTCAACATCACCGAATGTAAAAATGGGCAAAAAAGGCTGCATTTGAGTAGTGCCAGGTACTCTCTATTATGCAGTCATTATTGAAAAATCATTAATGGCCACCTGATTATGCATTTTAAAGTACTGAGAGTTCCGGGGGAGCAAGGGGAGCCCTGCCCCTCACCGGCCCCTCCGGCTTTTCCAGGGGGCTGTCCGCGACAAGGCACGCAGATGGCCTAACTGACGCCGGGAGACCGCCCAAAGCCGAGGCAGGGGACCCCACCCTGCGCTCGCCGGGTAGACCTTCGAGATTCCGCGACGTCTCCCCGACTCCAGCCAGGCTGCTCTCCCCAACCCCCCCGCGATTACAGCTCCTCTCGCGAGAGCCCGAGCGAGGCCAGGCTGCGGGCGGCGGCTGCGGGATGTTGGCGGAGCGCTTCAGACCGCGCCCTCTCTGGCGCAGCTGGGAGAAGCGCGGGCGGGAGCGGCAGGCGGCGCGCACGCGCAGGTGAGTGGGGCGGTGCGGGGGCACCAGGGCGGGGGGCGGGGCCTTGCGTCGCGCAGCGGGCACGTCGCGGCGCGTCCTCAGTATTTAATGTCTCTGTGTTCCTCCGGCCTGGGCGAGCACGTGGGGGAGCGGCCGCGGCGCAGCGGGGCTGGGCTGCTGGGCCCGGGGCCCGGGGGGGGGGCGGCGGCGGGCGAGGAATTCTGCATCCCGACTGTCGCCGAGGACCTGGTGAGTTGGGGCCGCCGGGGCGGCTGGCCCGAGGACCACCTGCCAGGCCCCCGAGGGCGGCGCCGTCGGGCGCTGGGGAGTCTAGGGTGCAGGTGCGGTGTGCGACGTGCGCTCCAGGTGTCCTGGAGGCGGGAGGCTGCGGACGCCGAGCGCGTGCGGAGGGGCTCCGGCCCGCCGCCTGCTGTCAGGCAGGCCCTTTCGCTGCCGTCGCCTGCGCGCCCCCTCGTCCTCCCCCGCCAGGGTTGTCTGCCCGCGGGCTCCCGCTGACAGGTCGCGTGTGCGCGGCTGGGGCCATGGTCTGCGGCCGCGTGGTGCCCCCTACGCGCGTCACAGCCCTCCGGGCCGGGGGAGGCGAGGACGCGGCGCCCGGGCCACCCCTCTGCGGCTTAACTTTCCCCGAGCGCGCACACCCTCCCGTGAGATAGACCCGAGCGCGTCCCACCCAAGGTCGCCCAACCCCACACGCGTTTACTTTTCAAAGGTCGTGTGTACCCAAGCCTGACCCGGGAGAGGCGGCGGCGGGGCGGGCTGTGGGCAGGGCCAGGTGCTCGTGAGGCCGAGGAGGTGCCCCGAGGCCCGCGGGCAGCCCTTTCTTCCTCCTGAAGGGCTGGAGTTGAAATGGTCACTTCAGGAACCTTACTCAACTTCTGGGCCCCTTGAGCTCGCTCTGGGTTGCTCCCCACCTGGGCCCAGCGGTGGCAAGCCCGTGCAGGTAGCCTAGCCCCCGGGAGTTCATTGCGGCGAACCTGGGGAAGAGGCTTGGTTTGCGGAACTCGGAGGATGGGCTAGGACACGGTGGTGATTGGAACCCTGTTTCGGGGGCAGGGACCTTTTGAACCGAGTTAGGGTCCTGAGGTCAAAGGCCTGGTGTCTCTCGAGATGATTAGCATTTGCAGACCCTTCAAGGGTGTCGGGAGAGCTGGAGGCTGTCCTGCCCGTTGTGCCCGCTGACTTCATGCCCCGAGGCGCGTGGGTCACGTGTCACACTCCGCCTGCACCCCCCCACCCCCCGGGCCCGGGGTGTGGAGGGACCACGCTAGTTTCGGGGTTATGGGTCAAAATGTGCTTGGGAAGACGTGGTCTGAACGCCTCGGAGTCAGGCTTTCACCAGTTCCATTGTGCCCTAGGGTATAGTCCCTCCCTATCCCCCTCCTAGGGAGGCTTAGGGAAGGAAAGGCGCTGTTGATGGTGGGCGGTGCCGAACCGACCCGGGACTGCTGGAAGCCCTGGGCGTTTCGAGATCTTCCGCTCTTGCAGAGATGCCCAGGTTGGCGGGTGCCTTCCTCCCGCTCGGCCGCCGCTAACAGAAACCCGGTGCTCTTCACTCCAGGTGTAAGTGGAGGCCGCTCAAGCCAGGTAGGGCATATGGGCGGAGCAATTAGGTTAAGCGAGCTGTCTTTTCCCTATTGAAGTGCAGGCTACTTTGTGTTTAAATTTATCTCCTGCCGGGAAATTTGGGCTGCTGGACACCTGGTACGGTCGTATCTGTTGGTTTGCTATCCCCCCCTCCCCCCTCCTCCCCTTTGTCGCAATTACTGATCAAGGAACACCATTCACAAAAAGCTGTTAATTCTGGCAACTAGTAACCTTACTGTGTTGTAACCAAGTGCTTCCCAAATTAGTTTTTCTTTCTTTTTTTTTTTTTTTTTAACTCTCTATTCAGAAAGCAAAGCTTGGACTCTTAGTAAGCACCACCCATCCCCTTTGCTCTTAAAGGCATAGAACATCTTAGAAATGAGTAGAGGGTAGCATGAGCATGATTTGATCATTTATCACATTTCTCTGTTTCTGGCATTCAAGTGGTTCACCTGCTGATTATTTCAGACTTTCGGAGGGGTCCCTGGCTGGCTCAGTAGGGAGAGCATGTGAGTCTTGATCTTGGGGTTGTGAGTTCGAGTCCCACATTGTGTAGAGATTACTAAAAAATAAATAAAACTTAAAAAACTTTCTGAACACTGGAAACAAGTTATGTTTGGTGGGGGAGCTTTTGTGTTGAACTCTAACCTCTTTCACACCTAACTAGTTTTGTGGGTTTGGGCTATTAATTCCTGGGTGTATTCTCAGACAAAATATGGCTCTAGGATAGAAGAGGGCCTTTTGATCCTACAGATATGCAAATCACTGAAGCTTCAGTGCCTACCTGGATTAAGCTGGCTCCCTTGTCATGCACATTGCTAGGTGATGGCCCAAAATTTGCAGAGAGCTGATCCCATCTAAGCCCTTGAGTGAGACCTCTGAGTCGCTGGAGCCTTTTGTATGAATATCCTTTCCTCCTTCCAGCTGTTCGTAGGAAGTACATCAGCCCTTGGCTACTGCAGGGTGAGCACATGGGTGTGTGTTGTCAAAGGGGCCTGCTCAGGTGCCAAGTGGCTGTGGCTCCAGTATGAGATTGCTGAGCATCAATATTTTAAAGCAGTTTGTTTTGCTCTAGCTGGTAATCTAAATTATTTGTGGTGCTTTGGACCCAGGCCTGGCCATAGTCATCGTTTATGGGTGAAGGCTAGTTTTAGCCTTTACAGTGTTCCCTCTCATCCTAAAGACAGATTGAGATTATATTTTAGACTGGGCACTGTGCCTGGTTCATGATGGCTGTTCAAGCGTTGCTTTTTTTCCTCCTCCTAAAGAATCTCTGAGATTAACGTTAAGTTTCTCTTGAATCACTTGAGTGATTTGGATTTTATTAAAAATACCCCTCCCCCTGGCCTCTGACCTGGAAACTTGGTTGGAAGGAAAGCAAATTGGTTTCCCCACACTGCTACCAGCCTCCTGGCTCTAGCTTGCAACAACATGAGTTGGTCGAGTGCACGTTTCAGGGTTTTGAGGAGTGGGCACCCCATGTGCCTGGCCAGCTTGTGCCTTCCAGCCCCTTCTCCCCAGGCCACTCCTTCCTAATCTTCCCTGTGAGTCTAGAACGAGAGGACCTCTCTGTAGCTTGGTCTGTTGTGCTGTTGTGAGGAAGTCAACAATTTGGTTTATGAGTTAACCACCTTCTGTTTGCCATTCTGTTTTCCTCTGCTCTGGGGAGGCAGAGGTCCTCTGGGCCTCTTGTCCCACTGAAATCCTCTCCTACTGTTTGAGTTGCTAATCTGCGTGGGATGTATTTAAATCCTAAACTTGGCTGTCTAAGGCAAGTTCTTTTTTCCACAGCCCTTTCGGGTGTAATGCCTCATGCAGGTTTCACCTTTATGATCATTTAACATTAAGTACCCATTGTACGTGGCACTCCACGGAGCAGCTCCTGGCTCCAGTACCTGATTTTATACTTGGGCTGTGGAAAACAGGATCAATGATGGTGTTTTGAGTGGGACAGAGTCCGGCTGGAGAGGTAGCTGGTGGGGATGTGAGAACTGTAATTTTAGAGGATGCCTTTTCCTTGACAGTTACTGTCTTGTGCTGGGAGAGTTACAAGCAAATACCCTCCTGATCCTTTAATTCTCACACCTCTGAGTACAACTGAGGAGGGTGACGCTGGAGGTCAATCGGGATAGTTTCAATGGCTAATATAAATACAAATTGAGGGGCAGAGATACTGACAAGTATGGCATGTGCTTAAACTAGGTCCTCTGGAGAGCTTTTGTGAGAAGAACGAAGGAATAGTCAAATCCGTGGGCTTTTCTCCTAATCTTTCTGTTGCTTTCTAAGCAGATTGTTGCAGTGAAGGAGTGTGTGTTATGCAGCATTTTGAAGACTGGCCTTCAGTAATAAGTAGCTTTCAAGGTGTCCTTCTCCTTACTTTTCCTCCTATTAAATGGTCTTCATTCTGTCTGAATCCTGGCCCTTTGGACATTTCTACAGCTCAGTTTGGTAGTTTGCAGCAGTTGATAGTAAACATTCTGTCCCCATCTGCTAATACTGGCTGCCTGCCTTCACTCAGCCCGGTCTTACTGAGGCCCAAACATTCAGGAACAAAGCAGAGCCCCAGGTGAGTTGTGGAAATAAAAATGTACAGTGCTGAGGGCTCATGAATGAGGCTTGTTTCAACGCTGGGTTTAGCTGGCAAGAGCCCTGGTTTGGGGGGTAAGGACGGGGTGCGGCTTTCAGGGCTGAAACCTGGCAGTGGTTCTAAACCCTTCTGGGGTCTCAGTTTCTTCAGCTGGTTAAAAGGAGGGTTGGTCAACATGAATCAAGGGTGTTGAGATTCTGCTCCTTGGAGTGCCTCTGGGCTGCTGCGGGGTGGAGTTACCTGCAGGGGTGTGTATGGGGAGGGGTGTGTTTGGGCTAGGAAGCAGGGCTCTGTGGATAGTGTAAGTCAAAGACTAAAAAAATGCCACAGTCCACTGTTTTAAGTGCATCTCAAGTTCTCTTAGCTCTAAGATGCTACAGTGCTAAATATTTTTTAAGTTTTTAATTTATTTAAGTAATCACTACACCCAGCATGGGACTTGAACTCCCGACCCTGAGATCAAGAGTTGCATGCTCCTCCCTGATCCAGTCAGGCACCCCTTATTTTTTTATTATATCTCTATTCTTATCTCCTAAATCTATCCTTAAGGGAGAGGGTCTAGAGCTGCCTTGTCCTATAGGGTAGCAACTAGTGATGTGTGTCTGGTTCAATTTAAACTTAAGCATCAGGGGCGCGTGGGTGGCTCAGTTGGTTAAGCGTCTGTCTTCGGCTCGGGTCGTGGTCCCAGGGTCCTGGGATCTAGTCCCAGGTCGGGCTCCTTGCTCATTGGGGAGTCTGCTTCTCCTTCTCTCTCTGCTGCTCCCCCTGCTTGTGCGCTCTGTCAAATAAATAAAATCTTTAAAAAAAAAAAAAGTAAAACTTTTGAGCATTAAATACAATTTAAAAATCCATTCCTTGGTGACATTGGTCTCATTTCAAGTGCTCCGTATCTTCATGTGGCCAGTACTGGACAGTGCAGGCCTAGAACATTTTCACCATCACAGAAGGTTCTAGTTGGGCAGCACTGGTCTTAGCTTTGGTCCAACTGTAAAAGCTTAATTGCCTCACCTTGTAAGGCATCACATGTTTGGGCTTAGTCCTCTAGAGTCCACCAATCCACAGCTTTGGTGACAATTATTTATCAGCTCTATCTATGGCATGTTAAGAAGCAAGTTCTGGTTTGCCAGTTGGGAGGGCAGTGACCAATTAAGAAATGGTCCTCGAGAGAAGCATGGTGAGGAGTCTGGGGATGGGAGCACTGAATCAGGAGGGGCAGATGCTAAGTCCTCAGAAAGCTGTTTTGGTTTGAAAATTTATTTTTTTATTTTTTTATTTTTTTTGGTTTGAAAATTTATTATCTTAAAGGCCCTTGCTGGTTGTTTAAGGCCACTGTCCTTGGTCTTTAGATGTCAGCAGATTTGCTACTTGGTCCTTCACTCACCCACCTGATGGCTTCCTGCAGGATCCCACTGGGAGACCAATGCTGAACCAGATTTGCAGACACCTTACAAACAAGCGTCCTTTTCATTCTGCCCCTCCAGTCTATCTGGATGTTAGGAGGCCTATTTCTTTCTTTCTTTTTTTTTTTTTTAAGATATTTATTTGTTTGTTTGTTTGTTTGTTTGACAGAGAGCACAAGTAGGCAGAGTGGCAGGGAGAGGGAGAAGCAGGCTCTCCGCTGAGCAGGGAGCCGGATGTGGGGCTCGATCCCAGGACCTCAGGATTATGACCTGAGCCAGGCGCCCCAGGAGGCCTATTTTTATGAAGACTTTGGGAAGAGTTGGGCCACAGTGGTGGTCCTGAAGTGTTGATGTGGGGCTAGCTTTGGGGAGTGAGCTTTATTTCCAGATACCCCCCCATCTAGTGCTGGGCATGCCTGCTCGACTGGCATATAATGTGAGAGCTCTCTTGTTTTGGAGTCACCCAGCACAGGATGCAGAACAGGTACCTGTTAAGCACCTACTGTATACCTGGCATCTTAGGAGGGTCTTTTTTTTTTTCCCCCCCCCAAACCATAGTTGACCCTTGAACAACGTGAGGGTTAGGGGAACCAGCCTGCCCCCCCCCCCCCCCCCCCCCCCCCCCCTCCTTTGTGAAAAAAAAAAAAAAAAAAAAAATCCACGTGGAATTTTTGACTCCCCAGAAACTGAACTAACAGCCTAACGCCAACTAGAAGCCTTATGGGAACATAGTAGTCAAATGAACACATATTTTGTATGTTATGTGTGTTCTATACGGTATTCTTTTTTTTTTTTTTTTAAGATTTTATTTTTTGACAGAGAGAGACACAGTGAGAGAGGGAGGGAACACAAGCAGAGGGAGTGGGAGAGGGAGAAGCAGGCTTCCCGCGGAGCAGGGAGCCCGATCACGGACCCTGGGATCACGACTTGAGTCAAAGGCAGACGCCCAACGACTGATCTACCCATGCGCCCCTGTACTGTATTCTTACAAAAAAGTAAGCTAGAGAAAAGAAAATGTTAAGAAAATCATAAGGAAGAGAAAACATTTACAGTAATGTACTATGTCCCAAAATCTGCATACAAGCAGACCCATGCAATTCAAACCCGTGTTCAAGAATCAGCTGTGTTCCCTTTTTATTTTATCTCAACCCTATGAGGTAAAGTAGTTCTCCTTTGCATGTGAGGGAGCTGAGCCCCTGAGTAAAGTAAGCGGACCCCAGGACGCAGGGCTGCCTTGCACTTAGATGAGGGTTCTCTCTCTAGCTGCTTGCTTAGAGACAATTTCTTACTTACTGCCCTGTCATCCTTCCATCCTCATCTGGAAAATGAAACTGAGTTTTTAAAAGATCGAAATGATATACCCCACAAACAGTCAAGCTCTTCGGTGTTTTGAGTCCTCAGCCTCATTACAGTCCTGTGGAGGTATTAGTAATCCATTTTACAGGATGTTTTCATTTTACGGGAAACTGAAGTTCAGGATCCTACTCTAACACTCTTGTCTTTCCAAAGTCATGTTTTAGCTCCAAATTATGCAACTTTCCAGTGCCTTTGAGCGGCACAAATAATGACTGTGACTAAGACAGCCTTGTAGGCCTTGTAAGACAGCTGTGCCTTAGGGCCTGGAAATGGCTCTGCAGACTCTGGTGTAGCTCAGTCACCTGGTTGAAGACAACCTCAAGTCCCTCATTCCTTGGCTCATAATAATGCAGCCTGTCAGACCTCACATGGAGGTCATGAGACCCATCCCTCAACGGGCTGTCGCCTGGGAGTAGCCTGATCTGTCTGTGCTGGAGGAGGCACAGATCTGGTGAAGCCCAGCCCTCAGCACGCTGCACTGCCACCCCTACCCCTTCTCCTCCAGCCTTGGCCTGGGACGATAGGTCTGAAGGCTGTAGACCTCCTTCCTGTCCCTCCACAGAGAAAGGAGCAGGAGTGACTTGCCGAGCAGCCTTGGAAGGAGGCCTGCACCCTGATGTGCCTTGAGCTCTGATGAGAAAAGGCTGTGCTCAGAATAACCTCCCTGCTTTGTCCTTTGACTTTGGTGAGGCCCACCCAGCCAAGCTTCTGCTGTGTGCTATTTTTAGCAGGTGGCATCCTTTAGGAAGGCCAAGTACATGTGGTTTCAGCATACAAGCAGGTCCTGGTGCGGACGCTACTGCTGTCTCCCAGTCAGGAGGAAAGAGAATAAAGTCACCCTAGAAACTCATGGGGTGTGTGGGGGTGGGCAGTGGCTGCCTAAGAGGTCCCTGGGGCTGCCTTTTCTGTTCTGGATCTGTGGCAGAGGCCCAGTCCTGCCTGGGCCAGGCAGGGCCCTGATACAGGCAGCCCAGGAGCCAGGAAACGCCCTAGTTTCAGGACCTCTTGTTGCCCTAGGGGCCAATTTCTCTGGAAATTACATTATCCCATTTTCATGGGAAGTCACCCGACTCAAGAACAGGCCTCCACACAGGCACTAAAAACTCTGTAAAACTGTGGTTTTGTTGGCAGCCTGAGTACTGGCGTCCTCTGGCTTAAAAACGAAAACAAAAACAAGAGGCGGTAAGAGCCATGCCCCTTACTAGGAATTCTCACTGGTGGGGCCACTGAAGCTGAAGCGATATGAAGGAGTTTGATGAATTCTGCTCCTCACCACCATCCTGGCTTCTCCCCCTTTTTTCTGTTCCTCCCTTCCTCTAACTCAGAGCTGCCAACTCCAGCCCATCTTTTTCTGATTAAGAAACCTTCGAGCCGTATAAGGCCCTCTGTTGCCTATGGTTTATGTTGGCTGGAGACCGAGGTTGTTTTTGCAAAGTCTGATTCAAAGAAGTAGCAAGGGTGTGTGTGTGTGTGTGCGCGCATGCACTTCCATTCCCATCTGCTCCCTGGGGCTGGACTGACTTCTTGGAACAGATTCATCTGAGAGGGTGGGGGGCTAGAGTAAGGTCCTCACATTGGCTCCAAGGCTAATTAATGAGTGGTGTGACTGCAGGGCTTCCTGGCAAACGCATTTGCTGAGAACTCCAAGTAGAAAGTGAGCCCCTATTGGACTCACGTAGTATATACCTGCTGATCTACCAGCCAGAGAAGCACCCTATTTCTGAAATAGATTCCAGAATTTGCTTCTGTTTATTAGTTAAGAAACTACAGGGGCACCTGGCTGGCTCAGCTGGAAGAGCATGCAACTTGATCTCAGGGTCATGAGTTCGAGTCCCTTAAAATTTAAGGGGCACCTGGGGGGCTCAGTTGGTTAAGCGTCTGCCTTCGGCTCAGGTCATGATCCCAGAGTCCTGGGATTGAGCCCCACATCGGGCTTCTTGCTCGGCGCGGAGTCTGCTTCTCCCTCTGCCCTTCACTCCCCCTCATACTCTCTCTCTCTCTCTCAAATAAATATTCTTAAAAAAATAAAATTCAAAACTGCGTCATTCAAAAAATTTAAAAAAAAGAAAAAAGAAACAAAACTATAGCCCCTTGTCTCTTTGGGCAAGTCTGTTCTCCTCTCTGGAGGAAGTTGGGTGAACCTGTCCCTCTGCGTTCTTGACCTTCAGCAGAGCTTCAGCTCGGTGATGGTGGGGAGCGATTTCTATGGCAGCAGCCCTTCGACCTCATCTTCACCTCCCCCCCTTGTTGCTGTTGCTTGAGTTAGCCAAGTTTGTTCCTGCCTTAGTACTTTGGCACATGTATCTCCCTGCCTGGAACTTTCTCCCCCTCTCCTTTCCCTGTCCTCTTAGATCTTGGCACGGCTGCTCCTCACTGTTCCAGCCCTGCTGCCACCTTTGGAGAGGCGTTCCCTGACCATTCTTTCTGAGGCTCCCTCTCTCCCAGGTACACTTTACCAGCTCTTCTCAACCTGGGCTCCGTGTCTAAACTATGGAACACATGACTGAGTGACTAACTCAACTAGTACCCTTCCAGATGCACAGGAGTATAGTTAACTCATTATGTAAAAGGGGTGCCTAGGCTCAGTTCTCTGAATACCTTTTGAGAGGCTGCAAGTTT
This sequence comes from Mirounga leonina, assembly GCF_011800145.1. Classification (NCBI taxonomy): domain Eukaryota; kingdom Metazoa; phylum Chordata; class Mammalia; order Carnivora; family Phocidae; genus Mirounga; species Mirounga leonina. The sequence goes on along the minus strand of NW_023270503.1, from coordinate 15,839,587 downwards.
ATCCTGTTAGGTTGCTGTATCTTCACAGCGTCTTCTCTGAAATGTGACTCCCTACCCCTCCCGCTATCTCTGCTTTCTGAGGGCACTTTCCACCACCTCAGCCCCCTCTCCGGTGGAACCTGGCTCACAGTGGGAATTAAAATCTTTATTAAATGACTAGCCCTGAGGGGTCCTGCTACTTGATGCTGGTTAGACTTCAGTGGGGTAGGGAGACCCAGTGCCTTGGCTTGGAAGGGTCTTACCATCAGTAAGCCCCTGCTCTTTGTGATTACTACTGTTAGGTCAGCAGGGCAGCTGGGGGGCTCTGAAGCAGGATTGACTTCAGTTACTAGAAAACAAAAGCATTACATGTTTGTACATAGATGAGTTGACACTCACTACATATTATACTGGTTAACAAGAATCCTAAAGTTCTATGGTAATAGAGCATCTTTTGCTATTTAATAGTTAAGAATTTTTTTTTTTTAAATTTATTAGAGCGAGAGAGGGAGCACAAGTAGGGGGAGCAGCAGAGGAAGAGGGAGGAAACTCTCTGCTGAGCAGGGAGCCTGAGGTGGGGCTCCATCCCAGGACCCTGGGATCATGACCTGAGCTGAAAGCAGACGCTTAACTGATTGAGCCACCCAGGTGCCCAAGAATGTATTTTTTGTTCTATCAAAGCACTGCTGGTAGAAAGATTTGATACACAAGTTATACACAGTTATTCTTTGAAAGAACAGCCCTTTCTGCCGACCAGTCCTCTCCTCTAGAGGCAGCTGCCCTCAGTTCTTCTAGGCTGTCCTCCCTGCCACTTATGTCTGTATTACTAAGTGGGATGCTTTCCTTGCTTGCCTGCCTGCCTTTTTTTTTTTTTTTATGTTACCTGATTTGTTTTTCTACTCTGGAAGGTAAGGACTTGACTCATTCCTACACTTTTTTCCTCTCCTCATCTTCTTGATACAGAGGAAGTTAGCACAGCTTCTGGTCAGGCTGCTGTTGAGAGTGTATATTATGCTGTAAATATTGCTTATGGCCTCAAAGTTCTTGGTTTTCCATATTTCCTTTCTCGTGTCCCCCCCCCCCCCCCGGAGTATTTCTTTCACTCTGTTGTCTGTGTCTCATCCCATCTCCAGCTCTTCACTGTGCCTCGGCGGTTGCTCTCAGAGCGCCTCATTGTGCTCAACACAGCAGGTGCTCAGCTGTTCATGCTGCTCCTGGGAAGCACCCCTCTTCCTTGCTCTGCTTCCCCTTCATCCTGGGACTCCATGCTTCCCTTCTTTGGTGTTGCTTTGTGCATGGGTGCCCCCTCCTTTCTTGGTTTACTCCCTTGTCTTGGTGGAGCCCATCTTTCAGGAGCTTGCTGAGAAAAAATGGGGGAGGGTAAGCAGCCAACAAGAAGCAGGCTGACTTGGTCCTAAGAGACAAGGACAAGTCCTTCTGAAGGCATTGGTTTGGGGTATGGCCCAAGACTTGGTGGGAAGTCAGCAAAGACAAGGAGGTGCCTGCAAGCCTTTCACCCTGCCAGCAGAGTATCTGGTTTCACTTTATGGAATAGTTTGAATGAGAGGGGTCTGGATTTGGGCATCAGGTGCTGAGGAAAATGGGTATGGAACGAAAATCTGCATATTGAATGGGACAACCCAAGCCCTCTTGGCTCTCACAGTGCTGGCATTCAGGCTAACAACCTCTCCACCCCCAGGACATTAGAACATTCTAATCTGTGGAAGCTGGCAGCCTGATTCCTGTTTGTCCCCCACCCCAGCCAGGATACTTGCCTGACTCTTGGACCAAAATTGTCCGTTGGTCAGTGGCAGAGGGTGGTACCAACAGGCCCATTGAAGAAGGTCATTGGTTTTTTTTTTTTTTGGCCCCAAAAGAAACTGTTGAGACTTGAAAGTGCCTCGAAAGTACATTCTGTCTGTTTCATTTCTGTGTTCTGCTGTGCTTTGTACCTGTAGGTGCTCATAAAGATTTGTTGGATAGAAGTGACCTTAGGCCTTAATGTGATTTCTGAGCTGGTAGTATTCCACTGTCTGCCATTTGGAAAGTCAGTGTCACACCTGTCACTCTGCTCACCTGAGGTGGTGGCGCGAAGGGCTGCTTGCCTCACACCATCCTTTCTGATTCCTTCTAAAGGAGTGTGTCCTCTTCATTAGCTTCATTAGCTTCATTAGCTTTTTGGGGGATGCTTGTTGTCAGAGCACAACTTCCTATTTTGGGCAGTCTTGGGTAGTGTTCTGTGGTCATGGGCGGGAACTCTGTGTACCTAGGAACACTTCCTTGGCACCTGCTTTATCACTATCCTCAGAAATCTGTCAGAATTTACTGGTAAAGCAATCTGGTTGCCAAGAGCTGAGGATAAGGGACAGGATGGATGTGACATAGTTGTTTAAAGTTTTTGAAAACCACAGAAACTTTGAAAACCACATTCCTACTCCCCAGATGAAACAATGGGAAGACCTTTGTAGAAAATACTGATCCTTCCCCCCCCCCCCCCCCCCCCCGCCTTTTTTTTTTTATCATTTGAAACCTAATAAGACTGGATCTGCCAGATATTTGGTCAGCAGAGCAAGGGAGACTGGGCATGTCACCTTTGTATGGAGTTTTTACCAAGTTTTCCAAACTGGGAGTTAGTTTAATTTGTAATTGAACTAGAGGAGAAACATCTCTTAACTTGAGACCATGTCCAGAGAGGGGATTTTTTGCTTCTGGCTCTTCTTACCTGGAGCTCCTGGGATTGGGCTCTGGGTGTCCATTTTGGCTGGAGAAGGCTTCACTGAGCAGGTGCTCCCACCCAGATGGTACTGGGTTAAGCCTCCAGCTTCCTGGAGAGCAGCCCAGGAAGTGGTCTGTGACTTTTGGACAGCTGATCTACTGAGAACAGGGAGGGGGGATGGGGCCACGGTGCCTCACCTGGCTGCTCTGTGGGGCCATCACAATGAAGGGTGTGGAGGACAGTATGGGACCTCACAGCCCCACTGTGAGCTAATTTGGAATCTTCAGGGTGCCAACGTGAGTCAGAGCCCACACAGGCCCCCTACAGATGAAGGTAACAACTGTTTGAACATCAGGGCTGGGCTGAGACCTACATCCCTGAGGCATGGCTCCAGCACTCTGATTCCTGGGCCCCAGCCATGCTGCTGAGGGTGAGTGGCCCAGCTTACCATCGTCCTCCCCCCTCAGGGACAGCACCAGACACCGCCCAACAAGGTAGGCCCTGGCTGTCACAGCATTTACCCAGCTCTTGTGTTTGTTTCCGGTCTGCTCGGAACACCCTCTAGGACTGTGCTGTCTTGTAGGTAGCCACCAGCTGTATGTGGCTATTTAAATTTAAATTAATATTAAATAAAATTTAAAATTCTGTTTCTCAGTCACACGGGTCACATTTCAAGTGAGTAAGTAGCCGCCAATATTGGACTCTAGTCGCCACTTGGAGATCACCCGGGCGTTTGCCTCTTGTGACCTGCTCTGCTTTGGCCGTGTTTCAACTGCTGCCGCTTGCCCCCATTGCCTTGACAGTAAAGGTCACACTTCTTTTGTCTGGCCCCCTACCAGCTCTTCAGCCTCGGCTCCCAGGACTTGTCCTGCTCTGCTCTGCTCTGCTCTGGGACTTGCCACTCCCTTCTACCCCCAAAGGCAGCTTGGGTTGAGAACCTTAATTTATGTCATTAACCCACCCTTTCAACCTGAGCAAATTCTGGCTGCCTCTGAGACAGGCTTCTTCGGGTTCTGTTTGCCTGCTTCTGAAATTGGGCTCAGCTTGGTGCAGGTGTGGGTGTGAGCGAGCAACACATACACACAGATTCTTCAGTATGTGTTGTGAGCTTCTGGTGGACAGAATCTTTTTTTCTTGCAGCATCTTAAACATATTTATGTGTGAATTATTACATGAGTGAATGTATGTGTGTAGCCTCAACCTGATGAGAAACCAGGGGGCCCTCTTGTGGTCTTGCACAGACCTCTGTGTGTGTGGTCTTCCTCCACTAGTGGGGGTGGAATGGGAGGGGGACCTTGGCCTGGCCCACAGCCTGCTGCTCTTCCTGAATGCAGTGACAGCAAGTGCCAAAGGGTCTGCATCATGTAGCTCTTTCCTCTCCTTTGAAGAACCCCCTGCAAGGGGAAAAGCCCCTCAGCAACAACTTGACGGGCTGGGCATTCTGGAGATGGAGTGTCTTGGACACCTGGGGATAGTCTTTGGTAATGTGAACACATAACCCTGGAATAATGGAAATATTCAAATTTCCACTTGAGGGGGGCGGTATATAAAAGTCCATTCAGAATGCTAAGTCGATGTGACTTCACTGACCAGGCCCAAGTCCACAGTGGACTTGATAGCCTAAGCGCTTCACTCCTAAGTGCTTGTTGTTATGATCAACTTTCCCATCAATTAATTATATGCAGCTCTTTTTTTCCCCACAATAACTGCAGCCAAATGGGCTTAGTCACTGGGACCAACACTGTTTGTACTGTTCCCAGAAATTTGTTTTGTTTAGCAGAAGGCTCTAGACTGCAGTAACTGGGTTGGTCATTGGTGCTGGGAGTGAGGCCGTTACTTCTCCAGAGGTAAGCTTTTCTGAGAAGCTGCAGGTTCCTCTGGGAGAAAGGAAAGGAATCCTTTTAGAACCTGGACAGAGCAGGTGAACCTAAGGCTTTGTGGGGCCATGGCACGTGCCTGCCTTCGGCTCTCTGTGACCACTGGACAGCCAGCCAGCGTGCATCTATTCCTGGGCAAATGGGCCTGCTAAAAATAAGCAGGCAGCTATTCCAGCAGATTCAAAATAGCCACTTCTCCCCACCAACCCTCAGGCAGGGCTCTGCCTCCTTCTGCAAGGCTTTTCTCTGGCTTGCCTGAGTGTCTGGGGCCTCGGGAGGGGGAGGCCCTGGGGGAGGTGGCTGCCTTCAATTAGCTTGTGAGTGTGAAGGCTATTAGACCGACGGTGTTAAATGCCACTGATATCTTGAAGTTAGGTTTTTTACAGAAAACACCAACCCAAAAACCAGGGCAAAGAGAGCAACTCAAGAGTCTGTTCCCAGAGAAGGAAGGTAGGCTGAAGCGTGCACATCTGTGCATGTGGGCCTATGTGTGAATGCACAGGTCAAGGCGGCCCTGTCTGAGGATTCAGGAAAGGTTGGGGCCTCTTAGAGCCCCTGTCTAGGCCTATCAGACAATGTAAAGCAGGGAAAACGGCACCCTCCTGATTCACAAGAAGTCTGAGGTGAGATTGGCTCCGGTAAGACCCTTGGGAGTGAAGGGCTGAGGAAGGGAGGGACTTCTCATGACTGGGGGGATGTGGGGGCTTCAGTCACCTGGCGCTCCCTGAGCAGTACCTCCAGGCAGTGGTGCCTTCAGTGAGACCCCCCGAGGCTCCTTTGGATGGGGCGGCTGCTGATCCTATGGGCTCTTGGCTCTTGGCTCTGTTCTTGGTGGAGATGGCTAATATCTCTAATCACAGCCCCCAGGTAGCAAGGAAGAAAACAAAGCAACCCTTCTGTCTGGGGATCTCATACCTCTTCCCTCAATTTGTGGGAGCACTTGAGTTGGGCACTTCCTGTCCCCAGAAGTCCTCATGGAGAAAAGGGCTTTCCCTGGAGGAGCAGGGATCCTTCTGGCTCTCCAGCTCTAGTGGGAGCTGGGGTGAGTGGTGGGCACTGGGGATCCAGGTGGGGCATTCAGTATTCTCTGGGTTGGGTGATGCCGTGTCAGGGTACACTTTCTTGGGGGCCCTCGTGCCACAACAGCAGGAGGCATCCGCCTTGGAATTGCTGCCGAAACTGTTTCCCGAGCTGTAATTAGCCATGTAGCTACAGCTGACTGTCTTTAGAGGGCTGTGGAGGGTGGGTTTGGGGGCTCAGAGCCTCCATCCCTGGGGAACGAGTGGGCCGGGGTGGGGAGGGTTAGGTGGGTGAGTGGGTGGAGGTATCCTGACAAGCTGCAGAGCAGTGTTGTGGCCCCAGGTGACTGGTCCTGTGCTCGGTGTGAACTAGGTCCGGGAGAAGAAGGGATGAAGTGGGGGCTGGGGGACAGTTACACGGGGGGCCAGGGTATGGGTTGTAGTGTGGATCAACAAGGGTGCAGGACCAAAGCCAGGCTGGGAGGGTATGCCTGAGTGTGGGCCTCTGCCTTATAGCTGGTTCCTGGAATCTCCAGAGGTGAAACGGGGGTCAACTGCTGGGCCCTTAGGATCAACTTCTAGTACCAAGGGGGTGAGAGGCACTTTGTATCTTGGGTAGCAACTCCCTCCTTACACACCTCAATTTGAGTTTGGCCTTGGGCTCTTGGTGTGTAAAACAGGAGACTGCCGTCTATGGGTTGTTAAGCCCTAGGATTCTTTATCTTCCTCTCTACCCCACTGCATGGAATCTTGTTCCTGAGATCAGAGAATTGGTAGAAGACCATGGGAATCGTAACTCTAAACCCTGTTGAAATGAGATTGTCTAGTTAGTAAGGAATCGGAATCTAAATTGACTGGCAAGAGGAAAACCCAGGTTGAGACGCAGCCGCACTTACTGTTGCAGGTCACCTGTTGGGTGGGACTGATCTGACTGTAGGCCATGTCACAGGCATACTGCCTTATCCTGAGAGCACCCTTCCCCCAAAGCCTCTATCCCTTCTCAGATTTTATTTTTATGCGGAAGACGTTGAATACAAAGCAAATACCCTAATGTAATCTACCACTTCTTGGGGTTTGTGCACATTGTTCCAGGAAAGTGGTTCTCCAACTTGAGTGTACAGTGGAATCACCTGGGTTGGGGCACCTGGCTGGCTCAGTCAGTGGAACGTGCGACTCTTGGTCTTGGGGTTGTGAGTTCGAGCCCAATGTTGGGTGTACAGATTACTTAAAAAAATAGAAAAATCTTAACCACCACCCCCCAACCAAACAAACCAAAAAACCTGGTACCTTGGTCTGACCCTCAGAGATTATGATTTCATTGATTTGGGTGCCACTTTGGCCTTGGGATTTTAAAAACTTCCCAAGTGATGCTGTGTTCCACTTAGTTGGAGAACCACTGAGAGAGAAGTTTAAATCTCTCTCCCCAAAAGGAAGAGATTTTTATCTTAGATTAGCAGATAAGATTTTTATCTTTATATTAGCAGATAAGAAAAAAACGACTGGAACTAATAAATGAGGTCAGTAAGGTTGTAGGATTACAGGATCAATGCGCAAAACTGTCTCCTCTCCTACAACTGAAAGGCTTGGCATGTATCCTTCCTGGTTTTTCAGTAGGATTATGTGGACATAGACGTTCCATGTAGGGTGGTCTACAGCTTTTATTTTCTGTGTCACAGCAGTTTTTCCACGTCCGTACGTGAGCTCAGCCTACTTCTCTATCACTTACGTGGAATAGAACCCGAGTTCAGGTCCTTGGCTGTATGACCTTGAGCTTTTTCTTTTTTTTTCTTTTTGAGTATTTAAGTAATACCTACACCCAACTTGGGGCTCAGACTTGTGACCCCAAGATCAAGAGTCGCATGTGCCACTGACTGAGCCAGCCAGGCGCCCTGACCTTGAGGTTTTTTTGTTTTGTTTTAATTTAAGCAGACTTCATGCCCAACATGGAGCCCAGCTCGGGGCTTGAGCCCAGCTCGGGGCTTGAGCTCAGGACCCTGAGATCGAGACCTGAGCTGAGATTAAGTGGAACGCTTAACCGACTGAGTCACCAGGCGCCCTGCCGACCTTGAGCTATTTTAACCTTGATGATGGCAATACATTCCAGACCAGGTGGTTGAGGATTAAGCGATACAAGGGAGAGCATCTAGTGAGGTTCTGTGTTTGAATGTGAAATTGTGAGGAGTGTCATCGAACTTTTTGCCTAGAGGGATTGATAGAATCTTCTGAGCCTGGCCACTGCTTAGCTCTGCTTGACATTTTCCAGTCCCACGGATTTACTTTCAAATATTAGAAGGTTTATAGCTTTCCCCACCCCCTCACTTTGGGGCAGAACATGTTTCCCAGTGTGCTTCACTAACTCTAATGTGTTTGTGAATCCCCTGGGGGTCTTGTTAAAATGCAGCTTATGATTTAGTAGGTCTGGGATGGGGCTGTATTTCTAGCAGGTTCCCAGGTGATGCTCACTGCTTCTGGACCGTAGACCGCCCTTTGAGAAGCAGAGTCCTAGAGCAGTGGTTCCCAGTGGAAGCATAAATCCAAATTAAGCACAATAAAACACAAACCCAAATTAAGGTATAATTCACATATCAGTGGAGGATTTTTGGTTTTAAGAAGGCTTGTGATTTTTTGCAGACAGAATAAAATTTACTGGCATGGGAGGTACTGAATTATAAGCATTCTAAAATAAGTCTGTCACAAACCTCTAAAGAGAGCTAACCCAGCTTTGCATAGCACTTAATACATATCTCAACTAATCCTCGTACCAACCATGCTTTATGAGCTATGTCCCCATCTTAAGAGGAAGAAAACTGAGGTTCCTATCTCCTTTACGTGTCTGCTGCCTGCTCCTGGCCCTTTATTATGTCTCCTGGCCCGGACCCAACTGACTTAGGTGTCCGGGTTCCTGTCGATGGATAATGCTGTCCCTCCTGCTCCCCTGATCACCCGGGAACACAGTTTGGTGCATGTGCCTTGCAGACCTCTGCTGGCTCTCTGCTGCCTACAGGATAAAGTCCAGATTCCACAGGGAGGCCCCAGAACCCTCACTGAGTCCACTGAGCAACTTGATTCTGCAAGCATGGCCAATTCCTTGCCCCTGTATGTTTTGCTGGTCCCTCAGCTTGGAGCCTCCCCCTCATCCTTTTGAGTTCTTACTCCTCCTCTGTTCCAGTGCTTTCTTGCTGCATAACTGTTTCATTGACTTACAGTTTTGTGGGTAATGTGAGGGACATACATACATGTGGTTTCACGGGTCTTTAAATATACTCCAGTGTCGGGGCACCTGGGTGGTTCAGTTGGTTAAGCATCTGACTTGATTTTGGCTCAGGTCGTGAACTCTCAGGGTTGTGTGATTGAGCCCCACGTTGGGCTCTGCACTCAGCGGGGAGTCTGCTTGAGATTCTCTCTCCCTCTCCCCTGCATGCTCTCTCTCTCTCAAAAAAAACCCCAAAAAACAAAACTCCAATGTCACCTGAATAGATAAGTGTTCTGGGAGTTTAGAGAACTAAAACACTAAACACACTATCCCCTTGGGGCAGCATGGAATTTGGCATTGAGAAGTGATGAAGGAAGGGACTTCGGTCCAAGAGAAGGCTCGTCTTGTTTCAAGGGAGTGTGCATGGACGAGGGAGCAGAAGGGGGCTTATCTCCCTGCCTACCCGCCTCTAGTGGATCACGCTGTGGGGACAAGCTGGGGGAGGGATGCCCCTTCCAGGGGCAGGGGAGGGGAGAGAGAGCAGCTGGTTATCTTTCTTGTGCAGTGACATCAGGATCCCCCTGCTTGGCACTCATAGCATCCCTCTCTCTCCTCCTCTCCAGGTATAATTTCTTTAGGCCTCCGGGATGGCCATCCAATTCCGTTCACTTTTCCCCTTGGCATTGCCTGGAATGCTAGCAGTCCTCGGCTGGTGGTGGTTTTTCTCTCGTAAAAAGCATGTCAGCAGCCAGGACAGACAGGTGGAGGCCAGCGCTGTGGAGCTGAGGGCTGGCTGTGCCATCAAAGAGCCACGCCCCAGGGAGGACCCCTGTCCTGGAGTAGTGTCCACGCCCCCCAGCATCGGACTGCTGGAGGAAAAGGAGCCGTCTACCGTGAGCAAGCCTCCCACAGAGCCCCCAGCCTTGCTGCGGCCACATCCAGCCTGTCGCAGGTCCGAGTCCTCAGGCAGCCTTCCTAACACCACAGACATGAGATTTCGACCAGGAACACGCAGAGATGAGAGTGCAAAGATGGAACTAGCCCTAACGGGTGATGAAGCCGGGTCCGTTCCTCCAGAGTGTCCCCTCCCGACCCCAAAGAGTGTTCCTTTCCCCCACGAAGCGGCCGAGGTGTGCAAGCGAGAGTCCCCGTTCAGTGCGACAGGAGGGCGGGGCTGGCAGGGCCAGGCTGTGGCCCCCCAAGAGAAGCCGAGAGAGACTGGGGGGGCCGAAGGCACCGGTGACGCAGTGTCAGGAGAAGGCATGCTGGAAGAGGGTGTGCTGTCCCTGGAGCCTGACTCTGAATCGGAGAGCAGCAAGGCGCCCAGCCCCGCTCCCTCGGGAGCTGCGGGGGAGAACGGGAAGGGCAGCCCGCCACAGACGGAGGAGGAGGAGGATGCGGTGGGGAAGCTGCTGAGCAGCCTCATCGAATCGGCTCACACGGAGCTGATGGAGGATGACGAGCTGCTGGCGCCACGGGTCAGCGGCGGAGCCTGCCACACAGATGGCACAGGGGGGCCGGGCAAAGAGACTGTGGAGCAAACTGAGAAGATCGAGCAGGCTGCCTACCAGATCATCTCCAGAGTGATCTTGGAGGCAACTGAAGAGGTGCTGGCCACCACCGTGGGCAGGATTGCGGATCAGGTGTATCAGGCTTCAGCTGGTCAGCTCCAAGGGCAGAAGGAGGAGAGCTGTGTGCCGGTCTGCCAGAAACCTGCCCTGGGGCAAGATGCTGAGGAGCCCGCTCCAGCCACCGAGGACTCCGCGGCCTCCGCCAAAGACGCCGTGCTCCCCTCGCCACACCTGCCCGCAGAGGACCCACCACCACCAAAGACCTACAGAAGCTGCCTGAGCAGCCCTCTGTCCAGCCCCACCAAGGACAGGAAGCCAAAGAACTCCGCACACCACATCTCCCTGGCGCCTTGCCCACCTCCAGCCGTCCCCCAGGGAGAGTTGCTAGATGAAGCCCGAGTCCTGGTGGAAAATGCCGGATGCATCCCCTGCACCTCTGACACCAGCCAGGAGGCCCCTTCAGTGGCCTCTGAGCAGTGCTCAGATTCCATCAGCACTTCGGGGCTTGAAGACTCGTGTACAGACACCAACTCAAGCCCCAGGAGCAAGGCCATCTCCCCGCCGCCGCTGCTAGAAAGTACTGTGCCCTTCAGCAATGGGGTGCTGAAGGGGGAGCTATCAGACTTGGGGAATGAGGACAGATGGACCGTGGATGCAGAAGCAGATCATTCGGGAGGTAGGAGGGTCTTGGATGTTCCTCGCTTAGAGGACGGGGTGGGGGTAGGCGAAGGCTGCTGGTCTGCCTGTCCCTCTGCTGCTCCTGCAGTAGTAAATGCTCTTCCAACTCCGAGTCCCAGCTGGCCTGCAGAAAGTCGGGGCCCAGCGGAGCGCTGGCTCTCCCGAACCCCCCAAAGCCGCGGGAGCTGTAACTTGGTTCGGCAGCCGGGGACCTTCCCCAGTCCTCCCGAAGGAGCCAGCTCCATGTTGGGTTTGGTGATTAACCTCCGTGTGCCTCTTCGCCTGTCTTAAACCTAACCTCTTAAAGGCGTTTGTAATGGAGAGGCCTCCTTAGCTTTAATTCCCAAGTCCCAAGAATGGGTGTGAACTTTTTTTTTTTCCAATGGTTTATTTCCTTTTAATCATGTGCTTGTTCCCATGTCTTCACCTGCCTTCCTTCTCCAGAAGCTCTTACCGGGTAAGTGCCCAGAGAGCGGCCACAGCCTTGACACTTGAGGGAGGCTCTCACTCTCCTGCCTTGTCGCCACTATTCCTCCGCAGAGAGCCTCCGCCATTTACTTTCTATGCAGCTGCAGTTCCGTCCCCAGGAAAGAGGGGCACTTTGGTCACGAAGTGTCCACTGGGGGTTTCGAGTGCTGACCCCAGCATAGACAGTTCAGACCGCTCACATACAGGTCAGCAGCTCCTGACCCTGGTTTCGCAGCCACCCTGGGGTACTTTCAGTTATCTCCTGCAAAGGGGCCGTGAATTCTCTGTGGGGGTCTATGACTTGCTTGTCCCGGAGCCACTCCCTACTGTCTCCACTCCAGGAAGGTTGGGAGTGTTTAGTGGGAGTTTCACTCCTTCCAGCCGCATCTGGTGTGTATCCCACACCACATTTTGTCACCTCTAAGATGGCTGTTGAATTAAGACACCACTGATTTCTGTACCTCTAAACGAAAGAAAACTCACCGTTGTGATCATGATCATAGAAGGCCAGAGACCATAAGATGCATCCAGATTTCAGGGATGTTAGGATGTTTTTGTTTTTTTAAAGCTCTTAAAATGGGTAAACAAAAGTTTTTCTAAGAATGAAGGAGTTTCCCTTTATCTGCTGGCCCTCAGCTGAATTAAGCCCGTCAGCCATGTCCTGCCACCTGTAGATGGATCGTGGCAGCTACGCAGATGTGGCGAAGGCCTGGAGTTGAGGCCTCACGGGAGAGCAGGCTGATGGTCGGGAGGTATAGGGACAATAGATAGGAGGCTGGCGGTACCATTCACTCGGCACTCCGGCGGGCAGAGCGCAGGCTCCTGCCTCCCTGGGATCTGCACCTGAGCGTGCACAGCCCTGCCTGTGCCTGAGGAAGTTGAAACCAAGGGGGCCTGGGGACCAGCAGCTAAGGGAGCTGGCTGCGAGGGCGGCCTGCTAGAGTCCCTCATGGTCTGAGCCACCTCTGGGCGTCCCTGGGGTGACCCATATCGGTCAGTCCTGTTCTGTCCGGAAGAGGCTGGGGCCCCTGATGTTGAGGGACAAGGTTACTCTGAAGGTGACTCGTCCTTAGCTGGGGACTGAATCTGCATCCAGACAGTACATGCATTGCTTGGCAAAGGATTATGTCCAGGGTCTGGAGAAACCATGTGGATAGTAACCTAATTAGTAGAATCTCAGGAGCGATCTATTTCTGGCCGTTAAGTCGTCCATATTTAAGCCAGAATCCTTCCTCTTGAGCTGGTCTGGACCCGTGTTTTTCTGGGATAGCCCCTCCGGCACACTCTTGAGTGGGAGTGGAGCAGACCTCATCGATGCCAGGGTCCTGCTTCCTGCTCTGTCTGGGGCATGAACTTCAGCCCAGTCTTTTGATCGGGGGTAAAGACCCACCGTGAGCCCAGAAGAGCATTCAGAGTTGCACAAGTCAGGCCTAAGCAGAGGGAGAGAGGGGGCCTCCTTCCTTCCTCTACTTCCAGTAGGGCCCCGGGGCAGGATAAGAATGGGGCCCTCAGACGAGCCCGCAAGGGAGGACTCTTCTAGCTCTGCTTGACCGAAGTTCACCGTCCATGAGCCCCGGCTGGGGGCCGTGGGGGACTAGAGTCCCTTGATGTTGAGGGGCTGGTGCGGTTGGAGGGGCGTGGGCCAGTTGTGACTGGCGGTGGCTGTGGAGGCCAGCCCTGCCGGCCGGCTCCGGGGACCGTGTGGACCTGTTGGCCCGCTCGCCACCCTGCGGACCCCCCTTCCCAGCTCACCACTTGTCCCTGCTCCAGCAGCTGTGGCTGGGCGTGGCCGCCAGTTCAGCAGGTGGGGCTGTGAGTGACAGGCTAAAATTAGGTGTATCTACACCCCCAGTCCTCCTTTCATCGGGGTTGTTCTAAGCCTTCTAGATTTCGGGTTGACAGGCACCTGCCAAGCTTGAGGAGGGGGTGTGGGGCGGGGGCCTCCTGGGGATGTGGATTTGGGAGTTGTGCGTTTTTGACTGCTCTTAGCTGGTGTCTGGGTGTCTGTGCATGCTGCTTCCTCCCCTGCAGGCTCAGACGGGAACAGCATGGACTCAGTGGATGGCTGCTGTGGCCCCAGGAAGACTGACAGTTTCCAGAATGCCCAAGCAGGCTCCAGTCCTAAGAAGGTGGACCTCATCATCTGGGAGATCGAGGTGCCCAAGGTAAGGGCTGCAAGTTCCACGTTCCCTCAGGCCCAGGGTCATCGGGCTTAGCGGGGAGGGACAGTAAGCCAGAGGCTGGAGGGAAAGGGGGGGGGCACACTCTACCAGGGCCCAGAGAGCTTCCTGCGATGTGGAGCTCCCACAGCTGCCTTCAGGGGGGGACTTGTTCTCATCTCCTTGAAACTCACAGGCTACTCACTTTCCCCCTGGGGCTTCCTCGTGTGCACTGGAGCTCCCATCTGTTTGGAGATGCTAGCAAAAACCAGACTGAGGACATGGGCCAGGCGGGAGTCCCTTCGCCGTGCTCTGCTCTAAAGCTCCCCAACGCAAAGTATATTTGATAATTGGGCATATTTCGGAGAGCTTGAAAAGTATAGACCTGTATGAAGAGAATAACAAGCTGCTCTAATCTCACCCCCGGGAGTGACTGTGAAGACGGGTGTTTCCTTCTCGTCTTGCACCCTGTGGTTTTTAAACAAAACTGAGATGATGTTGGTTTAATTAATGCTTTTAAATATTTAACAATTTAATTTTCCTGTGTTATTCTTTGAAAATATGATTTTAACTGCATTATTCATTGTGTGAATGCCAGTTTACTTCACTAGTCTTCAAATCCAGGGTACCAAAGTGGTTTCGAGCTTCTTGCTGTTCTAACTTAACAATTTTATTAGCTTGATCTTGATGTTTATTGCTGGGGCTCAGAAATAATTGGCCAGCTGAATTCTCCTGGGCACTTAGCTCCCTGCCGCCGTGGAGACTTGGCTTGGTTTGAACTCTGGGTCAGGTGGGCTGCTTTGACCCCGGGGTGCTGGCTCCCTTGGTGTTTTCTCCCCGCCGTGACCCTGAGAGCCATTGTACCCTCTTTTCCAGTGGTTGCAAAGGGTACGGGCAGGCAGCTCTGGGTGCAGCGCGACCGTGTCCCTGGGGACTCTGCTGGGGTGGGGTCATTTGGGATTGTCTCAGAGCCTATCTTACTTACATCATGGCTAAGTTGGGCTTCTTCTGTCTGCCTTGAGCTCTTGGCACGCTGGGCACTTCTGCAGGCCTCATGCTCCAGAGGCTCTGGGCCACTGTCAGTTGGCAGCAGAAGCCCAAGGGTTCTTTCTTTGACTTTTATTTTCGAATGGACCCTCTTTATCTTCGAACCCGGATAGACTTGAGGAGGTGGAGGAGTCATAAATCGACCCTTGTGCTGGTGAAACCTCTCCTAGTATAGATTTGGGAGGAGAAGATGCTGGCTTTGCAGCTTTCTGGATGTGGGCCACATTGTCAGGGAAGAAATGGGAACTGCTGAGAATGGGAGCCAGACTGTAGTTCAGCCACTTAGTAGCTGTGTGATGTTGGGTGAGTTACTTAGCCCCTTTGAGCTTGTTAACTTCATCTGTAAAATGGTGATAGAAGTATCTGTTTCAGAGCTAAGGGCTCAGAACAGTGGCAGATGACTGCTGGCATGTTGACAGTTAATGGTATGTTTGAGCTTGACCTTGTGTAAAACAAAGGTAGGTCTTTGGGAACATAGGGAATTGGTTTCCCATTAACACCCCCAGTTGTCTCTTTCTCTCTCAGCACTTAGTTGGTCGGCTAATTGGCAAGCAGGGGCGGTATGTGAGTTTTCTGAAGCAAACATCTGGTGCCAAGATCTACATCTCAACCCTGCCTTACACTCAGAACATCCAGATCTGCCACATAGAAGGTCAGTGGCAGCTGCTGGCTTGGGTTTCATTGTCTTCCCTGAAATGTAAAGCATTTGAGTCCCAATCATTCCCCTTTTGGAATCTTAAGTCTCCGAATAGAAAACCCTGCTCATCCCAGGTGAAGGGAACGTGGGGCAGTGGGGAGGGGGGGGGTCTTCCTTTAGCTCTCCTCTCCTGTTCAGCTACCTGAAGGAGCCTCAGCTCCCTCCCCCAGATCTTCTGTCCAGGAGAGGTGTGGGCACTCAGATGGGCAGTATGGGGGGCCTGGGTTTAGAGTGCCTGCTGCCTCACGTGGCTCCCTCGCAGAGCAGAACGTGGTTGCCCTCTGGCCGGTGAGGGTTGGGCCTTTCCCATCTGCTAGCCTCCTCTTGCATTCAGAGCATGGACACAGCGGCAGAGGTAGCACTGGAGAGGTCAGTGGGTTTCAAGCCTCTTTAGATGCCTTTCTTCTTAAGGCGAAACTTCTAGCTTTTTGGCTCCGTAAAGATACACATGAACTCTAGGAAAACTCCTGTGGAGTGGGGCATGTGCGGGAGTTTGGTTTTGACGTTTGTCATACCCACTGTGACTCTCCTGCCTTTACCCCCCGTTTAGGTTCTCAGCATCATGTAGACAAAGCACTGAACTTGATTGGGAAGAAGTTCAAAGAACTGAACCTCACCAATATCTATGCCCCGCCCCTGCCATCACTGGCACTGCCTTCTCTTCCAGTGACTTCCTGGGTGAGCATGCGCCTGGGGGACCGGGCCAGACCAGACGTTCTTGTCTCCCTGTCACTCCAGTCTGCCCCAGATAAGAAACTCCCAAGACTGTGGGCCCAGAAGGGCAAGAGCTTGTTGATGCCTGTGACCTCTCACCTCTGGCCGCCTCTGGTCAGTTGGTTCTGCTTCTAGCCTGCGTTCTCTGCGGCTGGGCTCTGGGGCTGAGGTGCTGGTACAAAGCCAGACTGCCTCTGTCCCCACTTAGAAGGACCATTCTCCTCGGGCTCTTGACACCCGGGCACCTTTTGTGTTTTCAAGGCATTTGCCTAGAAAGGATTATAGTCTATCCAGGAGACTTGGTGCACCCAGACTGGCTTGGTGATGTGTCCAGAGTCCCAGGCTAACACCTCTGAGGCCTGGATGGGACCCACCTTTGTGGGCCTGGATGGGCTTGGAGTGGGTCCTTGTGTTCCTTACTCCTAGTTCAGCCAGGTCTAGTGGAGGCACTGGTGAAGGATTCCCTTCCCCTTCTCCTTCCCTCTCACGGGAGGTACCTATATTATAAAGGAGCAGACATTCTCCCCACTTGACCCTGGGATCCAGGTGGCTCTTTGGAGGTTGCTCCTGGAGTTTGGCAGGAGGGGAAGCTGACATCTTGGGGCCTCTGTGTGCTGGGGTCTCTGGGGTCTCTGGGGCCTATCACTCGAGATCCTGCAGCATGCCTCCAGCTCTGTTTGAGCCTTCTCTCCCTGGTAGAAGAATTGTAGGGTTCTGTAGGCCAGAGATGATGATGGCACTTCACACGTGGGCTGAATGTGCTGCTTTAGGAAAATTGTCTCCCTGGTGTTGGTTTGGGAGGGTTGACTTCTTGGTTCTAAATCTTGCCCCCTCCAAAGATGCTTGTGCCGTGGCGGGGAGGGATGGGTGTCCAGTTACTTTCATGCTTTACTTCTGAGTGCTAGCATTTTTTTCCCCAGCAGGCTTGGACCAGACCCACTCTTTACTTGTAAATAATTGAGCGGCTGGGATGGCTTCCTTCCCTTGTTCTCTGTGTGGCTTGGTGGAACTGGAGAGGAGATCCCAGGTGCCTTTCAACCAGCTGCACTCGGGGGAGGTGGGGAGGTCAGGACTCTTAGCCAGAGGCCCAGCCACCTGACTGGAAGGTGGCCTCAACATCTTCCTGTGTCCAGGGCACCTAGATGTTGCCGGTAACTTGGCATCAGGAAAACTAGTGTCTAGGGACAAGTCATTTTGAGAGCAGGCTTGGCCTCTGCCAGGGCCTTTAATGTTGGGCCTGGCCACTGAGCAAACCTACATTCCAAATCCCAGAGCGGGGATGAGTTGGGAGGTCTGTGGAGTGCAGAGAGGAGGAGACAGGGTGACTCAGACTGTTGGATTCTTGCTGGCAGGAAAGCAGAGTAGAGGGGCCCTGCCGGACTTAGAGCTCCTGGGGTCAGCTGCAGGGCCCAGGTTGCTGGCTGACAGGCCTGGGGCCTGCCCACCTCTTACTCTCCCCTGGCTTGTTCTCTGTGGCCCCTCATTCCCTTGCTTCAAGAGAGGCTCCTGCCCAGGCCCCTGCAAGGTATCCGCAGCTGGCTCCTCCCTGCCGGGCCCCGGGACGAGGCTGCCTCTAGAGGTTGCTCTTGGCATTGCAGGGCAAGGGCCGCTGGAGTACGCCTTCCGTGGCTGAAGTCGTTGACCCTGGGCTTCTGCCATTTGGGTGCTCTGTTGCTTTGGGCTGCCACGCCCTTCTCAGGTGTGCCAGCTCAGGGGTTTGCCCTGGGGCCTCCGGGCTTACCTCAAGCCTGAGAAGAGCAGGATCGCTGCAGTGCCTGCTGCCCCTTCCCCTCCCTGCAGCTCATGCTCCCTGATGGCGTCACTGTGGAGGTGATCGTGGTCAACCAGGTCAACGCCGGGCACCTGTTTGTGCAGCAGCACACGCACCCCACCTTCCACGCGCTGCGTAGCCTGGACCAGCAGATGTACCTGTGTTACTCTCAGCCCGGAATCCCCACCTTGCCCACCCCGGTGGAAAGTGAGTGCTGCCTGGGCCTCCGCTGGGAGCCTTGGCTCCGGCCAGGCCAGGGGGAGGAGTCTTGGGGGGGCCTATTCTTCCTTTGGTCTCGACCCAGGAGGAGCACGTCCTGGGATCCTTCACGTGAACAGCATCCCTGAGTTCTTGCCAGCAGCGTGGAGTTAGTCTGGGCTGAGCCTCCCAGCTCTCCTAATGGAAACGGTCTTTCCACTGGCGTGACGGAGTCCCATGGCATTGGAGTGGATTTTTGGCACACGAGTTCAGATCCCAGCTCTGCCATTTATCTGTTTACTGGGGGCGATGCCCACTTGTTTCAGGAATCAGGGTTGGATGTATGTGTGTTATATGTAAAGTACCTGATCCAGGTGATGGTTCTCGGAGACGCTCCCTGAGAGCAGTAGGCCCTGCTGTGGGGTGTCTCACCTCCATGTGACCGATGAGAAAACAGGCTCTCAGGTCAGATGGCTGGCCCAGGTGATACCTGAGCACGAACTGGGCTCTAAACTCCGTTGTGCTTCGGAGTGTATGCTTTATCACTTTTTCTTATTGCTCTTGTTGGCAAGAATCCAATGTCAGAACGTCTCTTCACCCACCCCTAGCAGGGACTCCTACCCTGGAGCACCCTGATGGGCTTTTAAGGATTTAGGGAAACCTTTGTAGCAGAAATAAGGATTTAATTGTCATCAGAGTCTCTTAACGTTGCTTCAGTCCATCAGTGAGGACCAAACTGGGGTCTAAGAGGACTGAACCAGGGGCTCCCTTTAAGGATCAGGGTGAGGACATGGTGTGGTCAGCTCTGTGTGCAGGCGCTCACCCCGTAGTTCCATGTGTCCTGTCCCTGCTGCCGTGGGGCGGGGTAGGTGACTGCTGGTGCACTTGCTCCCTGGCCTTGGCTGCCTGGGAGGCCTGTGTTCTTGGCGCCTTCCTGAAGCAAAGGCTAGAAGAGGCGGCCTTAAGCCTACGGGTCCTCTTCTGATCATTTAAGAGTCACCATGGGCCGGAACAGGCTAACAAGATCTGCTGCACTTGGGAGGTTCTTGATTTTTTCTGGGACTTTCCCTTAAGAATATAAGTCCCCCTTCCCTGAGTTTTGGATTTTACTTGGTTCCTTCTGGTCAGTCCTTGTTCATCTCAGGCTTTAGTAGGCTTCAGAGTAAATGGATCTGGAAGAATGCTTTTTGGTCTAGAGAGCTTTTGGGTGGCATACATGGGAGGCCAGATTTCCCACGTCCAGGTCCTTCCCTTGGCGCCGGTCTCGGGCTCCAGGGCAGCTTTGGAGGCTCCTGGCTATTTCCTGGCCCTGTAGGGGCACAGGCCTCTGAGAAGTAATGTGGGGAGGTGGGTAGCATCGACCGGGGTGACCCTTGGTGCCCTGCCCTAGGCCAGAAGTATCCACACGCTCTCTTCCCGACCTGCAGTAACAGTCATCTGCGCTGCCCCCGGTGTGGACGGTGCTTGGTGGCGAGCCCAAGTGGTGGCCTCCTATGAGGAAAGCAATGAAGTGGAGATCCGCTACGTGGACTACGGTGGATACAAGAGAGTGAAAGTGGACGTGCTCCGGCAGATCCGGTGGGTCCGCGCTCCTCAGGCATGCACACACCCCGTGTGTCGGGATGTGGGATTACTGCAGAGCTGGCTCAGTTTTACCAAGCCTGGGACATAGGTTGACTCTTCTGCTGCCTACTCAGGTTTAGCAGAGTCTGATAGAAACAGACTGTACTACTTGCCTCAGCTAGAAAGGCCCGTCTTATGGCAGAGGTCCCCCAGGTATCCTAGGGCAGAAGTGAAGCAGGCTTCTCTCTGGGAGCTTGGTGCCAGGAGTCCCTCTGAGGTCAGCTGCTGCAGCGGGGAGGCCTGCATTCAGGCATGCTGGGAGCTGCGGCCTGCTCCCTTTCGTGTATGCCTCGGCTTGGCTTCGTCTTGGGTTTGCTGAGGGCTCACAGCGCTAAAGCACAAAGTAAATACTGGCCTGAAATGGAATCAGCCTTCAGGTTCATAAACAGTGTTCCTTCCTTGCCTTTCTAGATCTGACTTTGTGACTCTGCCGTTCCAGGGAGCAGAGGTTCTTCTGGACAGCGTGATGCCCTTGTCAGGTAACAGATGGGACCCCTGGCAAGGTGGGAACCGTGGTTGAGAGTAGGTCTTTCTCCCTGAGAGCCTTCGTTTGTGCCCGGAGGACTTAGGCTAACACAGCTCGCGGCCTCGGTCAGAGTTTGACTGGATGGGTCTGCGCCGAGGCCCAAGCACGTGCCTCTCTAACAAATACTCAGCTGATGCCACCAGTGCAGCTGGCCCGTGGACCACCCTTCCAGGGCCGCCGTTCTGGACTTTCCCCAGGCCACCAGCTTGGAGAGGTTTCTAACACAGGATGTAGCTGAGAGCCAGGGTCCTAGCATCCACGGCCGAGGGTAGGTGTGGAGGCATGCAGCACTGCTCGGCTGGGCCTCCGCGCCCGGGGCACCGCGGGGACCGTGCTGACACTCACGGGTGCGGTATCCTAGACTGACCCCGTCCCCAGACGGAGGGGACTAGCGGAGTGATCTGGGCAAGGTGGCCTTGCCGGTTTTCTAAACTCTCTGGAAAATGGGATGGTATCTGTCCTTCGGGGTGGCTGAAGGAATTACATAAACCCAGGAACTGGTATGTGGACAGTGGTCAAGTTGCAGCTGCCCATGATGTGGAATTTGGTATTTGGAGGTGATAGTCCGCTCGTCTTGTTCTGGTCTGCATCCGGGACGTGCGCTAGAGGTCCTACAGGCTCGCTGCAGTCTGGGCCGCCCGAGCGCTGGGTGACAGCCTCCTTCTGTTTTCCTGTATTGCTCTTGTGTGGTCCCCTCCATTTCTGTCCATCTCCGCGGTCTGTCCAAGCGCAGCTGCAGCGCTCCCTCCTCCGCCAGGCCCTCCCCAGACCTTTGTGACCCTGCCTCTCCATCCGTGCCGCCTCTTGCCTCGGCTCTGTGCTTGTGCCTAAGTGTGTAAGGCGACGGAGAGTGCCGCCCCGTGCCCTGTCCACTAGCGGGGGACTGCCCACGCCGCGCTCTGTGGCCCCACCTTCGTCAGGTGTCACCGGAGGAAGGTTCAGCCCGGGCAGCGCCCGGATTAGGTGGTGCTGGCGGCGGCGGCAGCGTTCCCCTTGAAGGCAGAGTTTCTGTCCCTTTGCTCCTGTCCCCTGGCAGCAACCTGTAGCAGAGCCCCTGTTGAGTGTACCCGCTTAGAGCCCCTGGCCTCCGTTCCTGCCACAGGTGGCTCTTCCAGACGGTTCCCCGGTCCCTGGCAGCATCTGCTCGGAAAACCCCTGGAAGCTGTGTGAGCGACAAGGATGTTTTGCCTCCGTGAAAGCCTAAATGCTGCTTTTCTTTTTCCTTTTAAAGATGATGACCACTTTTCACCTGAAGCCGATGCAGCCATGAGCGAGATGACCGGAAACACAGCGCTCCTGGCTCAGGTGTGTGCCTGGGAGGCGGGCAGGCTGGCCAGGGTCTGTCTAAGGAGCCTCCTGCCTGGCTTTTGGGCAGTGCCTCCCGGCCTCTTACCAAGCATCTTGGATTCTTGGCAACTGACCTTTGAATTCCTTTCTCCTTTGTGGCTGGGGCCCTGGGTTGGGCAGCAGTCTTTAACGAGGGGCGCGTGCGCGGGGGGAGCTTTTAAACATGCTTGCTTTCTTCTGTTGTTTTTCTAGGTGACAAGTTACAGTCCAACTGGCCTTCCTCTCATTCAGCTCTGGAGTGTGGTTGGAAATGAAGTAGGTTCTGTTCTTTCCCTTTAAGTTATTGGCCAGTAGTCATGGATTGATTGGGAGCTGATTCTGCCGTTGTGTCCTCTTGAGCTAATCAGAGGATGTAACTATAGACCAGTGCACCCTCCTCCCCCGCCCACCGGGACGTTTAGCAATGTCTGGAGACATTTTTTTGGTTGCCCCAGCCAGGGGTAGCAATGCTGGTGGCATCTGGCAGGTAGAGGCCGGGGAGTGCTGCTAAATCTCCCACAGTGCACAGGACAGGCCCCACGACAAAATGTCAGTGGTCCTTCCTGGACGTAGGCCTTTCTGGACCTTGTGTCCACTGGGTTTTCCCCACCCCATTTCATGGTGTTAACGCTTAGATTTCTTTAGTGTACTGAAAAGCCCGCCTTCATGCCGACAGAACATTCAGTAAATGCCCCCATTGGCCTAGAAGAGTCCTGTCCCCCACCCCCCACTTCTCTGGTACCTGGGGTGTGCAGTGGTCATCTGGGACTGAGAGAGGGAGAACCCTCGTTGGCCTGACAGCTGGCCCCGAGGTGCAGTGGGTAAAGCTCTCAAGGGAACTTTGTTTTCTAGGCGGTGTTGATAAACCGGTCGCTGGTGGAGCGAGGCCTTGCTCAGTGGGTAGACAGCTACTACGCGAGCCTCTGACCCCCGTCCCCCACAGACGCTTCTGGAGTCTTTATACACTGTTGAAATTGGGCTTGGCGCTGAGGCAAAGACGTTACATCAGAATAACAAACGTTATCTTCCCCAGAAGGTCGTCTTTTCTTTTTTTCACACTGTAGTCATGTTGAGAAGTCTCCTCTCTCAGACAAGGAAGGAACCATGGGTTCTTTCAAAGCCATAGGATGGTGTTTAACAAGCCAGTCAGTTTAGCCTGGTTCCAAGCCTTTAAAAAAAAAAAAGAGTGAAAGTAAAACTGTCTCAACCAGGTTGTCCTCTACCACCTCTGTTCCCGTCTTCCTTCCCACCTCCTCCCCTCATTCAGAACCAAACCAACCGCAGCAGACGGGCCAAGGGATGTGTTGCCTGAGAGGGTTTCTTTTCCTTCAAAATCTTTCTTCAGGGATCAAGACATGAAATCACTAATTGGTATTGATTACTTGTACAGCTTACGTCAACGAATTTATGATGTTTAACCAGTTTTTATAAACTTCATCTAGGTCCTAGGAAGCAGACTTTTTAATGCGTATGTAAATACGAAGCAGTCAGACCTCCGGCCTTGGCTGGTGGGGGAGGGGAATGGTTATCTTGCCAAGCCTGGTTGTAATTTGTAACCATTTTCTATTTGTGCAAACTCTGTAAATATATGTTTAAAAAAATGTAATATTTTGTATAAGATACACTGGAGAACAAAGGGAACTGAAGATTTTTCCACACCACACATCATCAGTGAGCCGCCCCGCGGGCCCCTGCGGCTTCCAGCACATCGGACAGGGCGACTGTAGGGTAGAGATTGTGAGCGGGGATTTTTTTTTTTCCTGTACAAATTTGTTAAAAAAAAAAAAAAATCAACTCATTTGAATTACCTTCCTGTGGTGTGTTTGATTCTTTTTTTAGACTGGCTTTTAGCATTGTGCCGACATAAGAAAGTAACTTATATAAATCTTGAACTGTATACATTGTAGCTTTGAGTCCATTTCTTCCAGGGTGAGAGGGTTGGGGTGGGGAGTGAGGTGGTGGTGAGTGTGGAGGGGCCCTGTCTAAAGGAGCCCCTTTAGCCAGAAATTTCCATTTTTTTCCCTCTCCTTGCCCCACAAGGTGGCAGCCAAGCTTCCTCCGGCTTCCCCTAGTGCCTCAGATAGCCAGGCCTGAGTTTAAAGCACTGATTTCCACAGTTCTTTGGGTGTTCTCAATCGATCTTTGAAGTTATGTCCTCTGTTGCGGTGCTAGGAACAATATATGCCTACATGGGGAGAGCAGAGTGAAGTTTTGATTTTTTAAAGATTTAAAGATTTTTATTTATTTATTTGACAGACAGTGAGAGCAGGAACACAGCAGGGGGAGTGGGAGAGGGAGGAGCAGGCTCCCCGCCAAGCAGGGAGCCCGATGTGGGACTGGATCCCAGGACCCTGGGATCATGACCTGAGCCGAAGGCAGACGCTTAACGACTGAGCCACCCAGGCGCCCCTAAAGATTTATTTTACAGAGAGGTTGTGCTCACAGGAGGGAGGGGCAGGGGAAGAGGGAGAGAGAGAAAGGATCTTAAGTAGATGCCCTGCTGAGCACGGGGCCCAACATGGGGCTCGAGATTATGACCTGAGCGGAAATCAAGGGTCTGCTGCTTAACTGATTGAGCCACCCAGGTGCCCCAGAATAACATTTTGATTTAACAGACCCTCCAGGGCAAAGGCAGGCTTGGGCCCTTTGGCCTGTGTCTCGGAGCTTACCCCCCTCCCCCCACCACCGGGGTTTCTAGAGAGTGGAGGCTGCCCAAGGTTCCTTCACACTGAAGGAATCTTCCCACAGAGCTGCAGCCACTCTCCCCGGCCGTGGGTAACGAGTGGTTAACAGACTGTTTCCCTCATCTGTAGGATCAGATCATGGGACCAACCTCAAGGCAATGAGGCAAAATCATGGGAGTGTCCCCTGCTCGTACAGAGCTTGGCCCAAGGCAAGCTCTTATGGGGTCGGAGCTGCTCATCCTAAGTCCCAGCCGTAATTGGCAGTGACATTGGCCAGCTTGGGTTACACCCAGTCTCAGCTTTTTCTGTACAACTCTGTACCACTGGAGCAGACAAGGTTGTGTGGGAGCCTTCAAGCCAGTTTGGGGAGAGTCGCAAAGCCTGGTGTGCAGATTTGGCCTTTGGGAGCTTGAAAGGTTTTAATGGAGGGAGCCACAGAATTCTGGTGCCTGGTGGGGGACAGGGTGGTCCAGACAAGATAAGGGCTTCCAGTGAGACAGCTCCTGGGGTGATGGGTCAGGATCCCTTGGACAAGGCCCCCAGGATTGGGGAAGATGGGCATTGGGGATGAGGAGGTGGGCTGCTCAGGGCTTATAGTCTTAGCCTTCAGGGATGGGTCCCTTTAAGGAGATTTTGATATATGGGAGTAAAGTGAGTTTAGAGGTTGGAGAAGGTCATGTACTCTTTGAATTAACCCTTCTCAGATTACAGAGTTCGGAAAAAAGTTGATTTTGACCATTTTGCTGGTAATCTTGTTCTTATGGAGGGGTAGGCTTATGGAGGTCCTCACTCCCCCATTCTGGACGTCAGTCCTCTGAGCCAGTGTATTTTAGACATCTGCTCTGAGTTAACTGGGCCATCCAGGGGGATGGCTTAAGTATGACTTTGAAAACTCATGGTCCTGGAGGGAGACTTGGTCACCTGCCCGGGGGTATGGGGAAGACAGGTGGAATGCTGGTGCAGGAGGCTAGAACTTCCAACCTGTTCTTACTCCAGGTGTTTATTTCAACTGCTTCCCCTCGGGTCCTCTGGGCCCTGCCAAGTGGGGCTGCTCCCAGCGGGGTGTCAGCATGGAGGCTGGGGCCCAGGTTCCTGCTACGCGTGGTACAGCCTCACACACGTCCCTTAACTGTCACAGGCTTAAGATAAACCAAGATGAGTAGCTGGAGTGATGGAGAGCTTATTGTGTCAAGACAGGGTGCCGTTTTGCAGGAGATACTTGGTCCTCATGAGACCCCAGTGAGGCAGAAACTGATCCTGGAAATAGATGGTGACTTAGAAAGTGGTTTGCAGTTGGACACTCAAAGCCAGACTCTTGTCCCAAGGCAGGTCGCAACCACAGCCGCTCTGAAGTAACACGAGCACTGATCATGCTTTGTTCCACATCCCCATATAAAGGCGACAGTCATTAAAACATCAGCCTGCAAAACAGTCTTACAACTGAGAATGGCAAAAACACCACGGCAGGAGGTGATCAATCACTTGGCTTATATGAGAGATTAAAATTTGAGAAATGTAAATAAAGCCAGGAAGAACATGTAGCATCTAGGCCAGAGTGAATGGTTTTGATCTTCGATGATCTGAAAAGGAGAAAAATCTCCACTGGGAAAGGTCATCAGGGATGTGGACAGAAAAGAGAACATCTGGATTGTTTCTACACCAGCACTGCCCAGTAGAAACATGTGAGCCACGTGTGTAATTTAAAACTTTCTAGGAGCCTCAGTAGAAAGGAAAAAACCAGGTGAGACTAATTTTAATAGTTTGTTTAACCTAACATTTCAACATGTAATGCACATTGGAAATATCAATGAGATTTTATAGTATTTTTCATACTCAGTCTTGGGGAATCCTGTGTGTATATTTTACACTTGCAGCCTGTCGGGCCAACTAACCACGGCCCAGGTGCTCAGGTGGCTACCTTGTGGGGTACCAGACTGTCCCACCGATCAGCATCATACCAGTACTGACGGCCTTATGTTGATGTTTGTCCTTATCTTATTCAAAAAGCTCTAGGTTCCTTTGCATATTTATTTTTCCAGATGACCTTTAGCATGAATTTTTTTTGAGAGGCAATCATGGTGAATGTTTTACCAACATTTGGAAAAAAATAATGCATGTTGTTGGTTTGTTATAAAGTTTTATGTAATATATTAAATTGAGCTTGTAAATTATTCATATCTAGTTTTTCTTTCTTGCCCTCTCCCTCCACTTTTTTTTTTTTTTGTCTGTACTTTCTGTCCATTCCCAAGAAAAGTGCATTAAAAGTTTCTGGTATTGTCATGCTTTCCTGTTCTTCTTAAGCGGAAACTTCTGAAAAAAGCTGTTGTGTTGCTAGGTTTGCAAAAGCTCATGGGTGATATTTTCTCATCAATGTGAAATATCTTTGGTATTCTGTTTGGTGCTTTTTGTTTTAAATTTTGTATTTTTTTTCTGTCATTTAATGAGGTGGATGGATGGCTTATAAACAGCACACTGCTAGAATTTTTTTCTTTCTTTTTTTTTTTAAGATTTTATTTATTTATTTGAGAGAGAGACTGAGATAGAGAGAGCATGAGGGGGGCAGGGTCAGAGGGAGAAGCAGACTCCCCGCTGAGCAGGGAGCCTGATGTGGGACTCGATCCCGGGACTCCAGGATCATGACCTGAGCCGAAGGCAGTCACTTAACCAACTGAGCCACCCAGGCGCCCCTAGAATTTTTTTTCTTTTAGCGAAATCTAAGAGGTCAGTAGGTGAATCTGACTTGTTCACTGTAGTCACCGTTGCAATATTATTTGCCATTTAGTTCATTTTTCTGTTTTGTTTTGGGGTGGTTTTAGGCCTTTTTTTTTTTTTTTTTTTTGCTTTTCATTTGCTTGATCAGAACTTTTCCCTGTAGTAAATTTAGCATTTTTATTTTTTAAAAGATTTTATTTATTTGAGAGAGAGCAGAGAACAAAAGCAGGGAGTCGGGGGTGAAGAGGAGCAGAGGGAGAGGGAGAAACAGACTCCTGGCTGAGCAGGGAGCCCAACACGGGGCTCAATCCCAGGACCCTGGGATCATGACCTGAGCCGAAGGCAGACGCTTAACCGACTGAGCCACCCAGGTGCCCCTAAATTTAGCATTTAACATCTTGTTTCTGTGTTATCAGTGGATATCAGTTATTCGCCAGTAACTCTGAATTTATGTTTCTCTTAATGTCACGTAGTTATATTTCCTCCTTTCTCCCCAAAAGGGAAACTCAGCAGAAAGATTTCTGCCTTTCTTTCTACAGATGTGCATGCACACACTTTCTCTGTCTCCTGGGTTTTGTTAGAATCATCTAGAATCCAGTTCAGAATGCCAAACTTTTTTCAGATATGCTTCTATCTCAAGAGTTTTAGAATGGTGACATTAAACTTCAGTCACGTTACCGGGAAACATTTTCGCCAACTTTGTTTCACCAGCTTTATTCCTACTATTTCTTACACACCTGCTCCTGAGGTCTTTATTTTGATTCACTTTTGTCTGGACTATGACTTTGACTTTTTTTGGTTTTCAGAGCACCTTGTACATCTGAACATTTCTGTCTTTTTGTCCTGACAATGGCAGCAGGTTACTAGGCTGAGCACCTCTGCTGGAGTGAAGGTCACCTTGCCAAAAATCCCGTCTTCCGTCCCCTGCAGTAGGATTGTGCATCCTTGTACTCTTGCACTCAGGCGTGGTCCGTGAAAGGTGGGTAGAGGCAGTGCGGGGCCCAAGGTAGACTCACTTGCTCTCTCCCTCCCAGCCATGGCTGTGCTGCAGGTGGGCCTAGTCTGTGCACCTGCGTCCTGGCGCGAAGACCACAAAGGGCTGGGTTGCGGCCAGTCCCCCATGGATGCAGGTGTGCGAAGCAAGTGTGTCCTAAGTCACTGAGGTTGAGGTGGTGTGTTATCTGCAGCCTGTTCTAGCCTGTGCTGATCGATGGTCCCTCGTTCTGGGCCCCTGACTTTTCCTCTGAGGACTTAGAGCTCTGGCCGTGGGGCTTGGGGCAAGGGTCTCACCCTCTCTCCCCCCATCCCGCATCCGTAAAACCCGGGGGTGACTTAGATGAACACAGAGGTACTTCCCAACTTTGCCTTTAGACCTATTTGTTCTGTAAATAAGAGCCTTCCTGAAGATTCCTGTTAATGAGGCTGACTGACGTATTTTTACAAAGCAAATTATCTAGGCGAGATCTTGGCTGTTTGTTGCTAGAAATAGGCCCAGCTGACATCTGGTCGGGCAGATACCATTTTCTTGAGAAGCCCTGGAAGGCCCCGGGAGGCAGACACCTCCTACCTCGACCTGGGATGGATTTCTTATGTTTCTCCAGCTTGGCTTGGTGACAGGAGCTCTGCCTGCTCCCACTGATGTCTTTCTCTCCACTGAGTGCCTGCTGTATGCCAAGCTTCCTGCGAGGGGCCCGTGAGGATGAGACACACACTGGCCCGTAGGGAAGCATCTCTCCCTGGGGAGGGTGGCTCGGTGGTCTCTACACAGATGGTGCTTTCCTGTGGAGGTGCCTTCCCTCACTTCCTTAGGGGATCCTGGCAACCGCTGGGGAGGTGGGAAACAGGCTACAGATCAGCAGCTCCAGGACTGGGACTCGGGCCTTCGAGACCCCAGACCCCAGACTCTGCTCTTACGTACGTGCATGTGATACCTCTGCTTCTCATGGTGGCCAAAGGGGCCATGTTGACGGGGGGATGAGGGAGGCTAGCATTCCCGTGTTTCTGGGAAAGCTCCTTGCAGGAGGTGGCCTCCACCACCTTGAAGGAAGAGAAGGCCAAGGAAAGAGGTGAAGGTGGTGGGGGCCACCCTCCCACCAAGATGGGGGCTGTCCTGTAGCTCTGGCTCGGGGGACACTTGGAGAAAGAGATGGTAAAGGAGGACGCACATCTTCACAGGAGGCTGTCTGCAAATACATCATGTGTACAAGTCCTATCTTTTTGTTCTCGTTTTTTTTAATAGGTGATACAATTCATGATTCCAAAGATATCTAAGGATAATCAGTGAAAGGTGGTTTCCTTGCTGTGTCCCCCAGGCCCCCACGTTTCATCTCCAGGGAGATGATGTAGTTTTTCGTGTCTTCTACGAGAGGGCCCATCCCTCACACACACAAATGACAGCACCGCGTCAGCCTCAGGCCACAAACCAGACCTGTGTTTGTAAATACAGTGTTACTGGCCCACAGCCGCGGGCGTTGGGTTGCATATTGTCTATTGTGCTACAACCACCAACTTGAGGACCTGCCGTAGAGACTGTGTACCCTGCAAGGTCAGAAATACCTAGTCCTTTACAGAAAGAAGTTCGCTGACCTCCCCACTATGAACACTCCTGCATTCTTGGCCCTATTTAATCAAACTTAAATGCGGCCTTAGTATTTCCTGCCTCCTTGCCAACCGTGACTTCTTTAGACTTGGAGAATTACAGAATCTTCAGGGTCCCTAAGGTTGTCTGCGGTGGGCAGCTCTGTGTCTTGTAGACTCCCTCCTGGTAGAAGCCTTGCTCCTGGTAGGGCAGTCCAGCACAGAACCCTCCGCTCACACAGGGTGGGCACGAACCTGGGGTAGACCAGGAAGATCCTTTTTGGGTATCAGAGTGTGGTCCACAGTCCCAGAGTGCTGGCAGCATCTGGGAGCAGAATCCCAAGCCCCACCCTACTGAACCCACTCTTCCTTTGCCTATGATCCCCAGGGGATTTATGTGCTCCTGCAGGTTGGCAGAAGTGCCGTTCTGGGGCCGTAGCGTCTTAACTGGCTGCATACTGGAATCGCTTCGAAACTCCCAGTGCCCAGACCCATTCTCAGAGATGCAGATTTCACTGGGCTGAGATGCAGATTTCACTGGGCTGGGCCGCAGCTTGGGAGTTGAGATAACATTTTTTAGAATTGTTACTTTTGGAGTATGACACGTATGTTAAACTACATAAAGTGCATAATTCTTGAGGGTAGGACGTGATGCCCTTTTACACAGATAAACCTGGGTCACCCTAGTCAGATGATGATGGACGTTTCCAGGACCCCAGGAGTTCCTCTCATGCCCTGTCTGGCCAGCACCCTCTCCCCAGTGACCACTATTCTTTGACCTCTGTAAGATTAGCTTTGCCTTTCTGGAACTTTGAATGAATGGGATCATCCAGCAAGGACTCTTGCATCCTGCTCCCTCCACCGGCCTCGAGGTCTGAGAAGGTATGTGTCTTCTGCTGCATGAACATACCACAGCTTCTCTACCCGTTCTTTGATGAGTGTTCATTTAGGTGTCCCTTTGGGGCTGGAATGAATAAAGCTGCTCCGACTCACTCCTAGGTTTTTGGTGGATGTATATATTCATTTCTCTTGGGCCTGCATCTGGGAGGAGGACTCCTGGGCCGGGCCGTGGGGCCGGATTATGTTTAGACTCAGTAGTTATTTGCACATCAAGATTTATAAAAGCTCACCAGGGGGGCTCCTGGCTGGCTTAGTCGGTAGAGCATGCAACTCTTGATAATCAGGGTTGAGAGTTCAAGCCCTACATTGGGTGTAGAGATTACTTAAATAAATCTTAAAAAAAAAAAACAACCGGGCGCCTGGGTGGCTCAGTCATTAAGTGTCTGCCTTCGGCTCGGGTCATGATCCCAGAGTCCTGGGATTGAGTCCCGCATCGGGCTCCCTGCTTGGCGGGAGGCCTGCTTCTCCCTCTCCCACTCCCCCTGCTTGTGTTCCTGCTCTCGCTATCTCTCTCTCTGTCAAATAAATAAAATCTTTAAAAAAAAAAAAAATCTTTAAAAAAAAAAAAGCTCACCAGGTGACGCTGATGTGTTTCTGGAACTGAGAATCCTGCTTGAGAGAGAGACCTCTCTGAGCTCTTCCTGCCCAGCTGCCCTTCCGGCTCCTGTCCTGTTGCTTTGCCCAGTGACCTTCCAGGCAATCCCTAATCCATTTCTGTTGCTTGCCACTATGAATGCTGTCTAACCAGATGTGTGATTCCAGGCCAGTCCCACCCCACCCCTGAATCCACTTCCTCCCTGCTGATTGGATTCCAGCCTCGCCCCAGTATCTCTCCCGCCAGAGCCCTCAGTACCTGCAGCGACTGAGCTCAGTCTCCATCACGCTCTTCCTCCTAAATCCTCTGGGCCCTCCAGACATGCAATGGATGATTCCTAGCATCCTGTCTCAAGAGGACGAAGAGGGTTGGCATGAAACCACTGGCATAAAGCATGGAAAGCACTTAGCACGGGGCCCGGTGGAAAGCATTCAGTAAATGATGCCTAAGTGCAGATCATAGAACATTTCCATCCACTCCCAGTTCCAACGCATCCAGAGTGGTGCTGTCCAACGTGGTGGCCACTGGCCGCATGTGGCCACGGAGCGCTTGAGACATGACTTGTCCAGATGGAGAGGTGGTGTAAGCTTAAACTATACACTTTGTGAGAAAAAGCATGATTGAAGAGAGAGAATGAAACATTTTGGTTATAGTGGATTACAAAAGATGCGATCGGTCACACATGTTTCTTTTTGCTTCTTAAAGGGTGGCTGGTGGGTAAGTGCACATCCCTCGTGGCTCCTATCGTTTATGGGGCAGCCCTGGGTAGAGGAGTGCCATGAGAGGAGGTTACGCTCTTTCCAATAATGTTTCTCAAGTTGGGGCTCAGGCCATTTGCTTCAGAGCTTACCTGGAGTGCTTGTTAAAAATGCAAATTGCTGGGGCGCCTGGGTGGCTCAGTTGGTTAAGCGACTGCCTTCGGCTCAGGTCATGATCCTGGAGTCCCGGGATTGAGTCCACATCGGGCTCCCTGCTCAGCGGGAGTCTGCTTCTCCCTCTGACCCTCCTCCCTCTCATGCTCTCTGTCTCTCATTCTCTCTGTCTCAAATAAATAAATAAAATCTTAAAAAAAAAAAAAGATTCAATTTATTGAGCAGCATTTGGAGGACAAACACCAAAATCTGTTTGCACCATGTCGTTTCTGGCCTCAAAAGATTTCAGTCTCAGTTCTGCCCTGTGGTTGTTCCGAGGATGAAAAGAGATCATTTAATTTCAACAAAAAGCTTACCAAGAAGGTAGAGATAACAAAAGTGAATACCCTGCGCTCAAGCCATGAAGCTCTTGGTGTGTGGGGAGGGGTGAATTTCAGGGTCTTGGAATTTGCCCTGTACAAATCGTTGCCACTGTGGCCTCTGACCACTAGATGGCGCAATATCACAAGTTTCTGGAAGGACACCCTCCCTACAACTGCCTCCACAGTGGTTCTCCAAGTATGGTCTCATTCTCAGAACTTACCAGAAATGCAAATTCTCAAGCCCTACCTCAGACCCACTGAATCAGAAACTTTTTAAACACGCCATCCAGGTGGTTCTGGTGCACACGGTTGTTTGAAATCACTGTCCTAGAGTCGACCTTGGGGTAGCTTGGGTAGGTAGATGTAAGTAGGAAGTGGGATTGAGGGGTTGCTGGAGAGAGGGTGGGAGTGAGGTATGATTGGGGGCAGAGGGGGAAAGGGGATGTGGGGGAGGTAGGGGAGAGGGGAGAGTGAAGGTACCCATCGCAGGAACAACTCCGAATTGTCCAAATTTGGGCAGGGCTTGTGCAATTCGGGGAGCAGTTAAGGGACAAGAGACTAGGTGGCAAATTTGCATTTCTTTTAAGGTAAAGCATGTCAAAGGGTGTCATTTGGTTGGAGGAGAAAGGGGGTCATTGTGTAACCCCCACTCTGGATGGAAGGCCAGGACCAGGAGCAGAGAAAGGCCAGCCGATGTCCCCACTATGGCTGTTTACCTCTGCCCATTCTGACATGTCACCAAAGCACCATTGTGTTAATGGACTAAAACCTTTGCAACCCTCCCAGGACAATCCAAGAAAATGGATGCTCAGAAATCAAAAAGAAGCTCGAGAGTAGGTGGAAAAATCACTAGTGAATTAAAATCTTACTTCTATCGTTTCAATCCTATATGTACCCAAAGGGGCATCCAGTGCCAGAATGAATTTATATCTTTTTTTTGACACAAAAATTTCTTTTGCAGGTGGCTACTGAGCCTTCAGATGCATTTGCAATGCATCATGCAAATAATTTTTTTCAGCTATGACGTATACAGTTTAGTTTGATTTATTTTTGATGTCAGAAACAAAATGGAAAGTTGGCACTTTAAAAATGAGTGTGGCTGGCTGAATAAATAAATAATATGGTCTTGGCCAGAAGCTGCCAGTGCCTCCTTAATTGGTCATTGATTCTTTAATTCTCTGCACTTTAACATCTACGGAAATTAAGAGGCCACAGAGCATGGAGATGTCTTTTGTTAAACAAATTAAGGAAGCCCGGTTTTAGAAGGTGTAGTCCTTCCTGGGCTCTGACACAGCCTTTAAAGGCAGGAGGACGGGAAAGCCAGGTGCCCTCTGTGGTTTCTTCCGGAGCAGGAAAGGACTGTCACCTTGTTTTTCCAGCTATGAATATTTATGCATGCACACGGACCTGAGGTACATAGAGAACACGGTGCAACTCGGCAACAGGGACACGGTGCGTCCCTCCTGTGGTTTTCAGGGGCATCCGGAGGTGGTCCGGCGCAGTTACCTTCCGGAAGATGTATTTGAGTTGCCCAAGTTCAGATCCTGGTGGACTAGCCTGGGCAGACCCAGTCAAAGGGCCTGGGGAGTCTCTTCCATTTCTCTCAGGGGAAGTTTTCTTTAGCTCCATTTCCAGGCTGGGTGGGGGCACCGGCCATTCTCACCATCCTCAGGGGAGATCACTGATGCCACCTAGAAAGTCTTCCAGAACCCTGTGGGCCTCCAGAGCCCACAGCTCCCTGCCACCCTTGACCTTCAACCCCCTGTCATTGCAGACGGTCGAAAGTTCTG
Organism: Mirounga leonina; assembly: GCF_011800145.1. Classification (NCBI taxonomy): domain Eukaryota; kingdom Metazoa; phylum Chordata; class Mammalia; order Carnivora; family Phocidae; genus Mirounga; species Mirounga leonina. The sequence goes on along the minus strand of NW_023270503.1, from coordinate 15,805,533 downwards.
CCTCTCTCCCCTCTGAGCCTCAGCAAGGGCTGTGTCCCCTGCTGGTTCTCCTCTTTTCCCCTAACACACCAAGGCTCCCTCCTCCAGGAAGTATTTCCTGTCTTCACCGCCCACCCCCCACCTCCCACCTGTGGGAGATAGCCAGCTGCAGCTCATCCCCAGAGCACACCCCTCGTCCTGCTGCTGGGACATCACTTCCTGGTGGTGTGAGTCCCTCGAGAACAGGGCATGTATCTTATTTCTGTAACTCTAGCATGTGAAACAGGACCCAGAACATCAGAGCCCTCAAGAATATTTGGTTGAGTGAATACATGATTGAGGGCATTTGCCTTTAAGCAGATACCACAGAAACTCAGTTAACAGGATGAAATGCCCCAAAGGTTTCCATGACTCTTACCTTGTCTTGGGTTCTAGCCTCTCACGCCTCTGTGTCAGGGATCTTCCTTATATCCCATCTGTGCCAGAGTTGCCTTCAGGTGGAGCTGGAGAAAATGCGTGTGGAGCCGTTGGGAGGTCGCTCACGCCAGTGGCGGGGAAGTCTGGGACAGGTGGTGCTCGTCTCGCCTCTGGTGGATCCGGGCTAGATCTGGCAGTTCAGGTATGAGGTCATATGGTAAAAAGGACATATCCTGCTGGGTTTTAGGCCCTTGAACACGATGTATCTGACCACGGGTATGTGCACTAAGACTGAAACCTCCCAACTTCAAAGGCAGTCTACATACATGGACGTCTCTGGGTTGGCATACAGGCTAAGAGCTGTGCGATCTCAGGGAAGTTACTTAACCTCTCTGGGCCTCAGCTTGCACATCTGTAAACTAGGGTCACCTCCAATAGTAGGAATTAGATGTGAATTTCCTGGCATCTAGGGTGCACTTGATAAATATTTTGTTTATTATTTGTGCCCTTTAGCTTGCCACATGGGGTAGGCATGAGGATAAGATTTGTAGAAGTTTCAAACCAGTTGGTCATCTTTGCTTCTGCGAGTTCTCGCAGGATGGGGTCTCCCCCTCTTTCTGGGTCCAGGAGGCCCATCATTTCCTCCACATTGAAGACCCCACTGCCCATCTCCTCTACTCCCTGCTCATCCTCTGGAACCACCCCAGGATGGCTCCCTCGCTGCAATTCCATCTGCAGGGGGATGCCACCATCAAAACACCTGCCACCCAGACCCCTGTTCCCAAATACCCTCTCCTTCTGAGCCTGGCTGCGGGGAGAAGCTGGGACCCCCGCCCTGGCACATGTCCTCGGCTGGCTGCCTCCGGGACCCCTCGCCCGCCTCCCCTCTCTCAGTCCCAGTTCCCCTTCCCAACAGTGTCTTCATTCCATTAGAATTCTTGCCCTTCTGCTTCCCACGTCAGCTGCACACCTGCCTGTCTCAGCCACCGCCAACATCCCGCGTCGCGTGTCCCCCGCGCCAGGCGTCTGGCCCTCCTCTCTCTCTCTGGCAATTAGGATTCCCTCCCCAGCTCACGTCAAAAGCCTCTGTTCTTCTCCCTGAACGTTCAAGTTAACTTCTACCGACTGTTTATTCAGCCTCCGTACCAGCCGGCTTGCTCCTTACTCAGCAAACGCAACCCCCAGAGGGGGCACTGGGGACACCAAGCCCTAGTTTCGGACAGGATGGAAAGACACGTCAGAGCGTGAGGGGGCAAGGCGGGGGTTCTGAGCCCCCATGTCCCAGGAGCGGGGGCGTGGGCAGGGGAGAAAGGAACCGGAGGGGCAGCTTGCCAATCTCAGGTGCTGCTTTTTGGGTTAGCCCACGGATACATTTGCATGGGTAGTTACAAACCTGTCTGTGTGTGTAGGAGGCAGGACGGGCCTCCTCTGAAGAGAATTTGGGGCACAGAAGAAGATGGTCCAGCAGGGAGGGTGCAAAGGGGAGAGAGGAGGCGGGAGGGGAGGAGGTGGGAGGGAGGAGGGCTGGGTTGGTGTGGCCAAGGAGAATGCCCACTCTCCCCCTCCCCAGCTTCTCAACCAGGGTGGCCCAAGGAATACCCTGTCATTGAAACTGTTTGCCATGAAGTGCCCATGTCACTCCTGAGTCTTCATGGAAAATTCGATTTTTAGGCGTCAGCCTTGTATTTGAGTTGCTTAGGGCGTGGGGAGGGAGAAGAGGTGTGTGTCTCATTTGTGAACCAATGTCAGGGCGTCCATAAAGCCACATCCAGGAGACTGGGCTGAGAGCCAGAACCAGGGGAGGCTGGAAGCCTGGAACTTTAAGCAGCTGGGGATTTGGAGAAATCTTGGGGAATCTGTGGAATGGGGCAATCGGATGGATCAATGTTACCCGTTAGGGAGCCGAGAGACCTGACATTTGGGATTCTCTGTGTAAACACACACACACACACGAATATATTCATAATATATAAAATGTATAAATGCAAAGTTATTCACATACAATATGAATAAATTATATGTAGTATGTATAAATATATTTATAAATGTAAAAAAGTCACATAAGAGAGATAAAATTTAAAGGATATAAAAGCTAGGGGTGCCTGTGTAGCTCGGTCGGTTAAGTGTCCAACTCTTGCTATCAGCTCAGGTCTTGATCTCAGCGTTGTGAGTTCAAGCCCCATGTCGGGCTCCTTGCTGAGTGTGGAGCCTACTTAAAAAACAAAAGATATCAAAACCAAATATATTCCCATAATACAAGTATAACACGTGTAAAAGCACACATTGTAGTATATAATCATGTATATAATTATACATAAAATATAGAATGTGTAAGAATGTTTTAAATATGTGTAACTTATGGACATACATAAAATATTATATAAGTAAAATCTTGGGACACAAAGTCAAATTGTTTACTTTCCCTACTCTGGCCATCTCTAACTTTTATTTGGGGTGCTTAGTCCACTTACATTTTTCAACTTTATTGCTGTATAATTGGCATATGGTCAGTTGCACGTATTTAAAGTATACAACTTGGTAAATTTTGACACGAACGCCCAGGTGAGCACATTGCCACAGTCAAGACGATGAACATATGCAGTCACCCCCAATAGTTTACTTGAGTCCCTCCATAATCCCCCTGTCCCTCCCCAACCCCGTCCCCAGGCAGCCAGAAATCTGCCGTATGTCATTGTCGATTAGTTAGTGTTTTCTGTAAATGGAATCATGCGATGTACTCTCTTCTGCCTGCCTCCTTGTGCTTAGCACACTTTGAGGCTCGTCCATGTTGGTGCGTGCATCAGCTCTTCCCTTTTTGTGCTGTGTTCCCTTGAATGGATATACCACACTGTTTATCCAGCCGCCTGTGGAAGGATGTTTGGGTTTGACCTTCAAACGAAAATCTCGAACGTGCCCACCCCCCCCGCCCCGTGCCATGAGTTGCAAGACGTTTCTCTCTCTTCTCAGGCTTCTCCTCATTCCTTAAGAGCCCCAAGGACTGCGGGGTTCATTTCTCCGTGTGTTGGTAGTTCAGGGCCTACTGCAGCACAGGGAGACCTGTCCAGGCTCCGGCCCTGGGCCACCCCCTGCCTCACTGTGCCCTCATCGCCTTATCCGCACTGGCCAGTGGGCCCTGGGTGTCGGGGGCAGGCTAACACTTGTTCCTCGTGTCCGTGGCTTCTCAGGGAGCTGGGTCAGGAGAGGTCCTGGAGACCGCCGAGCGCGGTGTCCACGTTAGCCCTGCTCTCCCAGTTTGCTCCAAGCTGGACACAGTTGTGCCTCTCAACTGTGTTCGGGCAGATTCTGGGCCCCGCCCCCAGAGGTGTGCACAATGGTCACGCTCCTGTGAAAGCTCATGCTGTGATCACCCAGCCCCTGCTGCTGAGCTAGAGCCTCATTGCTGCCCCACAGGGTGTCCAGCTATTTCTGGAAGGCTCTGGGCTTTCTCATCGGCATTTCTCCGTGTTCCATCCAGCCTGCTGACCGCTCTCTCCCTCTCATTCAGTCCCCGGTGGCCACACTGGCCCCCCTCACTGTTCCTCAAACACACAGGTGTGTTTCTGCCTCAGGGCCTTTGCACTTGCTTTCCCCTCTGCCTAGAATGCTCTTCTCCCAGGTGTCTGCTAAAATTTCCCCCTCACCAACCTTTCCTTTCCCCCTCTCCTGTCTTATTTTTTTTCTCTAGGCATCACCATCTAACACCCCCTATAGTTTACGTCCCTCTTGTTTGTCATTATCTCCTCTGTCGGAATATAAGCTCCACAAAGGCAATCATTTGTCTGCTTTGTTCACTGGTAGTTCCAGCTCCCAGAGTTGCTGGCACATAGCAGGTCAAAAGAAAGAATGAATAAATGAACACCTGTCTCGCGTTCATTTTATTGGAGAAAATCCCCCCCAGGATGAGCAGTCAGAGGCAATTTCAACCTGAAATGGGTGTGAAACTGCCACCCTGTGAGCTGAGGGCACTTGGCTGTCCTTGGCAAGTCCCGACAGACCTAGTTCTGGGCCGGGGCTGGGGCCGGGGCCGCTGGGCCGTCAGTCCATGTTGGTGCGTGCATCAGCTCTTCCCTTTTTGTGCTGTGTTCCCTTGAATGGATATACCACACTGTTTATCCAGTGTCGAGTAAAAACATCCTAATTGGGTAGCAGCGCCTCCAGCAGCAGCGCCTCCACTTGTTTTGTTCAGTTTTCCCTAGGAAGGGATCTTCCTAGCATTTCATTCTGCACAGTGAGATAAAATTGGTATTTTATTAGCATAAAACTACAGCTTTGCATTAGTGTTTAACTTACGAAATGAGGACATGGGCTCGATGAAAATGAAAGTCTGACCAACGGCGATGTGGTGGCCTCAACTGACTGGATCCTGGAACAGAAAAAGGACATAAGTAGAAACACCAGCGACATCTTTTTACTTACAATGTTGGTGTCTTTCGTTTTGACAAACGTACGTCCCGTCTGACAACGCCATCCTGTATGAGAGCAGATACTCGGAGGAACCGAAGCGGGGTGAAAGGTATTCGGGAACTCTCGGGACTACCTTTGCAATGTGAGTGTGAATACAAAAGTACCAAAAGAAAGTTTATTTAAAAATTTTTATTGGGGGCGCCTGGGTGGCTCAGTTGGTTAAGCGACTGCCTTCGGCTCAGGTCATGGTCCCGGAGTCCTGGGATCGAGTCCCACATCGGGCTCCTGGCTCGGCGGGGAGCCTGCTTCTCCCTCTGACCCTCTCCCCTCTCATGCTGTTTCTCTCTCTCTCTTTCTCAAATAAATAAATAAAATCTTTAAAAAAAAAAAATTTTTATTGGGGCGCCTGGGTGGCTCAGCTGGTTAAGCGTCGGACTCTTGGTTTCCACTCAGGTCGTGATCTCAGGGTCATGGGATTGAGGCCCTTGGGTAGCCCCCCCTTCATACTCAGGGGGGAGTCTGCTTCCCCCTCTGCCCCTCCCCCCACCCTCCCACCCCCCCACCCCCGCTCGTGCACCCTTTCTCTCTGCCCCTCCCCACCACTCGTGCTCTCTCAGAGGGAGAAATAAATAAATAAATAAATAAATAAATAAATAAATCTTTAAAAGATTTTATTACAGTAGTAAATAAAATTTAACCAATAAAAACTACACGTGACATTACGCACAACAATGATCATCTTGCACAACATACAAACTATTGGTTTGTGTTGCTTTGGTTACACAGTATTGAAAGAAATCTGGGCTCAGCGAGGTGGTTGGAAATGGCAACAGGTTGTAAGAGCTGCGGGCCCCACGGTCTCGGGGACCCGCTGCTCTGAGACTGAGAAGACGGGGAGCTCGTTCCGAGGTCTGGAGAATGGGACAAGCAACGCGGTGCCAGTCTGCGATGGGTTAACGTTTTGTACAAAGCACACTGGAGCGTGTGCACATTGTTCCCTGCAGCTTTTTAAAAGTTAAAACTGTTTTTGAACGATGACATCTGAATCAAACATTTGCAGAACCCGTGAAGCATCTTTAGGGCTTTGCCAAGCAGTTTGAAAGCCCTTGGTCTGATCACAAGCTCCCATTTTGCAGATGAAAAAACCTAAGGCCTGGCCAGGAGAGAGGACTAAGGTCTGCCAAGTCCAGGACCAGCTCAGGCTGTCCTGCTCCCAGCCATAAGGTTTATTTCTATGAATGGATGTAACTGGATTATTTTTCTGGAAACTGCTGGGTAGGAAGTCATTGAATGTTTCAGCCTACCTGTTCTCTTGATGATCATTTATGCTCTTTCCATTTTTTAAAGCTCCAGTGAACTCTCTTGAACGTATCTCCTCATTTACGTGTCTAGAGCTTCCCTGAAGGTGCCATTGCTGGGTCATAGGGTGTAAATACCCTTGACTTCACTAGGAAATGCCAGATTGCTCTCCAAGTGCTTATAGAGAGTGCCCCCCTTCTCTGCTGCAGAGCGTGACCCCCGTGGCTCCTCATCCTCACCAGTACTTGGTGTCGTCAGAGCGGAACGAGGCAGTGTCCCCCTCTGTCCCTCTGGTGTGTGATACCCTTGCCCTCTGGAGTCCTTGATGGTCCTGTGTCTGTGTTCTAGCGCTGAGCCCATCCTAACTCACTGGGTGACCTGGGGCGAGTCACTTCCTGCCCTGTCCCCCAATCCCAGCCTGACTCTCCGCATCTGTGGCATGAGGAGGAGCCAGAGGTTCCCAATCAGGATGTTTTTACTCGACATTAAATTTTCAAAACCTTCCCCGTAAAAACAGATGTCCTCGCAGTAGTCAATGACTGAGAAAATACAACATGATCCTAGGCTACTGTGAGTTCATTCATGATTTACAATGAATTTGTATTTCACTAAGTAGTGTAACATGTAATCCATTTTGAAATGGCCATCAACGTGTCCGTGATCACCATAATTTATTCGGTTTGCCCACCATGTTTTATACACATGTGGACGCATGCCGCATACCCCAGATTTATTCGGACTCCCTGAGTCTCTTGCCCCGAGGCTGGAGACGAGGGGACTAGAGGGTATCGGTGAAGAGGAAGGTAGCGAGGTGGCTTCAGAAGGCCACCCCCCGGCTGTGTGACCCCAGCAAGTAGTTTTTTCCTATGTGTCCCTGCGAGCACCAGGCACTGCTCTACGTATGCTTCCTGTATTTGATTCTATGCTTAGACCAGTTCCTGGCACGGAGTGCCCTCTGAATGTTTTATCTCAATTAATCCTTCCAACAGTCCTGCGAGGGAGTTCTTATTCATTTATTTATTCACTAAGTATTTCTCGAACACGACCACGTTCCAGGCATTGATTAGGCACTGGAGATCCATCGGGGAACTGAACAGTCACAATTCTCTGCCTTCATGGAGCACCCCAGTATCCTGACTTTCTCCGTAAGGATGCTGGAGCCCAGAGACGTTCAGTGCCTTCCTGAGCCCACACAGTGAACGGGACACATTTGCTTGCTTTGTCTGCTGGCTCTTCCTCACAGAGCCCCCCACTTCCCTGGAGCACTGCTCCTGGCCGCACCCAGTCTGTCCTCATGCCACCTGCGGCAGCTGCACCGGGCTCTCTAGATCCTGCGCTTGACCCCTAGGCCAAGCAGGGAACATGAGTCCCCTTCCGTGGGGTTTTGTACTTGGGACCAGAGAAAGCACAGAGTCAGTCCGTGGAGGCCGTTGGCTGTCCTGTTTTCTTCCATATGGAGGGTGTCACTCTGGAGGGAGAGAGAACGGACCGGGGGAGGGGCAGGGAGGGGAGAGAGAGGCAGGCTGGTGTTCATCTCTCCAGGCTCAGCCGTTCCTGACACCCGGCCACATTCCTCTCTGACTTCCCGGAGACACCCAGTACCCTCATAACAAATGCCCCCCCCCCTTTTTTTGCTTAGACTTGCAACCAAAGGAATCCTAGTTAATAGCCCGGGACACAGCAAGTGCCTGGGAGCAACTGCTCTAAGATGCTTCGAGCTCCCGACACACCCTAGATTGCCTTTTGGCATGTGGAGCGGGGTGTCCTGTTCTTAGATAACTTTGCAATAGATTCTCTACCTTCAGAGCATGTGGCTGAAAACTCACTCTTAATAAATCAGACGGGAGCTTTCTGCATGGAAAAGAGCCTCAGCCATACATCATTTTTGTTTTCCTCTTGGGGAGAACAACTATGCCACAGCAATAACCTGCCACGTATATGTCTCAAAGCCCTATTTATATAGCCATATGGATAAATATATATAAATAGGACTGTGGAATAATAAATTAAGGGATCTGCTCATCCATAGAAGACGTATGGGGCTTTCAGGACCTAATGGCGGCCTGATTCAGTAAGAAAAATGGGTCTTCAGCAGGATGTGGCCAAGAATGAGATGAGCCCATAGCCTGATAGAAAGCCCACCGGAGAGGTGGAGGGGTGGGGAGGACTGTGTGAGGAGCCGGAAGCTCTGGCTGAATGAGCTGTAGGAGGCAAGGAGTGGGGCAGGGCTGTGGCAAGTCATAAACCCTGCGCTGTCTTCCCAATGGAGCCCCTATTCTGCTGTGTGACCTTGGGCAGGTCACTTGCCTTCTCTGAGCCTCATATATAGGTGAGGGATGTGGACTTGCTGACCTCCAAGGTCCGTTTTTCCACCCCACCCCCCCACCGGCATCTAAAATGACTCTGAGCTCTGTGGCCCATGCCCTTGAAATGTTAAGAAGATCTCAGTTAGGTTGAGGTTTCCCCTAGGCCTTGAACAATCCCTCATGCTCCTCATGGGTCTCCTACCTTCTGGACGCTTCCTCAGAAGGGATCTGTAGTCATATGACCAAAGGCCCTGGGGCAGTCTAAACAACAACATGACTGGAATTACTGCTACTTCTCCCATGATTCTGCGTGACTGTGGCTGGAGGCTTCATGCTCATGACCTGTGGCTAGCATTTATGGAGAGCTAACTGTGTGCCAGGCACCATTCTCTACACTTTACATGCGTGAGCTTGCGTCATCACAAGATGAACCCGGGAGGGAATTACCATTAGCTTCCCTATTTATGGATGAGGAGGCAGAAGCACAGAGAGGTCCAGTGCCTGGTGCCAGGTCACACAGCTGGGGAGCGAAGGTGTTAAGATGCCCTCCGGAGTCTGACTCGAGCATCTGCATTCCTAATCTCTGCTGTGAACTTCTGCGTGCAAGGGCAGAAAGGAGGCTAGAAGAGGTTAATTAATGTGTGAACAGACAGGATCCTTGGAGTTCTCAGACCTGTCAATTTCATGGGAAAGGATAGAGAGAGAAAGTATTCTTGCTGCTCCTTGTGTTTCTTTCGTTTTTTTCCAAGTCAGTCAATTTTTTTTTTTAACAAAAGTCTATTTACAGAAGCGACACCTAGGACCCAAGATAACCACGCATCAGCCATGCTTCAGTGAACCCCCAAATCAAAGATGGACTGGATATCGTGTACCTGATGGTATTGGCTTTTTCAGGATTTCAGACTATTTTTTGTTCTCTCCGTGGGTTGAAACCAGGCTTTTGTGACTTGATGAGGACACATTTCTCCTGGGGTGTAATAATGCAGCTGGTGTTAGACCTAATGCCGAAGAGAGAACATTTGCTATTTTGGAAGAGTTAATCCCAAAGCTTCTTTCTTTGGCTCCTGCCTTTAGAAAAGGCATTTCTGAGACAGGTCCAGGCAAGACTGCTGCCTCAATAATCGGCCCTCAATCATCTTAACGCCAATCACAACACTTTACTGAGCGCTTGTAATGTGGCAGGCCCGCTGCTGCAGGCTGGTTTAATTCCCCTAACGCTTCCTGAACGAGTCTTTCTGTCACTCCCATGTTATAGACCGGGACCTGAGGCACAGACATGAAGCAGCCAGGCCCAGGTGCTCCCGCCAGCGAGGGGCAGAGTGGGGACTAGACCCCAGTGCCGGACACAGGGTTGTTAACACCAGACTCTGTGACTTCCAGGACTGGCCATCGAATCTGGGGAAAAATGAAAATGTGGGGCCCCTTGTCCGACAACTACTAAGAATTTGAAGACAGTGACAGCAGAGTATTAACCAATCGTGGGGTCCTGTGTGTCTGCACACAACACATGCCCAGGAAGTCAGTCCAGACTACCCACTTTGGGCAGTTTCCTGGCACCTTCCGGCTCCTGGGCCTCTCTTCCAGGGCTGGGTTCTCACAGAGGTATGCCTTAGGATGCCGGGAAAGCTATGGAAAGGACCAGCACAACCTGGGCTTTAGAAAGTCTGGGATGGTGGCAGGTGTCTCCCAGGCAGGAGGCAGAAAGGGCTCAGGGTGTGGACTGGACACCCTGAGGCCGTCCTCTTGCCTCATCAGCATCCCCAAGTGGGCACTTGGCCAGACCCCACTGCTTCTCCAGGCTGTGCGTCAGGGGTCCTGACTGTCTTTATTTGTCCTGTGGCTGTGTCCATGATGGGGCCTCCCAGAAGCTCAGAGAGGGCCAGACTGTTGCTGCCTTTCTTTAAGCTTCGGTTTGTTAAACAATGAAGCAACATCAAAGCAGGCTGCAAAAATTGTAGCATATTTCAAATGTGTACCTGTTTAAAACTAAGGCCATTTGCACAAAAAAAATTCGTAAAATGCAATATAAATGTGCTTTTCCCAAGACAGTTATTGGATTCCTTCATTTGTAGCTTCTACATGCACAGTAGATTCTGGTAAAAGAATATAATCTTTTTTTTTTTCATTTTTATTGAGATATAACACACATACAGTAAAGTGTGTGTAAAGTGCACTGATCCCAGGTATACAGCTTGCTGGTTTTTACTTATGTCTACACTCCTGTAACCACTACCCAGATCAGGATAGTTACAGCACCCAGAAAGGTCTCACACGCCCCTTTGAAGTCAATACCCCCAACAGGCAACCACTGTTATGACTTGTATCACCAGGGGCTGGTTTTGCCTGTTCTTGAATGTCGTATAAATGGAATATTTTTTGAGTCTGTTTTCTTTCTTTCTTTTTTTTTTTTTTTAAAGATTTTATTTATTTATTTGAGACAGAGAGAATGAGAGAGACAGAGAGCACATGAGAGGGGGGAGGGTCAGAGGGAGAAGCAGGTTCCCTGCTGAGCAGGGAGCCCGATGAGGGACTCGATCCCGGGACTCCAGGATCATGACCTGAGCCGAAGGCAGTCGCTTAACCAACTGAGCCACCCAGGTGCCCCGAGTCTGTTTTCTTTCACTGAACATTATGTCCCAAATCATCCGTGTTCTCGTATGTGGCCATGGTGCATTCTTTTTACTGTTGTGGGGGTGTGGTATTCCATTGCATGACTGTGTACAATTTGTTTACCCATTCTCTTTCTGATGAGCATCTGGGCTATTTCCCGTTTGGGGCTACGACGAACAAACTGTTAGAACGTTGACAATAGCCTGGATGTTTCCCCCAGTGTGATGGTATTAGCGGGGGAGGGCTTTGGGGAGGCAATGAGGTCATGAGGGTGCAGTCCTCAGGAATGGGATCAGTGCCTTCATAAAAGAGACCCTAGACAGCTCCCTTGTCCCTTCCATCATGTGAGGCCCAGTGAGAAGCCAGCCATCTACGAACCGGGAAGCAGGTTCTCCCCGGATGCCGAATCTGCTGGCGCCTTGACCTTGGGCTTCCCAGCCTCCAGAACTGTCCGAAATAAATTTCTGTTGTTTATAAGCCACCCAGGCTCTGGTGTTTCTATCGGCCCAAACAGACCAAGACAATGTTGTGCCTGCATTTCGGGTGGCCGTATGCTCTCACTTCCCTTGGATTGGGTATGCGTATGTTCAGCTTTAGAAGACACTGCCCAGCAGTTTCCTGAAGTGCTTGGCCCGGTTCTCACTCTCATAGCCGCACCCGAGGGTATGGAAGACACATTGAAAGACGTAGGGTGACTAGCATCTTCCTTCGCCCCTTTTGGTGTTACTCTGTGAATGCATTCTGTGGAGAAGCAGAAGGCCCGAGAACCAGGAGCACTGACGTCCCTCCGAGGGCAGAAGGTGGATGCCTCGCTCAAGCAAAGAATGCAAATTCACTCTCCCTGCGACTCCTTATTGTATTCGGGCCATCAGTGGATCAGGGGGATGCCCACCCTCCATGGGGAGGGTGATCCTTACTCAGTCTACTGATTCAAATGCTTCATCTCTTCCAGAAACACCCCCACAGACACACCCAGAAATCATGTGACCAGCTCTCTCTGGGCCTCTGTCAGCCCCATTGAGTTGACACATAAAATTAACCGTTACACTGCCACACCTCAGCTTTTGGTCATCCTCCTGCCACCAAGCAAATGGTGCCGGGGGGGCGGGGGAGAAAGGGGACCCCCGCATCCCACCATCCTGTCGAAGAAGTAACAAAAAGGATAACTAGACGGAGAAAGGGAGAGCCAGGTGGGAGAAAGGAGGGGACAGGGGAGAGACCCCAGGTTACAACTTCTCATCCTGGGGTCTCGGTGTCTGACTCAGAGTCCTTGACTCCTTTCAGGGTACATTTTTGGGGCAGCTTCCACACGCCTGGTACATCCATTCTGGCTGTTCTCACAACCTTGCAAATTTGCTGTTATTAACTATTACCCTGTGTCAGGCACTTCGTTAATATTCATTATCGCTCATCTTCACCACTCCTCCACATACAAAAGAGAAAAAAGGCAGAGCAGAGAGATAAGAAACTCATGCAGGGTCATCTGCTCGTAAGTGCCATCACAGGACTTGAACCTGACTGCCCGGCACAGTGGGGAAGCGAAACATGGAGCCTAATGTTACTGTAAGTTTTACACATGTGCGTGCATGCTGGCGTGTGCACACAACCAGGCAGGTGCGTGCATGGGAACACTACTTCCCAGGACAGGCATTGCTCTTTCCGAAGGGCTAAGCACAAATGGATGTCTTGTAAAATTGAATTACAGTATTTACCAGGAGACTCGATTAAAAAAAAAACAAAAAAAAAGACCTGAAAGGAGATGTTGGGGGAGGCCATTGGAAAATGGGACCCTCTCTCTTCTTCTGTGTAAGTCTGTGAGTTTTTATAGTTGGAACTTGTAAAACAGGAAGGAGCTCCCTGGCCCCCCCTGCCAGCCGCTGCCCGCTGTCGCTCCCCCTGCTCGGATTCATCACGAGCACACCACGAGAACCTCAGGGTCTCGCCTTGGTTTGCAGCAACCTGATGTGGGCCAGGCCCTTGACTCCGGCTTGCAGCTAGGGTGGGTAGGAGGTGTCTGTAGTCTTCAGGGTGGTGCACAAGGGGCGGGCTCTTGTTCTCCTCCCCCCCTCCCCCCCCCGCACCCCTCAGCTCCACACCCACAGAAGGGCCAGTCATTTCTGCCAGGTCTGATCATTTCAGAGTCTATGAGACGAGCTAACACAGAAAAGCAATAAAAAGTGAGGCTTTGCGGTTCCCAAAAATAATTGTCCCTCGGTCTGTCCCTTCGGGTGGGTGGGAGGAGCAAGCCACCAGCCCTGTATGGGGCTCACTCATGTGGGAGGTCAACAGCCCAGTGGAGCCCCCCATGCCTATGATCCCTCATTCACCCAAGGGGAGCAGCTTCGGGGCCAGCTGCCCAGCCACGGGCCTGGGGCTTCGCTTCCTCCCGCTGCGCCTCCTAGAACTTCCCCCTTGAACTACCCAGACCACAAAGGGTCCTAGGCAGGGGGCCGTGGCCCCCACTTGCCAGGAACAGCTGCGCCAGCCGCCAGCAGCCACAGCGGGCCAAGGCCAAGTAGTGGGTGGGGAGGGCTTTGCTGTCAGTTCCCAGCAGGACCAAGCTCGGGGGTGAGGACTACAGCCGTGCGAGCCAAGAAAGCTTATCCTGAGAGACAACAAATGGATGGAAGAAGAAGGGAAGATATAAGGGGGGGGGGGTATTTGTTTTTGGTTGTTTTTTTTTTTTTTTTAGTACCTAGCACGTGCCAGACACTGTGGAACGTGTATCTACATACCTTATCCTCCTTGGTCTTCACAACAAACCAGTGAAATAGATACTACTCATTGTCACACCCAGGCCCAGTGTCCCGGACATCGCAGCCAGTGTCGTCCTACAGGGGGCCTTGGGCTCAGCAGGAGCCCTGCACTCACTTTAATGCTCTGCTGGTCAACACCTGGAAATTCCTAATAATTTTTTAACAACACTTCTATATTGCCATTTTACATTGGACCCTGCAAATGTGGCAGCCGGTCCTAATTATACCCACTTTACAAACAAGGAAACTGAGGCTCTAAAACTGACGTTGCAGGGGCTCCTGGGTGGCTCAGTCGGTTGAGCATCCGGCTCTTGGTTTCGGCTCAGGTCACGGTCTCAGGGGCGTGAGATGGAGCCCCATATTGCTCTGCACTTAGCGGGGAGTCTGCCTCTCCCTCTCCCTCTGCCCCTCCGCTTGCTCTCTCTCTCTCTCTCTCTCTCTCAAATAAAATAAATAAATAAAATCTTTAAAACTGAGGTTACATCGCCTGCCCAAGATCACAGCTGGCAGACTGGTGGACTTAGTACTTGGCCTCAGGGCTGTCTGACTCCCAGACCATACTCTCTGAGTAGCCTGCTTGCCCTCATGGGTGACAAGCTAGCAGGGTGTGTAGTATGTTAGCCCACTGGTTCTCAGAGCGAGGGCCCCGGATGGGCAGTGTCAGGACCACTTGAGAACTTGCTAGGCTGGGCCCAGCGGTCTGTGTTTTAACAAGCTCTCCCGAGGATTCTGATGCGACTCAGGTTTGCGAGTCCCTGAGCTGAAAGATGGTGGAAGAGCAGAAGGAGGGAGACAGAGAGGGTGCGTGGTGGGGGTTGGTCTGCAAGTACAGAGAGGATGGTCGAGGTGGGGCTCCATGAAAAGGGGACATTTGAGTAAAGATGTGAGGATGAGGAGGCACTCTCTGGGCTCCTCGGGGGAAGCGTGAACCAGGTGGAGACGGGCCAGCAGGGGTGCCCACGGGCAGGAGAGTGCCTGGTGCGCCTGAGGAGCAGTAATGAGCCCTTTGGGGTTGGGACAGGCCACATTCACCAAGCCTCTGGATCCCAATCCCCTGTTCTTCCTTATTCCATCCATGTGACTGTTGCCTGGGGAGACAATTTGGGAACAGTCACCCAAGTGGGACAAATGAGGGGCTGTTTCTCTCTTGGGGCAATCATACCCTTTAGGAAGGAGATCTGAGGCCCCAGCTGAAGATGCTGCTTCGAGACAAACTGATCAGGACTCGTTAAAAAGCTGACGCTCCGTGGCCACAGTATTCTTCCTTCCTGGAGGGCAGCCCCCGAGGACCGATCAGGAGATATTTTCATTAGGTTTCGCCGGTGCCTGGAGCGTCGACAAACCACTCGGGAGGCCCTGGGACACATTCTGCTGCAGGGGCGGCAGGTCTGTCGTCTCAAGGGGTTTGTTCAAAATTTCAGGGCCACACTTGTCACCCCGCATGAAATCTTAGGAGAGAAAAGATTGGCACAGTTGACCAGCAGGGACTCACCCTCTTCCTCGGAAGCAGACTCGTGTCCTAGGGAGGCTCCCCGAGCTCCCCTTTGTCTCGTTCCCTTTGTCTTCTCACTCCTATTCTCAGCTCTTGTGCAGAATCTGTACCTCGCTCCACTGGATCCCAGGGCAGTGGCAGGATGAAGGGAGGAGAAGGGAAGAAATAGTAAGGGTGTAGGGATGGATAGACTTGGCCAAAGATTGTATGAGGTGGTGCAGTGTGAAGGGAAATGGAAGATATATTCCAGGTGGGGCACCTGGATAACATAAGCCAACAGTTACTTGAGTGCCGACTCTGTTGGAGCGTATCTTAAGTGCATTCAGTGCATTGTCCAATTTAATTCCTCGTTATGCCCCTTTTATAGATGTGAAAACTGAGCTTCATCTAGGAAAGCACTTGGCTCAGGTCACAGAGATAGTAAGTGGTGGATTTGGGATGGAAACCCAAGCCTGACTGAGTCCCTGACACCAGTGGTCCTTAAACCTTAGCATATATTAGAATCACCTGGAATGCTTGTTAAAATACAGATTACTGGGCCCTACCCCCCGAGTTCCTGATTCAGTAGGTCTGGCATGGGACTCAAGAACCTACATTTCTAACACGTTCCTGAGTGATGCTGAGGCTGTTGATCCGGGCACCACACTTCGGGAACCACCGCATCCCCATACACCAGTGGTTTTCAGCCCTGGCCATGCATTGGAATCACGTGAGCACTTCAAAATTCTGATGTCAGCTTGCTCCCCTCTCTGCAAGTCTGACTGAATTGGTCTGCAGTGGTGTCGGGACTTTGGCATTTAAAAAAAAAAAAAACAGGGCGCCTGGGTGGCTCAGTTGGTTAAGCGACTGCTTTCGGCTCAGGTCATGATCCTGGAGTCCTGGGATCGAGTCCCGCATTGGGCTACCTGTTCAGTGGGGAGTCTGCTTCTCCCTCTGACCCTCCTCCCTCTCATGCTCTCTGTCTCTCATCCTTTCTGTCTCAAATAAATAAATAAAATCTTTAAAAAAAAAAAACAAAAACAACAGGGGCGCCTGGGTGGCTCAGTTGGTTAAGCGACTGCCTTCGGCTCAGGTCATGATCCTGGAGTCCCGGGATCGAGTCCCACATCGGGCTCCCTGCTCAGCAGGGAGTCTGCTTCTCCCTCTCCCTCTGCCCTTCCCCCATTCGTGCTTTCTCTCTCTCTCTCTCAAATAAATAAATAAAATCTTTAAAAAAAAAAAAAAAACAACAAAAACAACAACAACAACAAAAAACAAAAAAAACCCCAGGGTGTCTCTAATGTGCAGCCAGGGATGAGAATCACTGCTCCAAAGTCTGTCAATAGGGAATACAGGAGGAATAGCAGGTTTCCGGAGGAAATAATGGTCCCTTTTCACTAATATACTGAAACATAATGACTTCTGCTTTCAAGCTCAAAATCCCCAGCATTACGAGCCAATCTGCTCAGGCCCAGCTAGATGCTAATTGAGTTTCCTCTTTGGGTTGGGTGCTTGTTCACCTGAATGAGGACCCACTGGGGCCAGCAGGTTGGTGGGGAATGACCAGATGGAAAGGCACTGAGAAGCTGATGACAGGTCTACTTCGCAACCGGGCATTTTTCTTACAAATAAAAATCTGCGGCGATTTCTCTTAAGTTTGCAGGAGATGTTTTATGACCAAAGTCCTCGCATAATTATACAACGGAAATGTGTTTGAAATTGCTTAAATGGTTATATATAGGTAGGATTTGCTCAAGCATTTGATGTCCTTTTAAGAAGTCTGCATTCAGCTGGATTACCTTTGAAATGTGCTTTTGAAATTGGGCGTTTGCCGTTCCCAGTTCAGTGCTGAGAAAGAGGAGAGTGCTCTGCATAACCTAAAAGTGGTAGTGCTTTTTTAGAAGGCTGGCATTGCTTATAAAGATGGTATCTGGTGATTAACTGTTGAGGAATTAACCTGGGAGGCTTGTGGCTGCTGTCTTAGTGTAGCAGTTCTAGGAAAGTAACAAAACTAAACAAGGAAAGTTGGATTTCTCAATGCATTGGCTCTCACCAAGATTAAAAAAAAAAAAAAAAAGCAACAACAAAAAAACAAACCCAGTGATGATTGGCTGGAGGAGGAAGAGAGATTGGAATGATGGAATGGTAGAGCCTCAGACTTGCACGAGAAGAAGGCACCTAGACCAGGAAACTCAAGTCCAATGCCTCCAGAGGCCTAGATGAGTGAGGGACACCAGCAGGTGCACCACCTCAACAGAGCAGCTGACATTCCAGCCACAAAGATGGGCCCCATGCTGCAAGATCGCCTGAGTTTTCTAGACAAGACAGAAATCAAGATTTTAACATAAAGTTTTCCAATTTTATTTATTTATTTTTAAATATTTTATTTGAGAGAGAGAGAGATTGAGAATGAGTGGGGGCAGATTCAGAGGGAGAAGCAGGCTCCCCACTGAGCAGGGAACCCGACATGAGACTCGATCCCAGGACCCTGGAATCATGACCTGAGCCGGAAGCAGATGCTTAACTGACTGAGCCACCCAAGTTTTCCAATTTTAGCATGCTTGCTTAAATACAATCAGTGCAGCATGGGCCAAATAGGCGTGAAGGCCATCTTCAGACAACATCGATGAGCTTGTCCAACCCCCTGATTTTATGGAGGAGGAGACATGTTCTATAGGGCGCCCTCAGTTATCAGTTTAAATAAAGGCAGTCAACCGCGAGCCCCTTTGCCTTCAAGGCGCTCAAGGTCTGGTGAGGAAAAGGCAGGGAGCAGGGGCAGGTTTTGATGGAGTTGGACCCAGGAGGCTGTGAGGACTAAGAAGGAGTGGTCACATCCAGCCTGGGATCTGGAAGCTTCGGCGAAGACCCAGGGACGTGTACGTTTGGAGAACAGCAAGAGGTGGCAAGCCCGACCCCAGGTACAGAACAGGAAGGGTCTCCGCTGATGAGCACCTGGGGGATTTTGATACGGCTGGAACTCTGGTCCACACCGCAGGATGTATCCTCACTGTGGTGCAGGGAAAAGATGAGCTAAGTGTCTGAGAATCTGAGAGTGGGGCTTAGCCAAGCTTGGAGAAAAGGGTGACAATGTCAGGTGATGAAGTATAGTTTTGGCTTTTATTTTTTTCCTACTTGCTCTGAAATGAGCATTCCAAACTCTGTCATCATAACCCCTGAAAGGCTGCCTGATTCCTCAGTGGAAATGGCTCATTCTGCTTTTAACAGCTCCCAGTGCTTTGAGTGCATGGATCTTTATATTTCAATAATCAACGTGATTTCCCTTCGGTAACCTTGGCATTCATCGCACCTGCCTGGGGATGCTTTTTTTTTCAGTCCTGATGCCTTAGACTTTGGAGGAGGGGAGGAAGAAGAAGAAATTCAGATTGTTTTTCTGTGTGATCCTGTGTTTGGGGAAGTTCCTTTTTGAAGGAACCCACTGTTTGAAGTCCCACTGTTTTCAGGGTTTTCTTGGCACTGTGCTAGACTGATGGGGTTTGGAGTCTGTCCCTGGTGGTGACAGACTGTATCTGTATTGTGGTGAGCACAGCATAGTGTATAGAGTTATCGAATCATTAAACATAATGCACCTGAAACTAATCTAACAATGTGTGTCAAGTACACTTCAATTAAAAAAAAAAGAGTCAAAAAATAAAAAGAGAAGGAATTGAGATAAAATTCACATTACATAAAATTCACCATTTAAACCACATTTAAATGTACATTTCAGTGATTTTAATTCGGTGTTGTGCAGGCATCCCCTCTATCTAATTTCAGAACATAATCATTACCCCCAAAAGAAATCCCATACTCATTAAACAGTCATCCCTCATTTTCCCTTTCCCCAACACCTGGCAAACACTAATCTACTTTCTGTCTCTATGGATTTACCTGTTCTGGACATTTCATATAAATGGAATTATACAATATATCACCTTTATGTCTGGTTTCTTTCACTTAGCAGCTTTCAAGGTTCATCCGTGTTGCAGTATGTATCAGTACTCATTGCTTTTTATGGCTGATATTCCATTGTATAGATATACCACATCATGATTATCCATTCATCAGTCAATGGACATATGGGTCATTTTCACCTTTTGGCTGTTGTGACTAGGGCTGCTATAAACGTCTGTGTGCCAATTTTTTGAGCACCTGTTGTCAATTCTTTGGGGGTATATACCAAGGAATGGAATGGCCGGCAGATGTGGTAATTCTATATTTGACTTTTTGAGGAACTGCCAAGTTATCTTATACAGTGGCTGAACCCTTTTACATTCCCACCAGCGATGTCTGAAGTTCCAGTGTCTCCACATCCTCACCAACACTTGTTGTTGTCTTTGTGATAATAGCCACAGCAGTGTGTGTGAAGGGGTATCTCATGGTTTTGATTTTCATTTCCCTAATGACTAATGATGTCGAACGTCTTTTCATGTGCTTGTTGGCCATTTGTATGTATTCTTTGGGAACAATGTCTATTCAAATCCTTTGTTTTAAATTGGGTTGTCTTTTTATTGCTGAGTTGTAAGGGTTCTTCATATATTCTGGATACTAGACTCTTAAAGATACATGATTTACAAATACTTCCACTCTACGGGTTGTTTTTCTTTTTTGTGATAATGTCCCTTGATGCACAAAAGTTTTACATTTTTTTAAAAGATTTTATTTATTTATTTGACACAGAGAGAGCGAGAGAGAGAGCAAGCACAAGCAGGGGGAAGGGCAGGCAGGGGAGAAGCAGGCCCCCTGCTAAGCAATGAGCCCGATGTGGGGCTCGATCCCAGGACCCTGGGATCATGACCTGAACTGAAGGCAGCCACTTACCCGACTGAGCCACGCACGCACCCCAAAAGTTTTAAATTTTGATGAAGTTTAATTCATCTATGTTTTCTTTTGTTGCTTGCCTTTGGGCGTTATACTTAAGAAACTATTGCCTAGGAACACCTAGGCATTCATTTCCAATTCATGAAGACAAGATATCTTTCCATTTATTTAAGTTTTCTTTAATTTCTTTCAACAACATTTTGTAGTTTTGAGTATACAAGTCTTTCACTTTTTTGGTTAAATTTATTCCTTAGTATTTTATTCTTTTTGATACTATTGTGAATGGAATTGTTGTCTTAACTTCTTTTTTGGATTGTTCATTGCTAGTGTATAGAAACACAGCTGAGTGTGTGTATTAATCCTGCAACTTTGCTGAACTTGCTTATTAGCTGTAATAGTTTTTTTGGTGTGCGTGAATTCTTTAGGATTTTTCTATATGTAAGATCATGTCATCTGTAAATAGAGATAGTTTTACTTCTTCCTTTCTAATCTGGATGCCTTTCTTCCCCTTGCCTAATTGCAAGAACTTCCTGGCTACAATGTTGAATAGAAGTGGCAAGAGTGGACTTCCTTGGGGCGCCTGGGTGGCTCAGTCGTTAAGCATCTGCCTTCAGCTCAGGTCATGATCCCAGGGTCCTGGGATCGAGCCCCGCGTCGGGCTCCCTGCTCCGCGGGAACCTGCTTCTCCCTCTCCCACTTCCCCTGCTTGTGTTCCTGCTCTCGCTATCTCTCTCTGTCAAATAAATAAATAAAATCTTTAAAAAAAAAAAAAAAAGAGTGGACTTCCTTGTCTACTTCCTGATTCTTAGGGGGCAAGAATGAGTAAGTGTGATGTTAGCAAAGGGTTTTTCAGAGATGCCCTTATAAAGATTGAGGAAAGTTTTCTTTTAGTTTGTTGAGAGTTTCTACCATGAACGGATATTGGATTGTTTTTTCAGATGGTTTTTCTGTATCTTTTGAGATGGTCATGTAGCTTTTCTTTCTCTATTAATATGGTACTGACCACGTGATAAAGATTTAGTAAATACTTATTGAGTCAATGATATAAATAGCTGCTGCCCTAATAACATCAGAGCGATATTGCTGCATATTTTATTTTTTTATTTTTTTATAAAAGATTTTATTTATTTATTTGAGAGAGAGAGAGAGAGAGGATAAGAGAGACAGCACGAGAGGGGGAGGGTCAGAGGGAGAAGCAGACTCCCTGCTGAACAGGGAGCCCGATGTGGGGCTCGATCCCAGGACCCTGGGATCATGACCTGAGCTGATCCTGGGACTCCAGGATCATGACCTGAGCCAAAGGCAGTTGCTTAACCAACTGAGCCACCCAGGCACCCATTGCTGCATATTTTAGTTGTGTGTTTATGTGTTATTGGTTTATTGTTGTTTCTATAGCATCTAAGGTGGATTGTCCCCAGTTGTGACTGTTCTTTCTTCCAGGGGACTTACAACAACTTAGAAGCGGCTGTCTAGGGGTTCAGGTAGCTGAAGTTCCCCAGGTCAAACTAGAACTGACAACTATACAGGAATCCAATGACCTTGACCTTTTTAACATTTGGGCTAGTGAAACCAGACAATAGATCTTTGCCTTCCAAATGTTCAGGTGTAAAATGTTGACATTGAGTCCTAAGTGCATTGTGACTTGGAGAGCTACAAAGAGTTAATTCCCAGAAGCCATTCCTATTAATCTTGGTGTCTGGATAAAAACTAAATTTGGGACCTCAATTACCTGATCGAGTCCCATGTAGACTCAGCCGGCAGTAATATTGATGAGGATGGCAATCATTTCTCCCACTTGGAGACACGATTGCAATCCCACCCTAAGCAATCTGTCCTTCAAGTGCTTGGAGAAGTGGGCGTTATTATTTTTTTTTCTCTTTTCTTCTGTTCTAGAAAGAATTTTTGGTTCCCAAATCTTTAACCCTTTGTGTACCACAACACAACCCTACTTGGCTGAAAGAGGTAAACAATACTACTAACCTCTGAATTGTCTATCACATTTGAGGAAGCACTTTATTGTTATCTTGTTTCAACCAGTCCTCATCACTGTTTGCTGAGTGTGGCCATGCCCATTTGTCAGGTGAGGAAACTGACTCAGGAACTTGACTTTCTGGCTCAGGTTATTCTTGTTTCTCTAGGCTACAGAGGGCTTTATTAAACAGGTGCAGATGTTTTCAAAGGGCCACAGACAGAAAAGACCAAACCTTTTGCTTGGTTCAGCAGTTTGTGGGGGTGATGAAGGACAAAGTCTGATTGAAAGGCTGCGTGAGAGGAGAGAGAAGGATCTCGAAGAGGAAGCTGGAATGGACACTTTTGGCAGATAGAACAATACTGTCATTGGACATCAAACATCTCCACCCCCCAAGTAGCGGCTTGTGTCATGGAGCTCCATTTATCTGTAGTTCCCCTATGCTGACCCTTGTCAGGTATCTCCCTGGTGAATTGCTGGTGGCATGTTTCTGATCTCAACCCCCCTGGTGCACATCTGGTCACCTACCTGGAAAGTGAGCATGTGGTCAGAGAGCATGAATTCCTCTGAGTAGATGTCTAAGCAAAATGAGTTGTGGAAGCAAATCCTCATCAAAAAATAATCAAGGAGGGGTGCCTGGGCAGCTCAATTGGTTAAGCATCTGACTCTTGATTTTGGCTCAGGTCACGATTGCAGGGTTGTGAGAGCGAGCTCCATGTTGGGCTCTGTGCTTGAAGTAGAGCCTACTTAAGATCCTCTCTCTCCCTCTCCCTTTGCCCTTCCCCCACCTTGCACATGCTCGCTCTCTCTCAAAAAAAAAAAAAAAAAAAAAAAAGTCAAACATTCATGGCAAAGGCCATGCACCTAAGAAAAGATTAGGAGCCTTCTCCAGGCTGTGTTCCAAGGCCAGCTTTATGCTTCCTATCCTCCTTTACCTTTTGTCATTGAACAGAGGGAAGGAGAATGAGACCTGATGAAATCCTTTGTTCATTTATTCCTTTGCATTAATCCTATATTCCTTCACTCAGTAAATATGCATTAAGCATCTATTGTGTGTTGTGCTTATGATGCGCACTGGGGACACAACAATGAGCAGGCCAGACATGCTCTTTGACTTCATGAGCTTGGAGTCTAGTAGGGGGAAAAACCCGAATTAAATAAACAAATAAATAATTGCAAACCCAAGTATAATACTAAGAGGTTTTTCTGTATCTGTATCTAAGAGGAAAATAAACAAGACCCATCTGCTAGAGAGCAAAAGAGGGAGATTTAATTGGATTTGGTGGTCAGGAAAACATCTCTTTGACAACATGACATGTAAGTTCTATTTTAAAGGTAAGAAGAAATTCAAACTAGGAGCAGGGGAAGGGGTTGGGGGGAAAGAGTTTTCTGTGCAAAGCGTTAAGAAGCAGCACATTTGGGGCGCCTGGGTTGCTCAGTTGTTAAGCGTCTGCCTTCGGCTCGAGTCATGGTTCCAGGATTCTGGGACCAAGCCCCGCATCGGGCTCTCTGCTCGGCAGGAAGCCCGCTTCTCCCTCCCCCACTCCCCCTGCTTGTGTTCCCTCTCTCACTGTATCTCTCTCTGTCAAATAAATAAAAATTAAAAAAAAAAAGAGGCAGCACATGCAAAGGCCCTGAGGTGGCAAAGAGATTAGAGCTTTCAAGAAAATGAAAGAAACCCAGTGTGGCTAAAGTGTAGACAGCAAGAAGGAGAATGGTAGGAGAAAAGGTCAGGGAGGTAGGCAGGGGCCAGATCATGCAAGGCTTTGTGTCTCCTCCCAAAACTCTTACTGCCCCATCCCAGTAAGACCTTAGAAGAGTATGTTCAATATACATAAGTTAAGGCCAAGAGCATACAGGGAAAGTGAGCAGTGGGAAGACAGAATTATTGTCTCAATTCTTCACCTTTCTGTATTCTATATCCATACCCTTGCCATGACCTCTTGATTTTGGGCTTGACCTTGGGGTCTTGCTTTGGATAATGGTATGTGAAGGCAGCAAACCTAGAAATATGCTTATGCACTTGAGTATATCCCCTCACACTTCTGGCTTTTGTCATTGAAAGAACAAGACTCCGGGAGTCCAAGGAAGATGAGAGACAGACAAACACCCGGAGCTGATGTGAAACATGGAGGGAAGCCCCACCAGGCCTAGCTTAAGGTAGTGTGCCATCGAGTGTTTGGTTTTTCCCACTGAGTTTTTGGAGAGGTTTGTTACAGGGCATTATCCTGGCAGTAGCTGACTGATACAAGCAGGATGGTGAGGACGTCTCTGAGGAACGATTGACAGAAAGAGGGTATTTTGTCTAGAGAATGGAAGATTGAAAAGGAACTAAGATCTGTCATGGCAGAAAGATTGGATTTGTTCCTTGCGACTGGTAAGCCCATATGTGAGATCAAGGGGTAGATAGACAGGAAGGCAGTTTGAGCTATACTTAGGGAAGAACTTTTTTATCACCTAAAGTGCTGGGAAAATGCAATGCATTGTCTTGGAGACTATTTTGCTTTTCTTTTTCTTTCTTTCTTTCTTTTTTTTTAAGACTTTATTTGGGAGAGAGCGAGAGCTAGTGAGAGAACACAAGCAAGGGGAGCAATAGAGGGAGAGGAAGAAGCAGGCTGACTGCTGACCCAGGAGCCCGATGCAGGGCTTGATCCCAGGACCCTGAGATCATGACCTGAGCCGAAGGCAGACGCTTAACCAACCGAGCCACACAGGCGCCCCTTAGAGACTGTTTTTCACCACTAGGGGGCATGAAAACAACAATGTAATGCCCTACTATGTGCCAAGATCTCTCATATTTTTTTTATTTTGTAATAATTTTCATAAAAATACCTGTGAGATAAGCATTATTTTAAGGATAAGGGAACTGAGGCTCAGAGAAGGTCAGAAATTCCCAGAAGTCTATATAGAGCCAGCAAGTTGCAAAGGCAGGATTTGAACCCACAGCTCTGTGGCCCTGAAACCCTATCAGTCGGGAAGCTGTTTTCCAGAGATGGTTTCAAGAAGATTCAGGTGCTGGGCGTCTGGGTGGCTCAGTCGGTTGAGCGACTGCCTTCGGCTCAGGTCATGATCCTGGAGTCCCGGGAT
>NW_023270503.1:15730491-15780017 GCF_011800145.1 Mirounga leonina | reverse complement strand
GATTTGTTGAAAAAATCAAGTAAGGATATTAATTTTAAAAATTGTCTTCATTTAGCAAAATAAGAAGCTGTCAAACTTGTCAGGCTCCCCAGATATTTTGGAATGATATGGGCTATGAAATCTAGAAGTCTAGAAGCCACTCTCTGGATCACCTCCAATGTCTTTTTCAGCTCTGAACATTTATAACTTTTTTTTTTTTTTTTTTTGACTAAAGGTCAAGTCACAGGCTCCTGGGCCTCAGGAATCTGCCTTGGCCTGCAGTTGCCTCCAGGCTGAGGGAGGGGTGGCTCCTCCTCACTCCGAAGGGAGAGCAAGGGCTCTCTCTCACGCAGGCCCATCTGGCTGATTCTGTGGCAGTAGGGCGGCCGTGTCCCCTCCGTGCTGGGCTCTGTCACAGTGTCATGAGGTCGAGGGTTTGGCTTGTCTAGGTGCCCACCCGAGGCGAAAACACCTGGCAGACCGCTAAGCTGAGTTGTGTTGCTGCTGCTGGGGTCTGGCAGGAACCTGGGCCCCATCCCTCTTCCCTCAAGATACGGAATCCAACGTTCTCCTTTAGGGAGAGGCTTGGGCTGGGGGTGGGGCAGCCTCTTAGCCTCAGATGAAGGTCATCAGAAGGGGCTTCTGGGAGGCTGCAGTCCTATATGCTTTTTTCTTTCTTTCTTTCTTTCTCTCTCTCTCTCTCTCTTTCCTTCCTTCCTTCCTTCCTTCCTTCCTTCCTTCCTTCCTTCCTTCCTTTCTTCCTTTCTTTCTTTCTTCTTCTTCTTCTTCTCCTTCTTCTCCTTCTTCTTCTTCTTCTTCTTCTTCTTCTTCTTCTTCTTCTTCTTCTTCTTCTTCTTCTTCTTCTTCTTCTTCCTTCCTTCCTTCCAGCTTAATAGAGATATAAGTTCTATACCATACAATTCATCCATTTAAAGCATAGGCTGCAGTCATTTTTAGTATCTTCACAGATCAGTACACTATCACTACAGTCAATCTTGGAATATTTTGATAATCTCAAAAAGAAATCCCATATCCATTAGCTCCTACCCCTCCATCCGCACCCCTACCCTGTATCCCCCAGCCCTAAACAACCACTAATCTGCTTTTTGTCTCTATAGATACTTTTCCTACTCTGGACCTTTCATATAATAAAGTCATCCGATATGTGGTCTCTTGGGACTGGGACTGACTTCTTTCACTCAGTAAAATAGTTTCCAGGTTCATCCATGTTGTAACATGTGTCAATACTTCATTTTATTTTTCCAGATTTTATTTTTTTGAACAAATTTAGGTTCACAGAAAAATGGAGCAGAAGGTACAGAGAGTTTCCACATACCTCTTGGCCCACCCCTGACCTAAACCAGACTCCCTCACTATCAATCTCCCACACTAGAGTGCTACGTTTGTTACAATAAAGGAAACTACTTTGACACATCATCGTCAAGACTCCATAGTTTACATTAGGGTTCACTCTGGGGGTACATTCTGTGGATTCGGACAAGTGTATAATGATGTGTATCCACCATGATAGCATCATACAGAATAGTTTCACTGATCCTCTATGCTCCAACTGTTTATCTCTCCCACCAGCCCCAACCCCTGCCAACCACTGGTCTTTTTACTGTCTCCATAGTTTTGTGTTTTCCAGAATGTCACCTTGCTAGAATCATATATGTAGCCTTTCCAGACTGGCTTCTTTCACTTAGTAACATGTCTTTTGATGACTTGATAGTTCATTTCTTTTTAGCATTGAGTAACATTCCATTGCCTGGGTGGACCACAGTGGACTTATTCATTCACTTACTGAAGGACATCTTGGTTGCTTCCAAGTTTGGGTAATTATGAATAGGCTGCTGTACTTCCTTTTTACAGTTGAATAATATTCCATTGTATGGATATACCACATTTTGTTTATCCTTTTTTTTTTTTTAAGATTTTATTCATTTATTTTGAGAGAGAGAGACAGAGGGAGGAGGAGGAGCAGAGGCAAAGGGAGAGAATCTCAAGCGGACTCCACACTGAGCACAGAACCCAACTCGGGGCTCAATCTCATGACCCTGAGATCATGACCTGAGCCGCTTAACTGACTGAGCCACCCAGGTCCCCCTTATCCTTTCATCAGTTGATAACTATTTGGATTGTTTCCACCTCTTGGCTACAGTGACTAATACAGCTATGAACATTCCTGTACACATGTTTGAGTATCTGTTTTCAATTCTTTGGGATATAGACCTAGGAGTGGGATTTCTACGTCATATGCTAACTCTGTGTTTAATCATTTAGAGGAACAGCCAGACTGTTTTCCAAAGTGTTCGTACCATTTCATATTCCCACCAGCAGTGTGTGAGGGTTCCCATTTCTCCACATCCTCAAACACTCATTATTGTCTGACTCTTTTATCCTAGCCATATTGGGTGTGAAGTGGTATGTCACTGTGGTTTTATTTTGCATCTTCCTGATGACTGATAATGTAGAGCATCTTTTCATGTGCTTATTGGCCATTTGTGTATCTTCCTTGGAGAAATGTCTATTCAGTTCCTTTGTCCATTTTTTAATTGGGTTGTCTTTTTATTATTGAGTTGTGAGAGTTCTTTATATATTTGGAATATAAGTTCCTTATTAGATGTATGATTTGCAAATATTTTCTCCTACCCATCCATGCTTATGTAGTGCTTGCCTCCCCCCCACCCCCCGCCTTCTGAAAAGCTGGAAACAGAGAGTGTAGAGTTTTTATTTATTTATTTATTTTAATTTTTTTTTAAGATTTTATTTATTTATTTGACAGAGAGAGACACAGCGAGAGAGGGAACACAAGCAGGGGGAGTGGGAGAGGGAGAAGCAGGCCTCCCGCTGAGCAGGGAGCCCAATGTGGGGCTCGATCCCAGGACCCTGGGATCATGACCTGAGCTGAAGGCAGACGCTTAATGACTGAGCCACCCAGGCACCCCGAGTTTTTATGTTTTTGAAAACTCACCCACTTCTGGGTCTAGGCCCCGTACAGTTGAAAGCAGAGACTCAGATATTGTACACTGATGTTTATAGCAGCATTATTCACAGTGAGCAAAATGTTGAAACAACCCAAATGTCCATTGACATATGAATGGATAATAAAAAATATAGTATATATATATACACACAAAAAATATTATTCAACCTTAAAAAAGTATGAAATTTCTGATACATGCTACAAATGGATGGATCTTGAAGGTATCATGGTAAATGAAATGAGCCAGACACCAAAGGACAAATACTTTTTGATTCCACTTCTATGAGGTACCTAGTTATCAAATTCATAGAGATAGTGGTTGCCAGAAGCTGGAGGTTAAGGACAATGGGGAGTTATTATTTAATGGATACAGAGTTTCAGTTTGAGAAGATGAGAAAGTTCTAGATAGAGTTGGATCCTGGTGATAGTTGTACAGCATTGTGAATGTATGTCACTGAATTGTACATTTAAAATTAGTTAAAATGGTAAGCTTTATATTATGTATATTTTAACACACACACCAATCAACCAAATGGAAGAAAATGGAAATGGAAATGGAAAATGGAAAAAAAGCCCCAAAATCTCATCCACTGATTCTGCCCAAGAAGCCATGCTTCCCCGGTGTCTGGCTGCCTGGGGTCAGCCCAAGGGTTCCTCTAAAGTGAATGTGAGCAGCTGAGCTGAGGGCCAGCACTTGCTAAGACATGAGAACAAGTAGGTGGAACAGGGCGAGAACATGACGCCTCGGTCTGGGGTGAGGGTTAGGGGCCTGGGGAGGCTGGGGTGGGGGTTAGAGATCTGGCTTTGAGTCAGCTTGCTTGGGTTTGCCTCCTGGCTCTGCCATGTGACCTTGGGCAAGTTACCTTCCCTTTCTGGGCTCCAGCTTCCTCATCTGCAAAATGAGGTGGTAATAATTCCTTCCTGTGAACGAGAGAATGTGCCAAGAGATGCTCAAAGTCAGAGCTGCGTGGTGGAAGGAAACACCAAACTTGGAGACAAAGACCTAGAGGCAGTGTCCACTTGGCCCTGTCCTTGTTGCCAGTATGACCTAGGGCAGGACCCTTGCTTGATCTCTCTGGACCTCAGTTTCCCCATCTAGAAAGCAGGGATAATAACACCAGCTCCCACTACATGCTGGGAAGTTGTGAGGTTGCTAAGAAAGTGTCTGTAAATGGAACGGCCTTATATAAAAGTAAAATGGAGGTTAAAAAATAAAGAAATACTTGGCATAATGATAAACAGTTAACCCAGGGTGCTGTTGTTCATTAAAAGTGATCCTGCATAATACGCGGCCATTAAAATGGACAATTATGCAGGCTGTGTAGAAACAAGCAATACCACTTGTGAGAGGTAGAATGCTTGCAAGATTATATGTACACGAGCATCAGAACTATGCAGAATTTTGTAGAATGTAGACAAAGTCTAGAAAGGATCACAGAAAAAAAATATAAGTAATTACGGTGCACAGGCATGGGAAGGATTATGGGTGATTGAAACACATTCCTCAAAAACCATCCTTATGTTGTTTTTACAACAAGAATATGACTTTTAGGGGTGCCTGGGTGGCTCAGTCGTTAAGCGTCTGCCTTCGGCTCAGGTCATGATCCCAGGGTCCTGGAATCGCATCGGGCTCCCTGCTCCGCAGGAAGCCTGCTTCTCCCTCTCCCACTCCCCCTGCTTGTGTTCCCTCTCTCGCTGTCTTTCTCTGTCAAATAAATAAATAAAATCTTAAAAAAAAAAAAAAAGAATATGACTTTTAAAAATAGGTGTGGCAGGGGGCTGTTTGGGGACAGCTTGCATTTGAATTCTGGCCTTAAGGGCCACTGGCTCTGCTGGACACTGGGGACTGACGCCTCAGGAGGACCGCTGCGTCCCTGCAGAGGCCCTGCGTGCTCCTCACTCACAGATCTTCATCTGGAGATGGATCGAGGACCCCTCCTGGCCCCACCACTGCCCCAGTGACTCAGCCTCAAGTTTGGCTCCCGGCTTCCTTCTCCTTTGACTGCTAGCTGTATCCGAGAAATGTCACACTTACTTACCGCGCACTCACATACCTTCCCAAATAAAACATGTGGACTATAACTGTGCTTTTATTTAAAACTCTTTCTTAAGTCGGGGCACCTGGGTGGCTCAGTTGTTAAGCATCTGCCTTCGGCTCAGGTCATGATCCCAGGGTCCTGGGATCGAGCCCCGCATCGGGCTCCCTGCTCAGTGGGGACTCTGCTTCTCCCTCTCTCACTCCCCCTGCTTGTGTTCCCTCTCTCACTGCGTCTCTCTGTCAAATAAATAAAATCTTAAAAAAAACCAACAACAAAACTCTTTCTTAAGTCAAAGTAACAGCGTCCACCGTTTGTTTCTTCCAATCCATTCCCCCGAGCAACCATCTCTCCCATTTTCAGCTGTTTCTTGTGAATGTTATCAGCACGTCCCCCAGGAAACACTGCTATTTCTTTGTTTTACGTTTTAAGGGTGTACTCATTGATTTCCTGCTACGTTGGTAAAGGGCTTAGCTCATGTACACCCACCTCCCTCTCCCTTCCTCTTGTCCTCCCAACATAATCATACCGCTATTTTGGCTACGACTGTCGCTTTAAGAATGACACGTTCACTATTTACTAGTCCCGAGGTCCCCCACCTAATGCTGCAGGCTTCCCCCCAATTCTGTCCTTCCTTCTATACATCTCTGTCACACGTGCTTTCACAGGGTCTGATAGATGGCATCCTCATTCTGTTCTGTAACTGAAATCAATGTTTTGCTTAAAGATTGATTCTAAAATCAATGAACAATATTGCCCTTATTGACACATACGTACCTCTGTGGTTCTCTGCTGGCCGCCAGTGTCCCCGCTAATGCTTGCTTCCTTGTGGTACTTTTCTTTGAGCTGGAATTTCAAATAGCATTTTTTTCCCTTCTTGCACTATTTGACTTTAGCATGGTCTCCATTTCCCCCTCACTTTCCATTCTAACAGGCGTTCTATTGAGTTTTTTCCCCTACCCCAAGATCTTCCTTTTAGAACCTTCTGTTGTCTTGCTTCAATCTGGACAGTAACCATCGGGGAGCTTCCTTTCACTGATTCCCTGACCTCAACCCGCAGTTCCTGAGATCTGGGGGTTTGTTCTTGATTTTTCCTCCCTTATTTTGCCAGAGCATACCAGTAAGTGACGTCCTAGGCAGAGGTGTGCTTGGGTACAGTTTCCAAATCTTTTATGTTTGGAAATTTTTTTAGGGGCTCCTGGCTGGCTTAGTCAGAGGAGCATGTGACTCTTGATCTCAGGGTTGTGAGTTTGAGCCCCACGTTGGGTGTAGAAATTACTTAAAAATTAAATCTTTTTTTTTTTTGAGATTTTATTTATTTGACAGAGAGAGCACAAGTGGCAGACAGAGGGAGAGGGAGAAGCAGGCTCCATGCTGAGCAGGGAGCCCGATGTGGGGCTCGATCTCAGGACCCTATGATCATGACCCGAGCCAAAGAGAGACGCTTAACTGACTGAGCCACCCAGGTGCCCCTAAATTCGCTTATAACTTTGAAGGCACTGCTCTGTTGCCCCTTGTATCGATTTTCCCATTGAAAATCCTGATCCACTTCATTGTTATCACTTTATAAGGACCCTGACCTTCAGTGGAAGCTTTTAGGTTCCTCTCCTTATTCTTGGTGACCTATTATTTCAGTGTTGTTCCCAGGTGTGAGCCTTGCTTCATTCATTGGTCTGATCTTGTGTCCATTACCTATGAGAAATTTTCTTATATTAGTTCTTTGATAATTTCCTCTCCTCCGTTTCTTTTTCTTTCTTTCTTTTTTAAAGATTTTATTTATTTATTTGGACAAAGAGAGAGAGAGCACAAGCAGGGGGAGCTGCAGGCAGAGGGAGAAGCAGGCTCCCCGCTGAGCAAGGAGCCCGATGTGGGACTCGATCCCAGGACCCCGCGATCATGACCTGAGCCGAAGGCAGACGCTTAGCTGACTGAACCACCCAGGCACCCCTCCTCTGTTTCTTCTCCTCTTTTTCCATAAGCTTCTATTGGTTGGATCCTCACTTATTCCTCTATGTCTCTTATCTGTTGGCTCCTTTTTTCCACCTCTTCGTCTTGATATTTTGCAAGTATATTTAAGCTTGAGAACAATTTGTCTTTTCACTGCAAAGTCTTACATGAAAATATTTCTTGTTATATTATTTCTGTAATAACAGAGTGACAGACGTTTCAAACAAGTTTCACTTATGAGTTTAAGGATCACCATAAAACCTAAATCAAAACTGCCTCAAGTGAGCAGGGCTCTGAAAGTTTAACGACAAAATGAGAACAAGGGCTTTTAGAGGCGTAAGATGAGGATTTGCTCCCTCAGTTCACCAGGCTCTTGGGACATGCTGTCTTCTGCTCCCAGCCCATGCCAAGAAGAGGGGAGGGTCAGCACGTAGGCAGAGGAGCGGGAAGGGTCAACCCCCAGCTCTGCTTGAGTGGATGCTGGTAGCTGGCAAAGAAATTGGCAGAGGCTCTGAATGCGGATAGGGCACACAAGGGCGTGTGGGTCAAGAGAAGCAGCGCTCACCCGGCTCATGGGGCTGAGGCTTTTCCTCACCCTAAACCTGTTACCTCCTGCTGCAGGGCATTCCTCTAATGAAGATGAGGCAACAGAATGGAAAGATACAGCAGAGGTTCAAGGACCTTCTGATGTCCTTGGACCCTGAGTGCATGACTTACTCTTAAGCCCGTGTTCATCCTGTGTGCACCCTGTGATGTTGCCCAAAGCTTTGTATTAGGCACCTCCCCAACCTCACCTCATTTGTAGTTGGGTTTCACTGTGAGGGGGAGTAAGAGGCAGGGCGCATGCACGCACACACACGCACACATACACACACCGCGACCACCACCATCACCTCCACCGCTCTACCAAATGATTCTTTCCTTCACGCACAAATACGTTGAGAGTCTGCCCCACACCGTGCCCGCACAGACTGGGGCTGATGTCCCACACCAAATCGGGGGCGCTTCCTGTTTCTGTGTCCCATGGGGGAGCAGACAAGTGAACAGAAGGGGGTTGGCCATTCCTTCCTGGTTCAGCTGCCTCCGGATGAGCTGTTGGGCAGGAGAGGGGGGCTTGCAACCTGTGGTCCCTATTTCCTTGTTTATTTGCTAAAAGAATACTTTAGATAATTAGTCATTCATGCAAATGTTTACTTACTCAACAAACATTTACTGAGTTCCAAGCATGATAATAATTAGCACTCACTGAGTGCTTACTATGTGTCAGGCACAGCGCTAAGCCCTTTGCACTCCACTGGGAGCCAGATGGCAGGAAGACAGAAATAAAAATGCATGAACTGCCTTCAAATTGTTGAGAAGCTGGTAGCCAACACTGTAATCATTTTGTGTGACCTTCACAACAACATCCTGTGGAATCTTTTTCTTAAGAGGAAGTGTGGTATAATGGTTAAGAGTAGGGCCTTTTATGTCAGGGACCTGGGTCTGAAACCTGTTTCGATCACTTTTTAGCGGTGTCACCTTGGGCAAGGTACTTAACCTGTTGAAGCCTCAGTTTTCCCATCTATACAATGGACATGGAATTAATAACAGCTGTACTTTATGGAGTTGTGAGGATTAAATGAGATAATGCATATTGCTTGGCACATTGCTTGGCATGTAATGAGTTATTATTAAGGTACTTTGGGTACTATTACTATTAAGTAATGGGTATTAATACTATTAAGGTACTATAACTAAAGTACTGTGGGATCCCAGGAATTCACTTAGGATTATGTTAAATTAAGGCTGCCTGAAGGCATTAATACTCACAGGATGACTGGAAGACAAGGAAAGAAATGGAATTAGCATAAATGGTTCCTGTTATTCTGGTCAGAAGTTCAGCATCGGCCTCCACCCCCCATCAGTATTTCTGTGTAATAACACACACCTCCTCACTTCCAGGTTCTGCCGGCGTAACACACTCTGTAATTACGGCACGCTTTGGAGAAGTCTCTTCTTGCTTCTGAGATTCAGATTCTTTTTTTTTTTTTAATTGAAGTATAGTTGACACACAATGTTACATTAGTTTCAGGTGCACCCCACAGCAATTCAACGAGTTCTGCTATGCTCACGGTGGCGTGCGTGGTTCCCATCTGTCACCATGCAACGTATTACAATACTTTTGACTAGATTCCTTACGCTGTAGCGGTTATCCCCATGACTTATTCATTTCATTCAGATTCTTCATTTTTAACAAAGTGAAGGCTGTAACAATCCCACTTAGGAATTCTTCCTTCAAGTGTGTTCACTTCCGCACAAGTTTGGAAGGTCTATCTATAAACGTCTATAAATGGGGAAAATAGTTATGAATTATGACATTCATAATGGAAGACTATGTAGCTGCTAAAAAGAAAAAGGTAAATCCATATGAGCTGCCATGGAGGAATGGACTCTATGGAGCCATAACTTACATGCAATAAATGCACCACTTCTGAGAATATAGCTCTGTGGCTTTTGGCAAATGTATTCACCTGTTACCATCACCCCATCAAGCTAAAAAAAACAATTTCCATCACTCCAAAAATTTCCTTATGCTACTTTTTCATCAATCCCTCCCCACCCACACAAAGTAATCATTATTCTGATTACTTCCTTTTTTTTTTGAGATTTAGATATTTATTTGAGAAAGAGAGAGAGAGTGAGCATGAGTGGGGGGAGGGGCAGAGGGAGAGAATCTTCAAGCAGACTCCCCTGCTGAGGGCAGAGCCTGTCGCAGGGCTCGATCTCACGACCCTGAGATCATGACCTGAGCCAAAACCAAGAGCTGGGTGCTCAACCGACTTAAGCACCCAGGTGCCTCAATCATTATTCTGATTTCTAACACCACGGATTCGTTTTGTCTCTTCTTAAACTTTATGTTTTTGGAATTATATTTTTAAAAAATATTCAGCCATGTTGTTGCAAGTAACAGTAGTTTCCTTTTTGTTGCTGTTGTGCTCAGAGTATTTGTGTCCCACTCACCCCCCACCACCCACCCCAAATCGTATGTTGAAGTTTTAAGCTCCAACACCACACCCCCAGTGTGGCTATATTTGGAGATGGGCTCTTTAAGGAAGTAATTAAGGTTAAATTAGGTTATAGGGGTAGGGTCTTGATCCCATAGGATTAGTATTTTTTTGTTTTTGTTTTTTAAAGATTTTATTTGTTTATTTGACAGAGAGAGACCCAGAGAGAGAGGGAACACAAGCAGGGGGAGTGGGAGAGGGAGAAGCAGGCTTCCCGCTGAGCAGGGAGCCTGACGTGGGGCTCGATCCCAGGACCCTGGGACCATAACCTGAGCTGAAGGCAGACGCCCAATGACTAAGCCACCCAGGTGCCCCGGATTAGTATTTTTTTAAAGAAGAGGCACCAGAGAGCTTGCCCTCAGCTTTCTCTCTCTCTCTCTCTCTCTCTCTCTGTTAAGGCACAAAGAAAAGGTCATGTGAACACAGAGCAGGATGGTGGGCTCGCATAAGCCAAGACAAGAGACCTCAGAAACCTACTTTGCCAACATCTTTGACTGGACTTCCCAGGCTCCAGAACTGTGAGACACAAATTTCTGTTATTTAAGCCTGTGATATTTTATGGCAGCATGAGCAGACTTGCTGAGTAGTATTCAGTTGTTTGTGTACCATGGTTTCTTTATTCTCTAGAGAGGGACCTTTGGGCTGTTCCAATGTGGGGCCATATGTATAAAGTGTGTGTGTGTGTGTGTGTACATGAGTTCTCTTAGATATATACCTAGGAAGTGAATTTCTGTGTCATATGGTAAGTATATGTTGAACTATATTAAAAACTGTCAGTTTCCCAAGGGGATAGTACCATTTCACACTCTAGCCAGAAATAAATGAGAGGTCTAGTTGCTCTTGCCAGCACTGAGTATTTTCAGTTTTTTAAATCTTAGCCATTTAAATGTGTGTAACGGTCTATCTTATTGTGGTTTTAATTTATATGTTCCTGATGATAAATGATGTGGAACAGGTAGTCTCATGATTATTAAGTCTTCATATTTTTGGAAATACTTTCTTGAGTCTTTTGGCCTTTTCTGTTGCATTGTCTTTTTGTTTTTAATTTGTAGCAGTTTTTATATAGTCTGAATATAAGTCCTTTGTTGGACATACGTATCTCAAGTATTTTTGCTGTTTGTCTATTGACTCTCTAAATCGTGTGCTCTGAAGAACAGAGTGACACAGTTTATTTATGCTTCTTTTATGGTTAGTGACTTTTGTGCCCTAAGAAATTTTTGCTTACCCCAAGGTCATGAAGATATTTCCTGATTTAGAAGCTTTTTCTATAAATCTTATAGCTTCTGCTTTCATACTTAGGCCTCTGATCCATTTGAGTTAATTGAAAGCAGGTAATATGTCTTCCAACTTTGTTGTTTTTCATAACTGTCTTGACTCTTCTAGGATACTCCCATTTCCATATAAACTTTAGAATAAGCATGTTAAAAAAAAAAAAAGCCTGCTGAGATTTTAATTAGAATCTACAGATCAGGGGCACCTGAGTGGCTCAGATGGTTAAGCGTCTGCCTTCGGCTCAGGTCATGATCCCAGGGTCCTGGGATCGAGTCCTGCATGGGGCTCCCTGCTCGGTGGAGAGCCTGCTTCTCCCTCTCCCTCTGCTGCTCTCCCTGCTTGTGCTCTCTCGCTCTCTCTGTCAAATAAATAAATAAAATCTAAAAAAAAAATACTATAGATCAATGCACTGAATATATAGATCAGTTTGTGAGAAAATTGACACCTCAACAATAGTGAGTTTTTCATTCAATGAATATGGTATACCTTTCCATTTATTTAGATCTTATAAATTCCTTCCAGGAATGTTTTGTAGTTTTCATTGTACATGTCATATTTTGTTAAAATTTTCCCTAAGTATTTAATTGTTTTTGGTATTTTTGTTTTTTAAATTTTATTTTTCAATTATTCATTGCTAGTATATAGAAATACAATTGATTTTTGTACATTGTCTTTGTATCATGCAAATCCTCTTTTTAGTGATAGTGATTTTATAGACTCCTTTGGATTTTCTATGTATTAAATCATGTTATCTTCAAAGAGTTGGTTTTATTCTTCATTTTCAATTTTTGTATATTTTATTTCTTTTTTTTAAAAGACCAACTCTTAGCTTTTTATTTTTTGTTTTTTTTTAAAGATTTTTATATATTTTTCAACAGAGAGAGAGACAACAAGAGAGGGAACACAGCAAGGGGAGTGGGAGAGGGAGAAGTAGGCCTCTGCTGAGTAGGGAGCCCGATGTAGGACTCAAGCCCAGGACCCTGGGATCACAACCTGAGCTGAAGGCAGACACTTAATGACTGAGGCACCCAGGCACCCTATATTTTATTTCTTTTTCTTGCCTTATTGCACTGATTAGGACCACCAGAACTATGCAGTTCTGGTAAGAACGTACATCTTTTTTTTTTTTTTTAAGATTATTTATTTATTTATTTGACAGAGAGAGAGACAGTGAGAGACGGAACACAAGCCGGGGGAGTGGGGAGGCGGGGAAGAAGGCTTTTGTGAAGTGATTTTGGTGTAAATTTTCTTTTCTTATAATGTCCTTGTCAGACTTCGATATCTGGGTTATGCTGAGTTGGAAATTGTTTTCCTCTGTTCTCTAAAAAATGTTTATATAAAATTTGTTCTTTCTTAAAATTTTAATAGAACTCACCAGTTAAGCCATAGGGGCCTGCAGTCTTCTTTGTGAGAAGTTTTTATTTTTTTAATTTTTAATTTTTTAAAAAAGATTTTTATTTATTTATTTGACACACAGAGAGAGACAGCGAGAGCGGGAACCCAAGCGGGGGAGTGGGAGAGGGAGAAGCAGGCTTCCCGCGGAGCAGGGAGCCCGATGCGGGGCTTGATCCCAGGACCCTGGGACCATGACCTGAGCCGAAGGCAGATGCTTAACGACTGAGCCACCCAGGCACTCCTATGAGGAGGTTTTAAATTATGAATTCAATTTCTTTAGCAGATACAGGACGATTCAGATTTTTTACTCCTTCTTGGGTCAGTTTTAGAAAGTTTTGTTTTTCAAGGAATTTTTCTATTTCCTTTAAGTCATTGAACTTACTGCTGTAAATCAAAAGTCAAGATGGAGTAACAGGGACCAGATTTGCCCTTCTGCCTCAACCAACCAACCAACCAACCAACCAACCAACCAACCAAAGAAAATATGTGAAACAATGGTTGTCATTAGATAAGACATCAGGCAACAATAGCTAATGACAGTTGAGAGTAAGAAAACAAACAAGGTGAACCTCCTACAATTACCTGAACGTTTTGCCTGGGGAAAGATTCAAGACCTTGGTGCAGGAAGGAAGAACCCAGGTGGAGTCCAGCCATTTCCCTGAGTTGAAGGGGTGGAGCTGGGAGTCTGGGAAGGTAGAGGTGGGTGGAGTTTGCAGGGCAAGGTACTAGAGAAGAGGAGCTGTGTGTGTGCATGCCCAGGCACACACAAGTCTTCAGCTAAATACTGGATAGTGCATGCATCTGAGGAAACTATCTAAGGCTGAAGAAAGAACTACCCAAAAGCATTAGAGAGAACAATCCCTGAAGTTTGCGCAGGGCTGGGAATAATACCTGTTGCCACCAGAATGGAAAGCCTCATAATTCCAACAAAGCATTCCAGTCAGTTGGTGTCCTCAGAAAAGTCTTTCCTCCATAGTGGGGCAGAATTAGCTCTAGACTAAATGCTACTCAGTTCCCACCTGACAAAGTTTAAAAACAAAACCTGAATCATACTGTTTCTAAGTAACTTAATCACACCACAGAACAAAGGTCAAGCATATATATAGGAATAGAAAAATGGGTAGTAATTTTTCATTTTCATTTCAAATTTTCTCACTCTTGGTATTATGATTGATGTAGCATAGAGATTCTGCATTTTTGAAAATCCTTTTCTACCAAGTGGTGAATTTTATTTTGGCAGGCATTTAAATTTTTGATGGGTCACCTTGCCCTTGTTGAGGCTTGGCTTAACCGTTTTGTTAAGGTGGGTCTATTTCAGTGTTGCTCTTATTCCTGGGGCATAGTGCTTACTCCTAGGGCATGGTCCTTATTCCTAAGAACTGTCTCCACTGAGTGCCCTGAATTTCTCTGCTCTGGCTGCATCCGAACTCCAAGTTCTCTTCAGTGTTATGCACTGTCTGCAATCTCTGTTCATCTCTCAGCCCCTCAGAAGCTGTTCTCTGCTAGACTTTGTGAACTATGGCCCTGGGTCCAGGCAGCCCTTCACAGATTGCTGGGGCCCCTTTGGGCAGTTCCCTCCGTGCCACACCCTGTAAGTCCGGCCCCTCAGCAGCCCTGCACTCTAACCTGTTTCCTCCTTGAGGCCCCTGCTTTTCTCCCAGTGCGACCACTGCTCTAAGCTTGGGCCCCGCTTATGTCCCCGAAACTTGGAAACCACCTTCCTATGGGATTTTTCTTCTGTGCTACCCTCCTATCAGGGTAGCAGCTCAGCACCTGCTCAACGCCTGAAATCAGTTGCTTCGTATCTTTTGTTCACTTTTATAGTTATTTATAGTGAGGCTGATGTCAGCTACTAAGTCATGGCCAGGACTAGAAAACCCATGATATATATATATATTTTTAAAGATTTTATTTATTTATTTATTTATTTGAGACAGAGAGAACGAGAGAGAGAGAGCACATGAGAGGGGGGAGGGTCAGAGGGAGAAGCAGGTTCCCTGCTGAGCAGGGAGCCCGATGCGGGACTCGATCCAGGGACTCCAGGATCATGACCTGAGCCGAAGGCAGTCGCTTAACCAACTGAGCCACCCAGGCGCCCCCCCCCACGATATATTTTTATTCATTTATTTTTTATGGAGGTAAAATTCACATAAAATGAATCATCTTAAAGTGGACAATCCAGTGGCATTCGGTATGTTCACAATGTTGTATGACCACCACCTCTGTCTAGTTCCGAAACATTTTCATTACTCCAAAATGAAACCCTGTGCCCATTAAAAAGCTCCTGGCAACAACCAAACTTCTTCTGTTTGTATGGATTTATTCACTCTGGATAATTCATGTACATGGAGTGATGCAGTATATGGCCTTTTGCGTCTGGCTTTTGCACCCGTGTGTTTTCAAGGTTCATCCACATTGCAGCATGGTGTCTCTACTTCATTCCTTTTAATGACTGAATAATAATCTATTATATGGATTCGCCACAGTTTGTTTATCCATTCATCAGTTGATGGTCATTTGGGTTGTTTCTTCCTTTTGGCTACTGTGACGAGTGTCGCTATGAACATATGTGTGCATGTATTTGTTTACCTCTTTGCAGTTCTTCTGGGCATATACCAAGGAGTGGAATTGCAGGGTCATATGGTAATTCTATATTTAACTTTTTGAGGAACTGCCAAATTATTTTCCACAGTGGTTGAACCATTTTACATTCCTATCAGTGATGTACAAGGGTTCTAATTTCTCTGCATCCTTGCCGACATTTGTTATTTTCCATTACAAAAAATATGGCCATCCCGGTGGGTATGAAGTGGTATCTCATTGTGGTTTTGACTTGTGTTTTTCCAATGACCAATGACTTTGAGCATGTTATCATGTGCTTACTGGCCGTTTGTGTATCTTTGGGGAAATGTCTATTCAGATCTTTTGCCCATTTTTAAATTATGATGTATTTTAAGTGAAAATAGTTAATATGAATGCAATGATCCCAGTTTGGTTAAATAACAAACATTGTGGGTTGTAGGTGCACGCACATGTGTGTGTATACACACATACATGCATAGAACATAGTGGTTAGATGTACAAACTTTAGAATAACATTGCCTGGTTTGTATCCTGGTTCTGAGATTACATGTACAACCATGGACAAGTTACCTAATCTCTCCGTGTCTCAGTTTCCTTACCTCTGATCTGGAGATAAATAACCTGTTTGTGTTGCAGTCAGGATGAAGTGAGGGTCCATGCAAAGGGCTTAGAACAGTGCTCAGGAACACTGGAACTCCTTGTTAGTATTTGTTATTTATATAATAACAACAACAGCAATGATATACAGATATATATTGGCATATGCATAGATAAAAAGTGGGTAAGGAAAGAATCAAACAGTAACAGGAATTTCTGCTGGAGAATAGGACTGGAAGGGGATGGGGGCGCTTCCTCTCTCTAATTAATGTAGTTTTTGTATTGTTTGAATTTGTCAAAACGCGCATGTATTAAAACATAAAGATTTTTTTTAAAGCTTAATTAATGATGTAAAAATAAAGGAATTTTCTGCTTTAAAATTTAACTTTAACTGTAATCCTCTATCCAAGCTCCCCAACTGCCAGATGGCCTTATCTTTTCTTATGGCTTTTCTGAGGCAGCAGTTTGAAGGAGCTTTCCAAGGCAGGGCTGTGAGGTGGCCCCCTATGTGCCTCTCCAGAGAGTCCGCCCCCCACTTCCCATCTCTGTTCTCCAACTTCTCAGAACTTCCTTTAGCTCCTGGCACACCTTGCTTTCTTAGGCTTAAGAGACTTTTCATTCTTTGTTCCCTCTGCCTGGAATATTGCCTAGGACTCCACCCTACACCCTTATTATCCTCCTTGAACTTACTGGCTCGGGAAAGCCTTCCTTTATCCCTCTTCCAAGCTGAGTTGGGTGTTCCTCCCATCCCTGTGCTTGTCCAATGCTCTGTGTGATCCCAGGTTTACCTCTTGTTACACCACACTGAGAATCTCCTCTGATAGTGAACTCTTAGAATAGGAGCCATATTTATTTCCATCATGACTTCACGGCTCTATCCTCAAAGGCTACATATGACTGGAAACATGGGAAGTGCCCACAGCATTTGTTGAATGAAAGAATGAATGAGGGTGGGATGTGGTTCTCCAGTCAAAAACCCAAGCTTCAGCCCTCCACTGTGTGTCCTGGCTTATTTGGTACACCTACATACACCTCATAAACAAAGGAGCTTTCAGGATCTAGAGAAAATCCTCTAGAGGACATTTCCCCAAATGGAAAGCTAAGTAGATCACAGACCCTTGCCTCTTCACACAACTGAGTTGCCTATAGATTCCAAAGAACTGACGATAATCACCCATCCAGTTCTCCTGGATATTATTGAAGGGTCATATCCTTCTTTGAAATAAAGCAAGATTTTTTTTTTTTCTCCAAGCCTATGAGTCTCAAAACAGCCACCCCCTCAAGTTCCAGTGGTGGTGCAGCTGTTCTTTCAAAAAATAAAAATAATTAGAAAAATATTTTTACCTCCCTGTGAAATAAATAACCTCGAAGTTTCCAAAAATTCCAAAAGAAAAAAATTAAGATGTACTAGTGTCCAGTATGGGAACCCCATAGGGTGGAGAAGCTAACATTGAGGTGGGCCTCCAAGCATCCTTCAGAACCATGTCGCACAAACGAAGCACCACATAAATGCATTACCAGAACAACTGAGCTCCCATGATGCCAAGCCAGGAGAGCACATCCTTTATTTATTTATTTATTTAAAGATTTATTTATTTCTTAGAGAGAGAGAGAGAGGAAGGGAGAGAGAGAGAGAGGAAGGGAGAGAGGGAGGGGGGAGGAGCAGAGGGAGAGAATCCTCAAGCAGACTCCCCACTGAGCACAGAGCCCAGTGCAGGGCTTGATCTCACAACCATCAAGATCATGATTTGAGCCGAAACCAAGAGTGCGATGCTTAACCGACTGAACCGCCCAGGTGCCCTGAGAGTACATCCTTCTGTGAGCCAATGTCCAGATCAGTGTATTAACACTAAACTTGAAAAATTCATTGTCGGTTACTGTTATTATTATTGGTGTGAGCTATTCTAACTATGGTTATCTTTGGCTTGTGTGCTTGATGGTATGTGTATTTAGGTTGTTGTTGCAATGATGGTGGGGTTGACTGTGTCTTTTACTTGTTATTTTTTAATTCTTCTCATGGGATTTATGGGATTCTGGCGAATAATAAACAATGGCTTTTGTTATTCTGTGTGAACGAATAATAGAATTAGAGGTGCAGGAATGATTAGGATATAGAAGAACTTCCTGGGGCGCCTGGGTGGCTCAGTTGGTTAAGCGACTGCCTTCAGCCCAGGTCATGATCCCAAGGTCCTGGGATCGAGCCCCGCGTCAGGCTCCCTGCTTGGCCAGAAGCCTGCTTCTCCCTTTCCCACTCCCCCTGCTTGTGTTCCCTCTCACGCTGTCTCTCTCTCTCTCTGTCAATTAAATAAATAAATAAATAAAATCTTTAAAAAAAAAAAAGAGGAAGAACTTCCTATATCCTGATATAAGTGAGGTACCAATCATGGCCAACTTGGGAGAGATGCTCAATTTGTCTTGTCCCATGGGGTCTGGTGAGGCCCACCCCTTAAGCTCAGCTGCCCCAGGGGCTCACAAGAGATGAGCAGACCCTCTTGCTGAAGCACCCTTGCATCTCCTGAGGCACACTTGTCACCTAACAGATAGCAGTGGCTGGGAGGCTGGCATTGCCGCCCAGGGTCCCAAGATGCCCCAGCTTCCAGCTGAGACTGGAGCTGATCTCTCTTGAGATTCCTGGAGCGGCCAGTGATGCAGATCTGGCCTTCATGAAGGGTTGTGTAGCCAGGGGAGCTGTAGTCTGAGTTATATTTCTGCTTCTTAGTATCCAAGACAGACCTGAGAGTCTCACAGTGCCAATAATATTAATATTAATCACCATCACCACCATCACAGCTAACATTTGAGTGTTTACTATGTGACAAGCATTCTGCAAAACACTTGAGATGGAATATTTTATTTGATCTTCCCAAGAATCCTATGGGGTTTACCTCCATCTTACAAATAAGAAAGATTATTTGTAAATAAGGCCGAGTAACTTGCTCAAGGTCACCTAACTGTAAGTGGCAGAGGTGGGCAGCAGTTTATGGGGGATGGTGGGCACACCCCATGGGGGCCTCCAATGAGTCACATCCCTGCATAGTCCTGCCCCCTTGAGTGTGGGCAGAACCTGTGACTGGCTCATAATACATAGAAAATGGCAAGGTGATGGATGTCTCTCCGAGGATCACACTACCTTATCATGTAAGACTCTGTCTTAGCCCACCGGAGCAAGAGAGAGTCTCCTGATGGCCTTACAGAAGTGAGCACCT
This sequence comes from Mirounga leonina, assembly GCF_011800145.1. Lineage (NCBI taxonomy): Eukaryota > Metazoa > Chordata > Mammalia > Carnivora > Phocidae > Mirounga > Mirounga leonina. Next base: position 15,760,972 of record NW_023270503.1, on the reverse strand, counting down.
GTTGTGAACTGCCTACGGAGAGGGCCACGTGGCAGGGGACTGCGGGCAACCTTCAGACCCTGAGGGCCATCTCTCGCTGACAGCCAGTAAGAAGCTAGGGCCCTCACTCATACAGCCTCACGGGGATGAATTCTGCCAATAACCTGTATGAGGTGGGGAGCGAATGGTTTCCTACTTGAGCCTCCAGATGAGAACACAGCTTGGCAGCAACACCTTGACTGCAGCCTCAGGAGACCTTGAGCGGAGAACCCAGCTAAGCTGTCCATGCCTGGACTCCAGGCCCTTGGGCCCCCGTGAGCTAACGGTGTGTTGTTCTAAACCACTGTCTGTGGTGATTAGTGATGCAACACAGAGACCTTGACCTCACACACAGCCCACTTCACCTCCACCATGCCCACCTTGCAGCAGGTGTCTCTGTGCTGGTATATGCGTCCTCCTGCAGAGTTCAGCTTTCCCGTGCCAGGGAGTTTCAGCTCATTTTCTGGAAAAGGTTCAGAGTGAGGGAATCCTGGGCTTCTTTCTGATAGGAGGCAGAGAAGCAGGGGACCCAGGAACAATCAACTGTTTATCTGAAAGAAGATTAGCAGGAAGCATGTGGAGCCCTCCTGTCTTGTGACATTTCTAGGCAAGCAGAGACTTTGGGTTAGGATTAAGGCATAATACCCGAGGATTGGTCTAGCAAAAATGTGCTCTATGATATTACATGGCGGGAAGGGGAGTTGATTGAGATTTGAACCTACAGTTCCATAATGGTTTAACTGGGTTAGTGCTGGGCTTCTAAGGCCCATTTTGCCATGACTTTCAGAGCTGGCATTTAAAAGTGGCCCATAGTCTACATGGAGTTGGAGTGGCATGGCATCTGTGGGTGTGGGATCCTTTCAGGTTTTCTACTTCATTGAGCGTGGCACTGAAAGCCAATACCGTGGGACAGGGCTGCCTGCGTAATCCTTCTGGAAATAACACACAACCCTATGTGTGGGGACTGAAATGAGAAGGTTCACCTTGTTCGTTGACCATGTGTGTGCCCCGTCAGGCCTGTGCAGAGCCCTGTGAACCAGGCCGGCTGTGTCAGGCCATTTGAAAAGGTGGTTCCAGTTTCTGCCCTGATCCCCCAAGACATTAAAGGCCTTCATGCGTTGCCCACACAGGCTGAGGGCCACAGGAGGGCCCACCCAGGGCAGGCCTGCTCTCCAGACTGAGCTGGCACTGTCCTGGTGCACCGTGAAATCACCTTTACTGATCATACTTTCCGAAGAAGGGGAAGGCACCCCCAGAGCCTGAACTCAGAGGCCCAGGTTTGGGGCTGGTGTCTAGGGAGCTGGCCGGCCCAGCCTTGGGGTGGCAGTTTGGTTTCTTAGTAAGCTGCCTCAAGAAGTGAGAACAGTTACCAATTCATCTCTTCATAGAAGCCACAGGACGTTTGGGCCCTGCCTCTGTGTGCACCTTGAAGGGACAAAACACTTGCTTGTTCAAAACTGTCTCTTGCAGACATGGCAACCGAACAAGACTATCTCCCCTGGCCATGCCCAAGCCCCGTCCGTCTGCGTTCTAAACCGGGATGGCCCGGAGAGGTGGCGAGGCTCTGGGCTTTGGGAGAAGTGCGAGAGGACTGGGTGAGTGGTGGGCGATCGGCCTCAGAGAAGCTAGGGTGAGGCGGGCCCCCGGGAGAGCCTGGCCCTCATGGGACAGAGGATTCCCGGGCTGCTGTCTACATGTGATGGCAAGAGGCTGGGCCGGAGCTGGATGGGTTGTCTGGGTCCTTGGGTCCTCCTGGGGAGATCCAGCACAAGCAGTGGAGTTTGTGTCGAGCAGAACCGAGACAGGCATCAGTGTTGGCCAAACACTGACACACACCTTAAGAAGACAGAGGAGAAGCACAAGACAAAATACGTGTGGATGTACAAAACCCAGAGTGCATGGCTCCCCGCCCCGTCTGTGAACAATCCTCGAAAGAGGCTGACAAAAGCACAAATGAATCCACCAGAGGCCTCGGGAAGTACGATGGGGTGGCTCCCAGGTCCCACTAGCTGGGACCACGGGGGCGCAATAGGGGCTCGCTGTACACGTCCCTCCTGAGCGCGCCAGCTTCTTCTCCATCCTCTCGCCATGGACCCGTTCGGTGCCAGAGTCCCTGTGTGTGCTTAGAGCATTTCCATTTTATGTTCACGTGGGCGTCTCCTCGTTTTCTATGCCCCAGCTTCGACTGGGTGGGTCAGGTTCCTGTTTATTCTGTTTCCCACTCGCTCAGCTAAGGAGTCCTAATGCGCTTTCCTAAAGGGCACTCGTCTCACCGTGGCCGGGGGAGGGGCCGGGGGGGTCCCCAAGGCAGCAGCGGGCAGAGGGTCCGGAGTGCTGGGCACAGCCCCATTTAGGAAAGCGCAATAGTTCAATAGGGGAACCCCTCCCTTTCCTCCCACTTCTAAAAGAGCACACATTTCTCTGTTATTTGAAAATAACAGGCCAGCTACAGATGACAGAAGCCACATATAGACGGTATGGGTCCCCAGTGACTGAGGAGCCTCCATGTGCACCCACGACCACCTACTTTGGGGTTTATTTTACAAGAAAGGAACAGCCTCTGCATCTGCCTCCAGTATTTGGGATTTTCTGTTACAGGCAGCAGTGATGGGCACCAACATTGCCCTGTTCAAACGTTTCCTCTCTATCCCTGTGGGAGGATGGAATATTCCCATTTTAGGAGGACAGGCTCGGCCGCATGACCAGCTTTGGCCAGTGAAGACTTGGCAGAAGTGACCTGCGCCACTTCTAAGAGAGGGCTTGAGAGCCCCTGTGTCATTCCAGCATATTCCCTTTTCCTCTGCCACGAGCCCACAAGGAGACACTCTCATCATCCAGGTCCCAAGGTGAAGTGCAAATGGAGCAGAGCCTTAGCCCCCACAATGGACCAGCTGTTTAAGCTAGAATTATATCTTGTGAGCCCCTGAGATTTTGGAGTCACTTGTTAACACACATAACCCAGTCTATTCGGACAAATACAATGCTCAAACATAATCCTAGTTATTGGTGTTTGTTCTTAAAATTGATCTTTTTTTTTTTAATTTTTTTTTTTTAAGATTTTATTTATTTATTTATTTGAGAGAGAGAGAGAGAGAGAAACAGCATGAGAGGGGATAGGGTCAGAAGGAGAAGCAGGCTCCCTACCGGGCAGGGAGCCCGATGTGGGACTCGATCCCAGGACTCCGGGATCACGACCTGAGCCGAAGGCAGTCGCTTAACCAACTGAGCCACCCAGGCGCCCTTAAAATTGATCTTATTCAACAATGCATCATGCCCTCTAACTGTGTAATCACCACGCGGGGCTTATAATTGCCCCCGTTTTCCGAGAAAGTGATGATGGGGACATAGAGAGATCAGATCGCCTTCCCAGGACTGCACAGCCAGTCGGGAGAGCAGAGGCAGATTTCAGACCCAGGACTCAATCCCTTGCTCATTTTCCTGCAAGCAACTGCCTCGTGAGACAGGAGCAGTCTCCCGAGCATCACAAGCGAAGAGCTCCAGCATAGGGTTTTCTCACCCAGTTCCATTTTTTGCTGGAGTGACACACGGTTCTAAGTTTCTGATGGTTACCCTTGGAGTCTGACTGACTTATCACAAGATAAGGATCCTCCAGCCCCCAAACTTTCCATGCTTTTTAAAAAAAGATAAAAAACTTTAACTGTTGGTGCCCAACTCCCATTGCCAAACTGGGCATAAAAATGAACGTTTAATTCAAGCACCCCCTACTCTCTGAATTAGAGGCCTGAATAATCAGTTTTCTGAGTTTAGGGGGAGGTTATCCTCAGGCTCACCTTTGTGCAGTAATTCTAGGCTTCTTGCTAGACGCAGAGCTCAGGGGTGTGTAGCTAGCAGAACAGGGTCCCTGTTATCCTGGAGCCTGGGGCTCACTGACCTTCCCGCTTCACACTTCTGAGTTTGGCAGAATGGCTGCCTCCTTCAGGAAACTCAGGCCGTCCCCAGCCATCTCCCTGGGAGAAGGCAAAACTTCGTCAAGGGCGCCTTTCATGAGGGGAAAAAAAATCATCCAAAAACCTCACAGTGGCATAAACCTAACCATTCAGGGTCCCCTCACAGATTTTTCTACACAGGACTTTGAGTGGGCGGGGGACGGGAGGTGGGAACCCAATGCAGAAGAGAGAAGAAGGAGCTCCTTGAACTTGATTCTGAACATGAGCAAGAACACTGTGCAAGTTTCAGTTTGATGGGGGGGGTGGGGGGGAAAGCAGGGAAAAAGCATTAACATTTCCATAGACGAGACCATTTGTTTTTATCTTGACATTTTCCCTACCTGAGTTTTTATGTAAGTGGATTTCTGGATCTCTGGGCTGTAATTTGGGGCATATTTAATGATGAAAAACGTTGGTTTGGACCAAAGCACACTCAAAAGCTCTGCTTCTGCAAAGCTGATTTATTACCTCCTGCTCCTCTTCAGGGACTTTTCTGATCAAGGCTCTTTCTGACCTTCATGCCCGTTCTGAGCTGGACAAGTTAGAGACCACCCTCCGCGTCCAGCCTGGGCGCAGGCCCACTATAGGGACTAGGGAGAAAAACTTGCTGGGCTGGAAAGGGTAAAATAAGGCTGTGCAAAGAACGGTGTTGAAGCACCAGAGGTGATAACTCTTTTGGAGTGTTTGGGTTGCTATCTGCATGGAGGAGAAGGGACTGTTACTAGCTCACCCATGAGAGAGGTGGGTGCCCCAGGCTGGGAAGGGCCATCATATGGTGGTTTGGACTTGGATCATGATTTCTGAGATGGCTTGAAAAGTCAGATGCTAAGGGGTATCTAGAATCATGGCACCAAGATGGATCCCAGAACTCTAGAAGAGTGAAACTGGTTTCACTGAACTCCAGGATTAACTTCTTCACGTTCAGCCTTTGACCCTATCAGATAGCCATGAATAGATTTAACAGAATGGTGCTCACTGGCCCTGAGAAGTTACTCCAGGTTGATGGCATGGATGTCTTTAGAGCTTGTGGGTTTCATAAAGGCACAGGAAACCCCAATATCACCAGCAAGACTTTTAGCAGGACTCCTCACCACATGCTGTCCTGTAATGGAGGAGATGGTAAACCCCCCTCCCTGGTATTTAAAGTACTTTTTCCCAAAGGGAGGCTGGGTGGGGAAGAGGCTCAAGTCACCTCTATAGTGGACGGGGTCTGAGTGAACGACTGTGGTGTAACCACCCCAAAACAATAGTGTTAGTTATTCCTCGCAAGTCTATAGAAAAACTATGGTTCTCTGGTATGGCCTCAATGAGGTTGGATCATGGCTTGGCTCGCTCATGCTCTTTTCTCTCTTCTCAGCTGGTGAGATGGCTGGAGACTGGCTGGTCCAGGACGGCTTCACTCCTATGTTAGGTGACTGGCTAGTTGTTGGCCGCAGCAATGGGGGTGACTGAGTCATGAGTCTCTCAGCATCCAGCAGGCCAGCCCAGGTTTGTTCTCTGGGTGATGGCAGGGTTCCAGAGAATTAGAAGAAGTATGAGAGGCTTTGAAGAACTATCTCAGTGCCACTTACTACGTTCCATCAGCCAAAGCAAGTCATGTGGTCAGCCTGGATTCAAGGATTGGGGAAATCAACCCCACCTCTTGATTGGAGGAGCTGTGAAGTCTGTTATCGATGGCAAAGATGCAGGCAGATGGAGAATTAGGGACATTATTTGTAATCAGCCTACACAGAGGGATTGACTGTATTTGTGAGACGACTGACCCAGGCCATGGGTGTGCCGTGTGACCTGGGACCCAAGCCATCACTGTGTGAAGTGAGTAGACCCACAGAGTAATCAGACCACAGCCCTGACCTCCATGGGGCTATCTCCCTAAGCAAGCAATTGCAGGGCCAAAGGGTGTCCCGCATTCAAAATATCGCCTATGGTTTCTTCTCTCAGTACCTTCCTGAGCACTTCCTGCGTTTTACGGAAAGGAAGACCATAAAATCGGGGCATTAGTTTTTCATGAATATTTCTTTTTGAAACAAGGTTTGAACTCACTAAGCATTGTTTTTTGGAAACACCCCATCACAGTATGTCTGCTCTGTAGTTGGATGGGTTCTTGCTGACTTCCTAGACACTCTACACATGGAAGAGTTAGGAGGAGTAACCTACGGCTTGTGGCTGAAGGGCTATAAATCAAGCTTCGTGAATCCAGGCCACAGATGTGACCTACCAAGGACAGTAGTGAAGCATGGCGTCCTGTCCACAGTTAGTGAGATCAGAGCGCTCCATCACTTACCTTGTATGTATGAGTTGGCCTTAAATTATGACCTTGAAGAGCTCTAGGGCCGCCTGCACAGGCTGATGATGGCTCCATCTCTGAGAGAAAAGGAGCAGACCGGTGGGGTGATCAGATTCCCGGGTCACCCCACCTCCACCCTGTGGTGATCGTATTGGAAAAATGGAAACCTGCTTCTCACCAAAAGGGTGATGTGGCAGATATCGCTGGTTGCCTGCCAAAAAGCTCTTCCTTACTGCCCCCCTCCCCTCTGCGCTTTCTTCCATGCCAACGGCACACGACTTTGGTTCTAGTACAGGTAACAAAAGCTGTGTGTTTTGGCAAGGGGGCACGCTCGCCCCAGCCCCAGAGAGTGAATGATGATTGCTCCAAGCCAACTACGGCAGGCCCTCGTTCCTTGCTAGTGATTGGTTTAAGGATGGACATGTGACCCAGTTTCTGGCCAATCGTACTTAAGAGGAAGCCCACTGAGGGCTTCTGGGAGAGATTTCCCCCTCATAAAAAGAGAGATGCACCGAGATAGACATTCACTCCCTCCTTCCTGCTGTTAGGCTTCGTTGTTAGGTGATGCAGTGATGTTTTGGGGCATGGCACTCAGCTGCTCAACGCAAAGGCAAGGCCAAGAGAATCTTTTCAAGCTGACCTAAGCTCTGACATCGAGCCGTGGAAGCAACCTGGAGCCAGGGACAGGATTCTGCGGAGGGACAGAGGCAGCTGCGCTGTGTGTCGCTGCGCTGTCTGGTGGGCCACTGGTCCTGATCTGTCAGCGCTGTGTGATAGCGACTGTTAAGTGTTTTGGATACCACCCTTGTCCCTCGCTTGGAACCAGTGCCTCTGGATTTACTGTTACGTAGTGAAAATAAACCCTCCCGTTTAAGCCACATTAATTGAATATTCAGTTACTTACAGCCCAAAACATCCTAACTGATGTATATAGGGATCATGGGAACTCGGTCATGTCTGAACTGTGCGTGCAAATATTTCTCTTGCAGGCTCTGGGGGCCAGGAGCCCTGTCAGCATCTCCCCTATTCCTTCCCCCAACCCCACTCCCAAATATTAGGTAACAATAATGTTTCCCCCCATGTATTGGCTCCCTGATATATATACATATACATATACATGTATATGTATATGTATACATATACACACATATATACATATACATGTATATATACACACATATATACATATATATGTATATGTATATATACATGTATATACATGTATGTATATATATATGTATGTGTATATATATATATATATAATTTTTTTTTTTTTTTAAGGTAGTGGTGGTGGGGTAAAGACAAGCTATCTAATATCTGTGCCTGGGAAAGGAAGCCATCACAGCTCTATCGGTGCCCTGTATCTGCTCTTCATGGAAGGGTTGAGATAGAAATTTATCCTCCTTGGCAGAAAGTAAGAGATTTAGCTAAGGTCTACTTAATCTGTCCATTTGCTCTTTTGCTATACCATTTGATTAGCCATATTGATAATGTCCCTTTTAGGAATGAGGCTTGGGTATCCATCAGTCAACGAGACAACCAATCAATGTCGTTGATGCACGCCATCGGTAAAGCAGGCAACTTCAGGGTGAAGGTCTATGGACACACTCGCTGCATTGTACTGCAATTATTTTTTTCCGTGTCCATCTTCCTCCTGGGCTGTGAGCAACTTAATGGCAAGGACCACATCCTTAATCTCTCTTTTGTTAAGTTTGGCAACAGGGTCTGGCCCATACAGGGTGCTTGATAGATGATTTGTTGAAAGAAAAAAAGAACGTATTATATACAAAATTATTTTAAAATGCACGTCCTGCCAAGAGTAGATTACTTTTATGGCCACAGAATAACTTACTTTCTATCTGGCTGCCCCAAAAAATTCTAATTAGGGATAATGGAATATCTTATCCCATTTTTAAAACCAGGACATTCAAAATACAGTTCAAGGGGAATCAGCTTATCTTTCCATGGGCTTTTTGTGGCATATTTGTGCCTAGAAAGCCTTTTCTTATGGGAAGGATAATGCTTCCTAAAGCAACTCTCCTCCTAAATGGGAGGATGAGAAGTGAAAATATTATTCTCGGGGTTAAAAAAAAGATTTTTCATGAATCACTAAGTAGTGTGTTTGAACTAACTTTAAAAGCCGACTTAAGAAACTAGATAAAATATATTTCTATCTCTGCTAACCATCTCTCACCATGTCAGCTCATCTGAAGCCTCCCTGAGATCCTTGAGGGACAGCATGTAAGCTGTGCTTTAGATGGCCATCTGAAAACTCATCAAATAGCAAGGTAGAAAAAACAAAATCACCTCCAAAACTTTCGAATTGCATTGATCAGTGGTATAAAGCCCTCGCCACAGGAAGAGAAATGATGGATTTGAGACTCACAGAAAGGTTCGTTTAAAGTGTTTTGTGTGTGTGTGTGTGTGTGTGTGTTTGAATTTATGTATGGAATTGCCTGGGAGTAGTAAATAGACTTTATTTGCTATATTTCGAGGAAGATAAAATTATCAGGACTGTCTAAGTATTTCAAAGCCAGGGAAAACAAAAACAGCTTTGAAGGCTCTCCTTCTGGATTTTTTTGTCCTAATCTTCTAAGAGATGGTCTTGATAATGTTTATTCTTTTCTTCTTCCTAAAACAGTTCAAAGTACTATTTTTCTCAGTTAAAATAGCAATCCGATTTTTAATTAGGTCAGGTAAGGTACCCATTGAGCACCACAGATTATTTAAGTGATTGCAAAAGGGCAAGCAGGAATTTCTGACTAGCATCTCCCCCCTTCTCCCCAAATCTCTCTCCTCTTCCTCTCCCTAACCCTGTGCGGCTCCCCCTGCTCTTTGTGGGGTGGGCTTCTAGTTTGGATTTATAAACACCATCTGGACAAGCTTCTCTTCTGTATTTCCCCAATAACCAAAGAGATAAGCCATTTCCGTCTGCTTGGAGACAATGTGTAGAGTTTTTGTTTCAATTGGAGGGCGCGGGCAAGCGGTGGGGGTGGAGGGGGAAACACTCTGCGCAGCCGTCGAAGACTGATGGGCGGGGCTTTCTTTTCAGTTTTCACATACCAAGAAATACCAGTTTTTCACCAAGTCCCCTGCGATTCTCCCCCACAGCCTGGAGCAGTGTTCGCCAACTTTTTCTGTAAAGGGCCAGATAGCAAATACTTTAGGCTTTGTGGGACATTTGGTCTCCATCACAACTACTCAAGGCTGCACACAGGCAGTCATAAACAACATGGAACTGAATAGGCATGTCTGTTCAATAAAGCTGTATTTACAAGAACAGGTTATGCTCTGGCTTGGAACATCTCTTGGTGCTTTGCCTGATGGGGACCCAAGCCATTGTTTTTTGAGTGATGGTGCCCTGTTTGCTCTCATAGGGAGGGGGTTGACCCAACAGTGGTTCTGACGCCTTCAGATAAGCCCATTGCACCACCCGCCCTGTGCCCAGGCCATGCCTTTGCAGATGGAGACCCGGGGGGCGTTATAGCATGTAGACCCTTGAACTAATGAGCTTACCAGCTGTTCTTATGGAGATCCTATTGATGTCCCACCTCAGTCATGGTGATCAGCTTCTCCCCCGTCCAAAAATTCCATTCTTTGGCCTTCTCTTCACACTCTCAACTAGGGCTAACACAGGGTCAACACAGTCTAATCACAGAGTTCCTAGTTGAACAATGGCTGATGAAGAAAAGTCCAGTCACATCTAATCATGGCACTTAAGACTCTTCCTAAGCTGGTAACAGGATGACTTCTCCATTAGGCCCCTTAGAGGCCCGAGAACATGCTTTAATTTATTTTAAAGTAGGAAAAAATGAGTATAATAATAATGAATATATGAATATATGATAATGAGTCCAGCCTGACTTTTATTCATCTTTATATCTATGCAGTCCTAAATAGAATTTTTAAAAATTTCATAAATGAAGAGGCCCATGAAGGCAAAAGTATGTAGGGCCCTTCCTAAGATTACCATATAAAAGATAGAATGCCTGGTTAAATTTGAATTTCAGATAAACAATGAATGATTTCTTAGTGTAAGTATACCCCCAATGCTGCATGGGACATACTTATCCTAAGAACTTATTTGTTGTGAAGCTCAAATTAACTGGGCATCCTGTTTATCTGAAATTTAAGCTTTTATTTGTTAAATCTAGCAGTGCTGCAAGAATGTCATCCTGGGTCCCTGGCTGGCACCAGCCACAGCTGCAGCCTTCTCTCACATGCTCCTGAAGCTCAATGTCTTAGGTCAGGTCTCCAGGAAGCAGATCTATGGGCAAGTAATTTATTTAAAGAAGTGCTCCCAGGGGAGACTTGTATGCTCGGAGGAGAGCAGGAATGTAGGAGAGGGAGAGGACGAGGCAGGCCAGGACAGGGGAGGAGGCTGAGCCAGGCTCAAGTGCAGACCGGGCTCTGCGGGGCGTGCATCAGCCTGACCCCACAGGGGAGTGTGGGTTGCACCTCAGAAATGTCCCAAAGGGCAGAGCACTGGTATTGTCATCTACACAGGCCAGAAAGAGAGGTTAGCCCAGGTTAAAGGCTTGGGAAGAATAGTCGCTCTGACCCCGTTAGCTTACTTTCCTTTGGTTTTACTCTTTAAGCCACAGGTGAGCAGCGCAAAGGAGAAAGGCGGATCGGCCTGGGTGATGGCAGAAACCTGGGCTGCTCCCTCACGTCCACCTGGACCTCACAGAGGAGGCCTCTCAGAACACAGGGGTTCACCTTATTGCGATAACAACCTTTTCTTTCTATGGGGCACCTGGCTGGCTCAGTCAGTTAGAGCATTCGACTCTTGATCTCGGGGTCATGAGTTCAAGTCCCATATGGGTGTGTAGCCTACTAAAAAAAAGAAAACATTATTTTCTCTCTTTGCCACTGTTCTTAGCTCGATGTCTTAACCCTTGCTGCACCATCAAGCATGTTCGACGTTTAGTTCTGGGGGCTGACCGAGGCCCTGCACTGTTGCCAACAGCCCCCCATCCCACTCTCCGAGCTCCCCGTTGTTCTCCAAACGTGTCACTCGCTTTCTTGCCTCTGTTGTTTTCCTTCTGTCATTTGCTCTGTCTGCAAACCCCTTCCCATCCTTTTCCATCTGGCAAATTCCTGTTATCCCTGCTGGCCCAGGAACATGCCCTCTCCTCTGTGATGTTTTCTCTTACCCCCGTCTTCGAGGGACACATTGCTCCCAGGCTACCTCAGACACACCTTCAAGGTCACTGATCCCTTATGCTACAATTATTCACATACACATGTCCTTCCTGGCTACCTGTGGCCTCCCTTCTGTCAGGGATTTGGTTTTACTTATCTGGTTATACCCCCTACGTAGCCCATAGTAGCTCCCGAAATGTTTGCTGTGTGAATGAAGGAATACAGAAATTCGATTGGCGGCTCTGTGCGCATGGGCCCTGCGCTGTGACCCACCAGCCCCACGCTCCTGTAGGCCAAGTGTGTGTGTGTTTATAGCACCAGCAAAGCAGAGACACAAAAATGGTAAGTGGGAGCGTGAAAAACAGTCCTCCTCAGATGCCACTGCGCTTCATGAAGCTTCACCGAAGCGAGGTGGATGGAGGGAGCAACGGCCCCCAGAGATACTGTGTTAGTCTCTTTTCTGTATGTCTGGGTTCCCTGACGGGGGTGTTCCCAACCCCCACTGGGGTGTGTTAAGCATCCGACTCTTGATTTCGGCTCAGGTCATGATTTCAGGATGGTGAGAATGAGCCCCACATCGGGCTCTGTGCCAAACGTGGAGCCTGCTTAAGATTCTCTCTCTCTCTCCCCTCTTCTGCCCCTGCTTTTGTCTCCCCCCCACCAACTCATACTCTCTCTCTCGCTAAACAAAAATTAAAAAAAAAAAAAAAAATCAAACCCAAAACACCCAGGCCTGATGGATAGTAGGTAGCCTGAGGTGAGGAGCACCATGAACTCCCATGGCCACACTGGACCCTTGGGACGTGAGCCTTGCTCAGACCTATGCTCACCCGTCCCTTTGGACACCCTCAGTGTCTGCTGTCCTTCCCATCAGCCCGCTGGGCAGCCTGCTCCCACAGCCAGAGGCAAACGGGTGAGGAGGAAGGAGAGAGCCCAGATGCTGGAGTGGACACATCTGGTTGGACATTGGCCCTGGCACTAACGAGGAGGGGAGGGGAATCTGGGAAAGTGGCTTCATCTCCATTTCCTCACCTGTCAACGGGAATAATGCTGTCTCATAGCAAAGACAGAATTAAGTGAGGTCACTTAGATACACCAAACAGCATCAGTTCCTTTCCCTTCTGTTTTGGGAAGCTCTACCTGTTCCTAAATTTCTCGCTCCCTTTCCCCTCTTGACCCTTGAAGTCCAGGGTTCAAAGTACCTCCTGGTCTGAGAGAGAAAAGAAAAGGAAAGCGGGGCGCTCTCCCAGAGTCTGGCTGCACAGCTGAGCTCTCCTGGGGGCCCCCCTCTCCTGCTCCCTGGGGAAAGCAGGGCCATGTTAACCCAAAGGGCCGTGGAACATGGGGAGCTGAATAGGGCACAGACCACACAGCATATTTTGACCAAACGGAAAAGACCCACATTATTAGGAAGAGTGATAATGGAATATTCCTGCTGACGTGAGTGGACAAAAGGGGATGAAGTGACCCAGGGGCAGGGAGGTGGAGGAAACTGGAATTTTCATCGTCAGGTGGGTCTGCAGTCTCTCAGGCTGGATGGAAGGTTCCCCTCACACGGGACAGAGCGCCTCTGGCTTTCTTGGGGACACAGGTAAGACTCACTGTCTGAGTAGTTCAGTGAGTACAGGGCAGCGTCCTTCCGGCGGAGAGGTGCTGGGTGAAGGTGAGATGTCCATTATGTCATTACAGTTTCCCACCCTTCCCACTTGCTTCAATTTCTGACTCCTTCTCTACCTCTTCCCTTTCACCACGGCCAAGTAAATAGAATGACTCAGAGATTCAGTGAGCTGCTCTCAATCTCCAATTTAATTCAGATAGTTTCCTCCTGTGCACAAAAAATTTCCCAGGTTGCTCCTTCAAGACAAATTATTTGGTTGCTTTTTTGTTTCGTCCCCCAATATCACACGTGGCGGCTGGGGGAGGGGTAAGAGGAGCTACTCAGTCCCCACGGTCCAGTAGGAGAGCCAGGGATGTAAATAAATGATTCCAGGACATGTGCTAAGTGCTGCCACAAAGCACTGTGTGAGATGCGGTGGGAACCCACAGAAACGAGTGACTGAGGGCCACAGAAGAATGTGCACACTTGGACTGCATCTTCAAGGGTGAGTCTGAGCTTGCCCAGATTGACAGATGGGGCAGAAAACATACCCAGTGGAGAGACCAACGTGTCCCAGGCTTCCCATGCACAGGTCGGTTTGGCTATAATACAGGGTATTTGAGGAGAGAGCAAGAGCTAGAGCCAGACAGGTAGGCTGAAGCCTGATCAATTCACTCAACAAATATTCACTGGATAACTCCTGTGCACCAAAGACTGTGCCATGTGCCGGGGACACAACAAGGTGTGAGACCGTTGTGGTCCCTGCCTGCTCAGGGTGCACCCACCATGAAGGAGACACAGGAAACCAAGTGATCGGTGCCCCATCCTGAAGTGACTTTGGAGGCTGTGTGAAGGAATGTGGTTTTTCTGCAGTAGGAGATTAGGAACGGTTGAAGGATTTTGAACAAAAGAAAGTCATGCTCATTTCAACGTTGTAGTCTGTGGAAGATGGAGTGGAGATAGGTAACACCAGGGAGAGGAAGCCAGGTAGGAGGCCAGTGTGATAATCCACGTAGGATATGACAAAGGACTTAATTAGGCAAGAGGCGGTTTTCAGGAAGTGATCTGGCTAGGTGGTCATACCCTGACTCTTTAGCAAAGACCCCTCTTTTTTTATTATGGTAAAATACATATAACATAAAAGTTACCATTTTAACTATCTTACAGTGTACAATTCAGCAGCATTTATTACATTCACAGAGTTGTACAGCTATCTCCATTATGTAGTTCCAGAGCATTTTTATTACCTTAGAAGAAAACTCTATAATTATTAAGCAATCACTCCCCATTCCCCCCTCCTCCTGTCTCCTGGCAACCACACATTTACTTCCTATCTCTATGGATATGACTACTCTGGATATTTCATGTAAATGGAATCCTATAATATGTGACCTTTTGTGTCTGTTTTTTTTTTTCTTCACTTAGCATAATGTCTCCTAGCTTTATCCACATTGTAGCTGGTATTAGTACCTCATTACATTTTATGGTTGGCTGAATAATATTCCATTGTATGGATATACCACATTTTCTTTATCATTCCTCTGTTTCAGACATTTAGGTTGTTTCCACATTTTGACTATTGTGAATAATGAAGTTATAAACATTAATGTACAAGTTATTGTATTGCTTTTTCTTTTTTAAAGATTTTTTTTATTTATTTGAGACAGAGAGAATGAGAGACAGAGAGCACGAGAGGGAGGAGGGTCAGAGGGAGAAGCAGACTCCCCACTGAGCAGGGAGCCCGATGCGGAACTCGATCCCAGGACTCCAGGATCATGACCTGAGCCGAAGGCAGTCGCTTAACCGACTGAGCCACCCAGGCGCCCCTGTATTGCTTTTTCTTGAACTCCTGTTTTCAGTTATTTTGTGTATATACCAAGGAGTGGAATTGCTGAGACCCCTTCTTTTAACTTAAACATTTTAGTTCCCAGAAAAATCTATTTTTTGGAACACTGACAGGAAAGTTTTCTTCACCTGCCTAAGGATTATTAATGCCAATTTCTTTCAGTTTGACTTTAGTGGTATCAGCTTCAATCCTAAACTTTTGCCTGGGGCCTGCCTGCCTGCCTCTCATCAGCAAGAAGTGATCTTCAGGAAGGGTCTGGGTTTTCTGAAGTGGTCGTGGAGGCAAATTGGCTTGGGATTCCTTGACCTAGAGACATATGGTCAAATTTCTTGACTAAAACAGAGTCCATATTGTCAGTCCTGATTGCCTGCCTGGATTATTCAAGGAAGGCCTGAGGGGACCAGTGTTGATAATTAGAGACTCTCAGCTTCTGACCTCAGCACCTGCTTCAGGATATAGAATTATTATCATTCCATGGTCATTTGAAGGATAGATGCAACGGTATCTCCTCCATTGGCCAAAGTATGGTCTTCTACAATGGCTAAATTAAATGTTGAAATACCTTAGCCCTCTTGGTTTTATATGTGCATTTGGGGAGCAATAATGGGCCTGAATGTTTCTGTCTGTACTGATGAGGCCTAGTGGGAAGAACACCATCTTTGAACTTGACAGAACTGAGTTTTAATCCTGCTATTTCCTAGCTATAAGACTTTGAACAAGTTCTTTAAACTCTCTGAGCCTAACTTCCCTCATTTGTAAAAGAAAAGTTGTAATACCATCAGGATAAGGATGAGTTAGTTTTGGCTGATACCCCAAAATGCTGAGAAAAAAAAATAGATGGCAAGAATCCCCTTCATTCCAAAAGTGAGGTGCTAGGACACATATGCAGGACTTATAAGGAGGCATCTTGGAACCAGTGTTGTGATCTCTATCCTCTACCCACCGCTACCTCCCTCAAAGTATACAGAGCCTGAAGTTGTCAAGGCCAGAAGTTGAAATTAGATTCTTTGGATAGACTTGTCAGTGGGTAAGAGTTGTACTCTTCCCTTGGGAGAGAGCTAGGGAATGTCTCCCTCTCACTTTGGTGAGAAGGTTCCAAGGGAACTCTAACTCCTAAAATTGGGAAGAAGGCAAGACTATGCACTCTCACCACTGCTATCCGACATTTATTGGAGTTCCTAGCTAGTGCAATAAGGCAAGAAAAAAAGAAGTCATAGATTGTAAAAGAAGAAATAAAACTCTTTATTCAAAGATGACATAATTATATACATAGACAATTTCAAAGAATCTGCAAAATAAACTATGAGAGCTAATAAGTGAGTTTAGTAAAATTGTAAGATAAAGATCAAAACCCCAAAATCAATTGTATTCCTATACACTGGCAATTAACAGTTGGAAACTTAAGGATTTTTAAGTACTATTTCCAATAGCATCCAAAAACACAACATATTTAAGTATAAATCTGATAAAATATGTACAAGATCTGTATGCTGAAAACTACAAAACACTCACGAAATAAAAAAGAAGACCTAAATAAATGGATGATTCATGGATTAGAACACTCAGTATTGTTAAGATGGCCATTCTTCCCAAACTGATCTATTGATTCAGTGCAATCCCAATCAAAATCCAGGAAATTTTTTTTTTTTTTTTTTGCAGAAATTGTCAAGTTGGGGGCACCTGGCTGGCTCAGTTGGTAGACCATGTGACTCTTGATCTTGGGGTTGTGAGTCCAAGCCCCATGTGGGGTATAGAGATTACTTAAAAATATAATCTTTACTGAAAAAAAAAGAAATTCACAAACTGATTCTAAAATTTATATGAAAAGACAATAAATCTAGAACAGTCAAAAGAATTTTTAAAAAGAACAAAATTGGAGGATTCACAGTATTGGATTTCAAGGCTTACTATAAAACTAGGGTAACCAAGGCAGTGTGGTTTGTCAAAAGGATATGCACAGATCAATGAAACCAAATAGAGAATCCAGAAATAGATCCATACATATATGGTCAATTGATATCCAGCAAAGGCACAGGCAAGTAGATGGAGAAAAGATGGTCCAACAATAAATGGTGCCCGATTTCTATTAGACATCTATATGCAAAAGTAAACCCTGTGCCATATATAAAAATTAACCCTTAATGGGTAATAGACTTACTTTCAATGTAAAACCCAATACTGTAAAACTTCTAGAGGAAAATGGAGGAGGAAATCATTGTGATCTTGGGTTAGGCAAAGATTCTGTAGTTACAAAACTAAAAGCATCATCCTTAAAAGAAAAAGTTGATGTTTTCGACTTCATCAAAATTGAACACTTCTGCTCTTTGGAAGACACTGTTAAGAGAATGAAGTACTAGGTTGTAACGTCCTGTGATGACTATAGTGAGCAATCCTATGATATATAAGAAGGTTGGTAAGAGAGTAAATCCTAAAAATTCTCATCACAAGGAAAATTTTTTTCTTTTTTTTTCCTTTTTAAAAATTGTACCGGGGTGCTTGGGTGGCTCAGTCAGTTAAGCATCTGACTCTTGATTTTGGCTCAGGTCATGATCTCAGGGTCATAAGATTGAGCCCTGTGTTGGGCTCTGTACTCATCACGGAGTCTGCTTGGGATTCTCTCTCCCTCTGCCCCTCCCCCCACTTGCTCTCTCTCTCTCCCTCCCTAATAAATAAATAAAATCTTAAAAAAATAAGTAAAAATTGTACCTATAGGAGATGATGGATGCTAACTAAACTTAGAGCAGTCATCATTTCACAGTGTAGGTAAGTCAATCCATGATGCTGTACCTCTTAAACTCAGACAGTAATGTATGCCAATTATAGCTCAATAAAACTGAAAAACATAAACATCAAAACACACACAAAAAACCCCATAAAAACATCATATTGATACCAAGTCTCAAATTCTTAACTGACGTACAAATTCAAAGATTTAAGTGGTCATCTCATGATATCTAAAGAAATGAGCTGGTGGAGGAAAAGATTTTCCAGGTCTTCTACTCACTCCTTACCAGATGATATTTCAATCTTACTAAAAATAAGTCATTTGCAACATGTTAAAAAAAAAAAAAAGAGGATGAAAAGACAAGCCACAGACTTGGAGAAGATATTAGCAAAACATATCTGATCAGAATATATAAAGAACTCTCAAAACTCCATACAAAGAAAACAGCCCAATTAAAAAATAGGCAAAGATTTGAGTTGACACTTCATCAAAGATGATATATGGATGGCAAAGAAGCACATGAAAAGATGCTCAACATCAGTAGTTCTTGAGAACGCAAATTAAAACTATGAGATACCACCACACACCTATTAAAATGGGTACATTTTTAAATAAATTGACAACACTAAGTGCTGGCAAAGATAGAGGGCAGCTGGAACGTCCACATGGTGCTAGGGACAATGCGAAACGGCACAGCTACTGTGGAAATCAGTTTGACAGTTTCTTATAATACGACCCAACAATCCCACAGTCCCACTCCTAGGCATTTACCCAAGAGAAATGGAAACGTATGTTCACACAAAAACCTGTACATGAATGCTGATAGTGGCTTTATGCATAATTGTCAACACCTGGAAACAACCCAAAGCCCTCCAATTAGTGAATGGATAAACATACTGGTGCGTCCACACTACACAAGCCTACTCAGCAGTAAAAAAGAACAAGTTAGGACATCCTCAGGGCAACATGGATGAATTTCAAATGCACTGTATTAAACGAAAGAAGCCAAACTCCAAGTCTACATGTCGAATGAGTCCATTTATATGACATTCTGGAAAAGGCTAATATTTAGGGACAGGTAACAGATCAGTGGTTGCCAGGGCCGGGGCTGAGGGAAGGAGCTGATTGCAAAGGGAGAAGGGAATTTAAGGGATAATGAATTTATTTATTTATTTATTCATTCATTTATTATTTTTTAAAAGATTTTATTTATTTGACAGAGAGAGAGAAATAGAGAGAGCAGGAACACAAGCAGGGGGAGTGGGAGAGGGAGAAGAAGGCTTCCCGCCAAGCAGGGAGCCCGATGTGGGACTCGATCCCAGGACCCTGGGATCATGACCTGAGCTGAAGGCAGACGCTTAACGACTGAGCCACCCAGGCGCCCAAGGATAATGAATTTAATGGTTACAATATATTATATACATTTGCCAAAACTCATAGAACTTTACACTAAAAAGGTGAATGTTGCTATCTGCGTATTTCAATTTTCTTTTCAATTTTTCAATGTTTAAAAAGATAGTTGAATTTAAAGAAAAAAAAGTTGGGTGCTGGGAGATTGAAGATGAAAAGGCCAGACACTGGAATTTCTTTAGAGAGAGTTGGGGTGTGATACGAATCTCAGTCTCCTCTTGAGAAAAAGTAAGGCATGTTTACCCCCACCTCAGGTCTAGTGAGAGAAGCTCTGAACAGACCACCCACTGAAAGTTGGGTAGAGGCTACTCGCAGTGAGAAGGACCCAGGGACTGGAAACTGAACTCACGTTTCAGAGAAAAGTCCTGCAGCTGGCTGAGGTAGCCCAGGGCAGCAGAGAAATCACTACATTTAAGGAATCCGAGCACTACTGGGAAAGCCAAAAGCTTGCAGTTCTAAATCCCTCTAGGAAGGGTGGGGTTGTTTGAAAGGACACACCCATTGAGCTGCATGCTCTGACCTGAGCAGAAACAGGTAGAGGAAATACTGTTAGGTACCCAGCTAAGGGGGTCCATAAGCAGTTAGTCTACGAGACGTACTACCTGGGTCAAAGGATTCAGTTGTAGGGGAACCTGGAGAACCCCATGGAAGCCCATGAAAGAATTGCCAGCTCCAGGCATCCGCCCCAGTGGCACCACTGTCAGATCAGACCTTTCCTGCCCTTGACTTTTCTTCCTCTCTTCCCCATGACTCTGGGGGGCCAAAGGGAATTTAGTGAGGAGGGTGGAGGTGATGGGAGGAACCCTCAAGAGAAAATCATCAGGCAAATCTGCAATGGATTTCTGGAAGTTCCAGACCAGGAAATCAGTTTCTAGAACTCGGTAAGAGATGAAATATAATGAAAGTCATAATTTTTTCTTTTAGATAAACATGAATTATTCACCAAAGACCTAAATTCTGTTTTATTATAGCTTCACATTTATCAAGGAGATAAAACATTTTTTGGGTCTCCATCTCTGGGAGGGAAGTATGACCTCACCTTGCTTAGTGAAACAAACACTGAGTGTAATGGTCACTTTTAATTGTGGAAGAAGGTGAATGGACCATGGTCCCGGGCGCTAAACATCGTGGTTATTTAGATGCTGTTTGCATCTGAATGATGATGCTCTTAAGCCTCTGCTGCCTGGAAGTGGCGAATTGTCCTTGCCCACAGAGAGAAAAAGATACGACTTTTTGTGATGATCTTCATGTCAGATTTTACATTCTTTAAGAGGATGTGACTGGTCTAATTGACTTAACATGCTGATTTGGATGTCTGCCCTTAAGATGGAAGGTAGGAGGGTGAAGTTCTTTCTGAACCTGGTTGCAGAGGGGGAGGAAGACGAGATACCAGGGAGTTAAACCCAAGGATGGATTTGAGCCCATGGCTTGACTGACTCCTGTAAGTAACTCCATTTTCTCCAAGGGCTGCATTAATCTCTCATGACAAGGGTCTTCTAGAGGCTCAGTCACTTTCGGAGGTGACTGAGGTACCATTAGCTGAATGGAAGAAGGTGACTCTAACCCTCAGGGGGAGAGAGCCCTCAAGTGTCTGAGCTCACTTTATCGGGAGACTGCAACAGTGTTTGTCAACCCAAAGAGTGATGTCAGATTTAATTTTGCTGTCAGGGGCTTCGTAAACCTGTGATGAAATGTATCCCAGAACCTAAATTACTCTTGTTGTTGTGATTGTCATCCCTGAGATCTGGTCTTTTGTGATACTCTTTCATGACATTGGGTACACCCACACCTCATTCCCCATCTCCCCTGTGAAGGATGACTGGCTTGGTCTGTGGAAACATCAAGGTAATCCATGACTTTCTCTCTTAGTAATTTATCTTCTCTGAGATTTGCTTCGACCTAGGATGGGACAGGGAAAAAAGTAAAAAACAAAACAAAACAATACAAAAAACACCTCACTCCATGTATCCTGAGTATGTTTAAGTGCATCCTAAACACCCACATTAATTTTAGTCTTTGTCACTTAGCTGGTACAATAATTATCGAATTATTTTTATGTGTCCTTGTATTAGCTAGGACTCCTTTTTGCAAGTACTAGAAATCCAACTTGAGGTTCATGTACCTGAAAAGACCAGACATTGGGGCGAGCTTCAGGCATGGCTGGATCCAGGGGTTTAAATCAAGGCTTCAGGACTCAGTCTCTAAATTCTCTCTCTTTAGGCTCATGCCTAAACCAACTACTGCATCCAAGAGGCTGGAATAGGATAAATGGTCATTTCCTCAGTCCTTGAACCCAGGACCAGATAGTTAGCTCCAACTGACCCACAGGACCAAATGTGAGAAGAGGAGAGACTCCCCAAAGGAAAACAGAGTGTTGTCACTTGGAGGAAAGGGACTGGAAGTTGAGCAGAAAAACTTCCATTTGTTAAGAGCAAATCTTGGCTCTGTCTTTTCTGAGCTCTGCCAGCTGGGCAAGTTATTAAACATTGCTTTGCCACTTCCTCATTTTTTTTTTTTAAGATTTTATTTATTTATTTTACAGAGAGAGACACAGTGAGAGAGGGAACACAAGCAGGAGGAGTGGGAGAGGGAGAAGCAGGCTTCCCACTGAGCAGGGAGCCCGATACAGGGCTCAATCCCAGGACCCTGGGATCCTGACCTGAGCCGATGGCAAATGCTTAACGACTGAGCCACCCAGGCGCCCTGCCCCACCACTTCCTCATTTTTATTTATTTATTTTATTTTATTTTATTTTATTTTAGATTTTTTTTTTTTTTATTATTTATTTATTCATGAGAGACAGAGAGAGAGAGAGAGGCAGAGGGAGAAGCAGGCTCCCAAGGAGCAGGGAGCCCGATGCAGGACTCGATCCCAGGACCCCGAGATCATGACCCGAGCCGAAGGCAGACGCTTAACCATCTGAGCCACCCAGGCGCCCACTTCCTCATTTTTAAAATCAGGGAAATAGTAGTCCATACTCAGGGATGTCAAAGGATTAAATCAAGTCATCTATGTAAAGTGCTTAATACAAATAGTAAACAGTTAAATGTCAGTTGTTATAATAATAACATCAGCTATTACTCTTTTTGTTATTAAAACTCCCTAATAATAAATTAATATCTATATTTCTGGCATCTGGTATAATGCCTAGCACAGAGTAAATGTGTAAGAAATGCCTGTAGAATAAATGAATGGATGAATAAGGACACACGAAACCTTGAAATCATCATATTATCTCTGATTATAAAGAAAGTATGCACAGTTTAGGTTAATTTTATTTTAGGCTTATCAATTTAGGTTAATTTTATTTTATTATTTTGAAATGTGTCATACACATAAATGAGTCAAAAAAACCATGCAAGTACATGCTAAAGAATAATAATGAGGTGAGACCCAAATGACCAGCAACTAGGTCAAGAATGAAAATTGGTGCCCTTCCCCAACTGCAATCCCCTCTATCCAGCAGAGGTACCCATTATCCTAACGTTTTGTGATAATTATTCTCTTGTTTTACTTTATAGTGTTACCAGTTATCCATCCCCAAATAATATAGTTTAGTTTTATCTTTTTTTTTTTTTTTTTTAACTGTATAGACATCAGAATCTACTGTATGCAGTCATTTCTGTTTGGCATCTTTTTCTTCAACATTGTGTTTTGAGATTCTTCTTTGTTGATGAGTGAAGTTGTAGTCCATTCCTTCTCAATGCTATATGGTATTTCATTGTAATTGTATATATTCTAGTTTAACGGGCATTTGACTGTTACCAATATTGCTGCTCTGATTATTCCTTACATTTCTTCTGACATATATTTGGGAAAGCTTCTCTAGGATTTACACCTGAGAGTCAAATTATTGAGTTGTTAAGGCATGTACATATTTGACTTTACTTGATAATGAACTTTTCCCAAAGTGCTCTGAAAAATTCACTCCCACCTGCAGTGGATGAGTAGTGAGTGATCCCATTGCTAAGCGCTTTCTGCAGTTGTAATTATCAGACTAAATTTTGCCAATCACGTATGTATGTAATGAGATCTTCATATGATTTTAATCAGAGGTTGAGCCACTTTTTGTATGTTTATTGGTCATTCATGTTTCTCTTATGTAAAGCCTGTAAAGTTTAAGTCTTTTGCTTGGGGAAGATTATTTATTTTCTTATAAATTCTTGACAGTTATTTCTGTATCCTGGATATTTGTCCTTTAACAGTTATATATGTTAAAAACAGAAAATCCAATGTAAGCAGAAGGAAGGAAATAATAATGATAAGACCAGAAATTGCTGATATACAACATAAAAAACAATAGAGAAAAATCAATGAAACCAAAAGCTGGTTCTTTGAAAAGATCAATAAAATTGGTAAACTAGCCAGACTAATGAAGAAAAAAAAAAAAAAAAGAGAAAGAAGACATAAATTATTAACATCAGGAATAAAAGAGTATCAGAAGTAAAATATATCATTTTGCAGACATTAAAGGATAATAAAGGAATATTATGCCAACTTCATGCCAATAAATTCAAATAATTTAAATGAAATGCACAAATTTCTTAAGGAACATGAGTAGCCAAAGCACAATCAAGAAGTAATAGATAATCTGAATAACTTTAGATCTATTAAAGAACTGTCAGGCGCCTGGGTGGCTCAGTTGGTTAAGCGACTGCCTTTGGCTCAGGTCATGATCCTGGAGTCCCTGGATCGAGTCCCGCATCGGGCTCCCTGCTCGGCAGGGAGTCTGCTTCTCCCTCTGACCCTCCTCCTCTCATGCTCTCTCTCTCTCTCAAATAAATAAATAAAATCTTAAAAAAAAAAAAGAACTGTATTTAGGGGCGTCTGGCTGGTACATTCAGAAGAGCATGTGACTTTTTTTTTTTTTTAAGATTTTATTTATTTATTTGACAGAGGGAGACACAGCGAGAGCAGGAACACAAGCAGGGGGAATGGGAGAGGGAGAAGAAAGCTTCCTGCTGAGCAGGGAGCCTGACGTGGGGCTTGATCCCAGGAGCCTGGGATCATGACCTGAGCCGAAGGCAGACGCTTAATGACTGAGCCACCCAGGCGCCCTGAGCATGTGACTCTTGATCTTGGGGTTGTGATTTCCAGTCCCACGTTGGGTATAGAGATTACTTAAAAATAAAATCTTAAAAGAGAAAGAAAGAAAGAAATGTGTACTTAAAATCTTCCCATAAAGAAAACACCAGTCCTAGACACCTTCACTGATCAATTCGAACAAATGCTTAAGAAGAAATAATACCAATTATACACAATCTCTCTCAGAAAATAGAAGATGAGGGAATCCTTCCTGACTCATTTTATGAGGCCAGCATTACTAAGCTAACAAAACCGGACAAAAACACTACAAGAAAAGAAAACTACAGACCAGTATTCCTCAGGAACATAGAAATAAAAGTCCTTAACAAATACTTAGCAAATTGAATCCAGCAACATGTAAAAAGGATAATACATTCTGAGATCAAGTGGGGTTCATCCTGAGAATGTAAGATTAGTATGACCTTCAAAAATCGATGTAATTCATATTAATGCAGTAAAAAAGAAAAGCCATATGCTCATCTAAATAGAAAAAATATCTCAAAAAACCCCACATCCATTCATGATATAAACTGTCAGCAAACTTGGAATAAAAAAGAGCCCTTAACCTGGTCAAAGATATCTTCAAAAAAATCTACAGTTAACATTATTCTTGAGATGTTGAATGCCTTCCTCCTATGACTGAACAAGACAAGTGTGTCTACTCTTACCAATTCTATTCAACATTTTAATGGAGGCAAGAGAACAAGGCAAGAGAAAAAAAAGGCATACAGATTGGAAAAGAAGAAATAAAACTGTCTTTATTCACTGATAATGGATTATCTACTAGAAAATCTTGAGGAATCTACAAAAAAGCTACCAGAACTAATATGAGTTCCATAAGGTCACAGAATACAAGTTCAATATTCAAAATTCAATTGTGTATCCTTAGGTTTAGCAACAAAAAATTGAAAATTGAAACTTAAAGATCCTGATATGATTTTTTTTAAGATTTTATTTATTTATTTGACAGAGAGAGACACAGCGAGAGAGGGAACACAAGCAGGAGTGGGGGAGGGAGAAGCAGGCTTTCCGCCGAGCAGGGAGCCTGATGTGGGGCTCGATCCCAGGACCCTGGGATCATGACCTGAGCCGAAGGCAGACGCTTAACGACTGAGCCACCCAAGTGCCTGATCCTGATGTGATTTTGATTGGGATTAAATTGATTCTATAGATCACCTTGAAGAGAATTGATATCCTTACTAACTTGAGTCTTTCAACCCATGGACATGATATAACCTTCCACATATGTAGATCTTCTTTAATATTTATTAATAGTATTTTATAATTTCTGTGTAGAAGTCTTGCACACCTAATGAAGATTCATTCCTAGTTTTTTTTTATGTCTTCTGATGCTATTGTAAATATTATCTTTTTAAAACTTCATTTCAGGGCGCCTGGGTGGCTCAGTTGGTTGGGCGACTGCCTTCGGCTCAGGTCATGATCCATGGAGTCCCGGGATCGAGTCCCACGTCAGGCTCCCTGCTGGGCAGGGAGTCTACTTCTCTCTCTTACCCTCTCCCCTCTCATGCTCTCTCTCTCTCTCAGATAAATAAATAAATAAAATCTTTAAAAAAAAATTCATTTCGGGGCGCCTGTCGGTTTAAGTGTTTGCCTTCGGCTCAGGTCATGATCCCAGCGTCCTGGGATCGAGTCCAGCATCGGGCTCCCTGCTCAGCAGGGAGTCCGCTTCTCCCTTTCCCTCTGCCTGCTGGTCCCCCTGCTTGTGCTCTCTTGCTCTCTCTGGGAAATAAATAAATAAAATCTTTTAAAATAAAAAAAATTTCATTTCAACTTGCTTACAACTGAAGTATAGAAATTCAATTGTTTTTTTACAATATTTACTTTGTATCTAGCTGTTTTATTAAGTTGAATTATTAACTCTGATAGTGTGTATATTCCTTTGGATTTTCAATGTACACAAACTTGTCTATAAATATTGATGGTTTCTTCCTTTATAATACCATTAATTTCTTTTCTTGCCTTATTATATTAGTTAGGACCTCTACCATAGTATTTTTGATATACAGCCTTTATCATGTTATGGATGCTTCCTCCCGTTCCAAGTTTTCTTTTTTTAAATCAAGAATGGACATTGAGGGGCATCTGGCTGGCTTAGTTGGAAGAACATGAGACTCTTGATTTCAGGGTCATGAGTTCGAGCCCCACGTAGGGTGTAGAAATTACATAAAAATAAATAGTTTTATTTTTAAAAAATTTATTTATTTTTAATTTTTAAAAAAATTTTCAGTTTTTTAAGTTCTTTTTTAAATTAACATAATGTATTACTTGTTTCAGGGGTATAGGTCTGTGATTCATCAGTCTTACACAATTCACAGTGCTCACCATAGCCCATACCCTCCCCAATGTCCATCACCCTGTCACCCCATCCCTCCCAGCCCCCTCCACTCCAGCAACCCTCAGTTTGTTTCCTGAGATTAAGAGTCTCTTATGGTTTGTCTCCCTCTCTGGTTTCATCTTGTTTCATTTTTCTCTCCCTTTCCCTATGATCCTGTCTTGTTTCTCAAATTCCTCATATCAGTGAGATCATATGATAATTGTCTTTCTCTGATTGACTTATTTTACTTAGCATAATACTCTCTAGTTCCATCCCCATTGTTGCAAATGGCAAGATTTCATTTTTTGATGGCTGCATAATATTTCACTGTGTGTGCTTAACAACTGAGCCACTCAGGCACCCCAATAAATAATTTTATTAAAAAAAGAATGGAGAGGCACCTGGGTGGCTCAGTCGTTAAGCGTCTGCCCTCGGCTCAGGTCATGATCCCAGGGTCATGGGATTGAGCCCCGCATCGGGCTCCCTGTTCTGTGGGGAGCCTGCTTCTCCCTCTCCCACTCCCCCTGATTGTGTTTCCTCTCTCTCTCTCTCTCTGTCAAAAAAAAAAAAAAAGGAATGGATATTGAATTTGAGCAACTGCTAATATAGCTAATGATCACATGATTTTTCTCCTTTATTATATTGCTTTGCTCATAATGCATTATCCTTTTCATATATTGCTGATTCACATTGCTAATATTTTGTTTATGATTTTTGAACCTATATTCCTGAGAGATATGCCTGAATTTTTCCTTTCTTATACTTTCAGGTTTGGATATCAAGTTAATGCTAGATTCATAAAATTAATTGAAGGAATGGGAGCTCTTTTTAAATTCTCTGAAATAGCTCATATAAGATTATAATTATTTATTCTTTGAATGTCTGGAACTCGCTACCCATATCATCAGGGTCTGCAGTCTACTATGTAGGCAGGTTTAAATGTACAAATTCCATTTTCTTCGAGGTTATAGGATGTTCAGGGTTTCTATTTCTTGAGTCAGTTAGATTTCCCTGAGAATGTGCCTATCTCATAAAAGATTTCAAATTTAGTGACATAAAAATTTTCGACAATGTCCTCTTACTTTGTTTCAATGTCTGTAATCTCTGTATTTATATCATTGTTTCATTCCTGGTATTGTTTATGCTTTTTCTCTTTATTTCCCAGTCTTACCAGAGGTTTGTCACTTTTATTAGTCTTTGCAGAGGATCAATGTTTGGCTTTGTTAATTCTCTCTATTGTGTTTATTTTCTGTTTCATTAATTCCTACTCTTAGCTTTGTTACTTCGTTGTGGACCTTTCTTGAGTTTATTTTGCTGATCTGTTTCTAACTTCATAAAATGGAGGCTAAACTGGATGGTGGTTTTCTTTTCTTTTTTTTTTCTTAAACATACTATTTTAGGTCTTATATTTCCCTCAGTATTATTTAGCTCTATTCAAAGATTTTGCTATGTCTTTTCATTATAGTTTAGTTCTTAGTATTTTCTGATTTCTACTTTGTTTTCTTCTTTGATCCCTTGGTTTTCTGAATATGTGTTTCTGAGTTTCTACGCATATAAGGGGTATTCTGTCACTTTTTGTTGTCAGAAATTGCAGTCTGTATGATTTCAATTCTTAAGAAATGTATTGAGATTTACTTTATGACCCAGTATATAGTCCATTTTAGTAAATGTTCTGTGTATACTTGTAAAGATGTTGTTTTTGCAGTTTTGGGGAGTGGGGTTCTAAATTCATCTGTGGTGCAGTGAAAATGTGCCACTTGGTTCTGCTAAAGATGTCTATGGAGGTCATGATCATGTGCAATTCAGCTCTCCTGCTGAGGGGAGCATAGTTGACCGCAGCCCTACCTGCCATGCCTCTGGATCCACCAACACATGTGTGCTGAGATACTCTTTCCCTGGGCTGTTCCCAGCAAATAACTGAGGTCAAGGGTGTTACTGCAAGTTCATTCCCCTCATGGGCAACTTTGGCTCAGGGCCACCCCATCAGTCTGGCCAACACATTTGTAGAAACACCCTGGAATGGGAAACTCTTCCTACTTATTTTTCCTTCTTTCTCCCCCTCCTTTCAAACCTGTCTACCACTGCTTCCTTCCCCTCCTCCTTCACAGGCAGTCTCCTCAGTAAACCTCCGGCACATCTAATCCCATCTTGGTATCTATTTTCCTCAACTGACATAATGTCCACTGGGTTGTTCAAATCTCCTATATCCCTATTGATGATTTTTTACTGTTTGTTCCACCAGTTAATGGAAAAGGTGAGTAAAGTGTCCCATTATGATTGCTGATTTTTTTCTTTCTCTTGGTAACTGTCAATTTTGGCTTAATATACTTGGAAAGTTATTGAGTATATAAATTTAATATCCTGTTTAACTGAATTACTTAACTTTCCCTGTCTGTAGCATACTTTTTGCCTTAAGTTCATTTTGCTTAATGTTAAGATAGCTAAACCCTGTACCCCTTTTCTTAGTATATCTTTTTTCATCCTTTCACTTTCAGACTCTGTATGCTCTTGCTTAAGATATGTTTCTTAGAAAAAAAATATGTTTCTTAGGAGCAGCATATGGTTAGTTTTAAAAAAAATATATCCATTCTGACAAGCTCTGTATTTTAGGGGATGCATTTAATTCATTTACATTTGTTATAATTGTTAATATTTTCAGGTTTATAGCTATCTTGTTTTTTTTTTTTTTTTTTAAGATTTTATTTATTTATTTGAGAGAGAGCACATGAGAGGGGGGAGGGTCAGAGGGAGAAGCAGACTCCCTGTCGAGCAGGGAGCCCGATGCGGGACTCGATCCAGGGACTCCAGGATCATGACCTGAGCCGAAGGCAGTCGCTTAACCAACTGAGCCACCCAGGCACCCCAGCTATCTTGTTTTTAATTTCTGTTTTTCCCACAAGTTCCATTTATCTTTCTATCCTCTCTTGCCCTCGTCTAGATTGATTTGTTGTTTTTTCCATTTTCATTTTTTTCCTTTCACTGGCTTAAGAACTGTTTCTTTTTTTTTTTTTTTTTAAAGATTTTATTTATTCATTTGAGAGAGAATGAGATAGAGAGAGCATGAGAGGGGGGAGGGTCAGAGGGAGAAGCAGACTCCCCGCCGAGCAGGGAGCCTGACGCGGGACTCGATCCCGGGACTCCAGGATCATGACCTGAGCCGAAGGCAGTCGCTTAACCAACTGAGCCACCCAGGCGCCCTTAAGAACTGTTTCTACTCTGTAAGTGGTTTCTCTAGGAACAGCAGGAAATAACTTACCAACATCAAAGTTACTCAATAATTTTGCTCTTCTGAAAAATATAAAAACCTTACAACTTCCATTTACACTTTCCTGACATCTATGCTGTTATTGCTGTGTTTCTTAATTCTATCAATTTTCCTTTTGCGATTCCATGCCTATTATTGTTGTTTTATATAGTCAATATTCGACCTGCTTTTCACTTTTTATGCGCTTTATTCCCTCTTGCTCCTCACACCTTATGTCAGGACTGATTTTGCTTTTGCCAGGAGTGAGGGTTTGTTAGTACCAATGTCTCTCAGTTTTTGTGTGTCTGGAAGTGACTTTTCCTCTTTCATTATGGATATGGAATTGATAGCGACCATCATTT
The DNA here is from genome assembly GCF_011800145.1 of Mirounga leonina. Taxonomy (NCBI): domain Eukaryota; kingdom Metazoa; phylum Chordata; class Mammalia; order Carnivora; family Phocidae; genus Mirounga; species Mirounga leonina. Next base: position 15,730,971 of record NW_023270503.1, on the reverse strand, counting down.
TCTCTCAGCACACTGAAGGTATTCTACCCTGTCTTTTGATTTCTATTGATACCAGTGAGTAGTAAGTTGTCTGTCACTCCTTTAAAAATAATCTGTCTTTGTGTCCCTGGGTGGCTCAGTTGGTTGAGTGTCTGACTCTTGGTTTCGGCTCAGATCATGATCTCATGGGGCGTGGACTTGAGCCCCATGACAGGCTCTGTGCTCAGTGGGGAGTCTGCTTGAGATTCTCTCCCTCTTTCCCTCCCCCCACTCACACACTCCTGTTTTCTCTCTCTTTCAAATAAATAAATCTTAAAAAAAAAGAATCTGTCTTTTCTCTCTCACCGCTCTTAAGATATTCTCTTTGTCTTTGGTGTTTTGCAATTTCACAGTGATGGATATTCATTTATAGTGATACTGAAATAGTAGAACACCAAAGACATACATCTATCATCTATCTATCTATCTATCTATCTATCTATCTATCTATCTATCTATCTA